>NW_024412427.1:33271874-33362121 GCF_014898765.1 Herpailurus yagouaroundi | reverse complement strand
AAAAATCTAAGATCAGTATTGTCTTTGTTATTCAAATTTGTGGATAAATGAAAGTTTGTTGTGAAATAGGCTTGGTGGCAAATAAAAAAATCATTTGGGGTAACACAGTAAGTTTTACTATTTTCTTTTTTTAAAATTTTTTTTCAACGTTTATTTATTTTTGGGACAGAGAGAGACAGAGCATGAACGGGCGAGGGGCAGAGAGAGAGGGAGACACAGAATCGGAAACAGGCTCCAGGCTCTGAGCCATCAGCCCAGAGCCTGACGCGGGGCTCGAACTCACGGACCGCGAGATCGTGACCTGGCTGAAGTCGGACGCTTAACCGACTGCGCCACCCAGGCGCCCCATAGTTTTACTATTTTCTACCAGGACCCAACCTAGCATTTTTGAAAACATGCTGAACTTGGAATCAGAAGATCTTGGTTATTGTGCCAGCTCAGTCATCGAGCAAGGATAGTTTTGTATTGCTCGAAGTCTCAGCCACCTTATCTGTGAAGGAGCAGAACAAGATCTGCCCTGCCTGCTAACTGTGGTGGTTCTGTTGTGGCCTTGAGAAAGTACTTCAACTTCAAAGAGTGTTCCCGGAGTTGACACACAGTGCTGCCGTAATAAGCTTTGGAGAGTGACAAAGGACAAGTAGGCATCCTGCCTGGCCAAATACCCCACAGCTCTTCACTTCTGGGAAAAGCAGGCATCAGAAAGACATGCAGTTGTCCTTCCTTAGGTTGGAAGTTGGGAAGCAACACTGTTTTCTCAGGTTGCAAGGATTCTGGACTCCAGAGTGGCTGGACAGCTGTGTTGTGGGGCTGTAGAGAGAGGAGACCCTGGATGCTGAGGGCATGACACAGAATATGAAATGCTCAGTCTCCTTCATCGTACAGAGTTGTTCGGCTTGGCCACAGCTCCATCTCAGCTGTTATGATTCACACCAACCATGTAAGGTGGGGTCAACCGTACTTGGGCTGGGCCTAACCTCACCCAGAAATTTTTCATCGAACATGGCCTCTGCTTACAAACTCAGGCTTCCCCAGCAAGAGCTGCAAGCCGGAGATGACCTGCCTGTGTTCATTCATTTCGATGGCCCAGAAGTCCAGTGATCAATCAAGCCCCTGTTGAAGAACCCCCCCTTCGGCCCCATAATGCTTCAGGGGTCTCTATTTTAAAAAACTTGTATTCTTTGGTCTGGTGGCTTTGTATCGCTGAGCCTAATGACTGTTTCTATTTAATTTTCAGATGCTTAATTACAGTGGAACACTTCAACACCATTAAATTAAAACAAGCTACTAGCTCATACTTGATTGTGGCCTGGCACACTTCCAAATGACGTTTAGAGCAATATCAGATATTTAATTCATACCACACATTTTGCTAACTTCGGAACAAAATGGGAAAATGCCCTCCACAAGTCCGATGGTGAGCTAGGAACACTTCCTTTGGGAAGAGGGTTGAGGCAGCGCGTCTCATCTTTTAATGACTTTTTAGTGTTTCAAGGAGACCAGAGCCCCTTTTCTTGTGGTATAATGATTTTCCAATTTGGTTTTCATAAGGACTGCTTATATTACATTTTGTGAAAAGTAATGAAATTACATATTTCTTGTAATCATGGTCTTCTTTACATGGTCATGGGACTGAGCCTATTATTTGGACTTGGCAAATGAGCAGACGTGCCATTAATCCCCAGCCTTTTGGTGCGGAAAGCAAGCTTTTTGGGTGCCACTAACCCCTGAAACACAGGTACGGATGTATGAAGGGAATTAACATAAGGGGGCAACACAGGCCCCTGTAAGATAATATTCTTTGGGAATGGATGTTAAGAGTTAGTTTGTGTCTTTACAACATCAGTCATATGGGTATTGTTTGCATCTGACAGTTTTTCTTTTAAGATTAATGTGCTTATGAAAACCTTGTGCGTTACTCTACCAGGCAAGCTTGAAATCCATCAGCATTACCATCGGAATGACACAATGCTGGGGGAGCAAACCAAATGACAAACAGAATCTGGTTTTCAGAGGCCAGTGTGTGTTGAAGAGAAATGATCTGAAGCCAAATTTGGCCTCCTTCCATAAATTCCTCCTGCTACACTGTTGGCACTGTCCACTAAGGGTGGGGGCTGGGGGAGGGCAGATGAACATGGAGGGGGAGACAGTACCTCAGGGAAAGGGGCGTCGGAAAGGAAGCATGATTGATTGAAAAACTGGGACTTTACAGCAAACAATAATCATATGTAAAACCAAGTTGGGGAGAAAAACTTTATGAAAAATGGGACTTTTTCTGGATCATTAGGGAAAGTCATTTCTAACATCACCATTTGACATGCAGTTGGTGATGTGCAGTTGAAGTACGTGATGGGAAAGTCCGACATCTGGTTGGATTTGAGGAATAGGAACAGAAAGGGGGGACAGTGGCTTAAACAGAGGAAGATCACAATGGACTTCAAGTGTGTAAAGAGCTTTTACATTCTGCAAAGGATATGTGAGCTCATGAGAAGAGGGTGTCTAGGGCACAGGGAAATCAAATAGATGTCCAGTTTGAGAAATCATGATGTCTGTGGAAGCAGGAGATGTATCAGGCACTTGCAGGCCTCGGGACGGACCTGAGATGGACGATGGAGGCCAGGCCAGGCAGACAGAATGGCAGGAGGGGCTGGCAAGGACCCATCCCAGGTGTGTGAATTGACAGCCCGCTAAGCCAAGAAGGATGAAAAGGTTACTCACCCACCCACACCCATCATGTTGGCTACCATCTTGCTTGATTTCAGACAGTTTCACTTCACCCCAGCTTGGCCAGATTCCACTTTCTCGACTCAGAAAGTGGGTGGCCAGAAGTGGAAGAGAGCAGCCATTCAGAGTTTCCTCATTGTGCAGCCTTTCTCATCCCCAAATCACTTCCAAATGTGGCAGCCTCGGTGGAGTGCCAGGAGATCCGCTGCCTGCAGCCACCACACTTTGGAGATGTGATGAATTGCTGGGACCCCAGGGCATCCATGGCCAGCAGAGAGGGCCAAGAGGCTGTCACTGCCTGGAGGAGTGAGAGCACCGTGCAGCAAGGCTGGGTTTTCACACCCTCATGGCCCAGGCCGGCCCTCTCTGGCAGGCAAGGCTTCAGATGGGCGTTGCCTAGCATTGGCTTGGGAGAAGCTGCAGAAGACCAACTGTCTGAACCAGACGGTAGATCCAAGAGTAAAGAAGATGGAAATGGCAGTAGGAGGAACTGGAGAGCACATTTCATAGGCTTCCTGGGACGTTCCTAGACATTCGCATCTGGGGAGCCCCTTCCCAGCTCCAGGCCTCAGAAGAGCTTGAGTGCAGTTCAGACTGGTTGCCCAAGAAGGGATTTCTTAACAGGTTGCTTGCACATCTCTGCAACTTTCAAGGAAAGGAGAAAGGCATGGTGCCCATGGGCTGCAGCCCTCTCTCTCCTCTCCCCAGCGGTCTCATCTGCAGGACACATGAGGGTCATCCTTCTTTGTGTTTGCTGGGTGGGCTACTTAGCATGTCCAGAGGGTTTTGAAAGCAGAAATTATTCTAATGCAAAAATGTCTTCACCTCGGCTTCTCATGAAGCTGGGGTGGATTCTTCTGACTCCGCTGACAATTTATTTCCCGTGGAGGTGGCTCTCATCAAAGCCAGCACTACAGGAAGAAGCAATGGTCCGGAACTGGGTGAAACCTCTGTCAGGCTCATTTTATTTTAATCTACACCTTCTGTGGGAAGGAGGCATCTGGGCGAGGAGATATAATGTTCCAGATTCCCTTCTGTCACTCACTCCCAAGCTGTCCCTGAGCACATCATTAACATCCAGCACTTCTATCTTCATCTGCAAAATGGGAGCAACACAGTGACCATGGATGCAGAAGGATGGATGTGAGGAATCTACATGTCACTGAGTTTTAAACATTTTTTTAACGTTTATTTATTTTTGAGAGACAGATCATGACTGGGACATGGGCAGAGAGAGAGGAAGACACAGAATCTGAAGCAGGCTCCAGGCTCTGACCTGTCGGCACAGAGCCCAACGTGGGGCTCGAACCCATGAACTGTGAAATCATGGCCTGAACCAAAGTCAGATGTTTGACCGACTGAGCCACCAAGGCACCCCAAACAGATCACTGAGTTTCAAAATCATCATCATAGACTTAGTCCATCAACAGAGCACAGGATGTTTTTCCCCACTTTTATGGAGGTACACTTGATATTTAACTTATTGTGTAAGTTAAGGTGTACAACATGTTGATATGATACTTTTTACATTATAAAATGATTACCACCTCCATCCCCAGAACATGGGAATTTTTAAAGGGTAAAGCTCAAACTCTTGAAAAATAAATAAATTGAAAGCATTGAAATGTATTTTAATGGAGCATCTTTTTTTGTGATAGTGATATGGATATCTCTATACCATTTTGGAGGCATAAGACTTTTGAGAATTTAGTATTTCTTTAATTCTGAAATCTTTTTTTAGCATTTATTTATTTTTGAGAGACAGAGAGAGGCAGAGCATGAGCAGGGGAGGAGGGGCAGAGAGAGAGGGAGACACAGAATCTGAGGCAGGCTCCAGGCTCTGAGCTGTCAGCACAGAACCCGATGCTGGCCTCAAACTCACGAATTGCAAGATCATAACCTAGGCTGAAGTCGGACGCTTAACCAACTGAGCCACTCAGGTGCCCCAGGATTTCTTTCATTCTGATCAAATTCCTTTTTCCACCCTATAAGGAGGCTGCATAAACCAGTCCATTCTTCTATTGTGCCATAGGAGGGTCCAGAGGGGACATTATTCTATACAGGTCCTGAGAAGGCACCATATCACTTCCCTTACATGTTGAATGGTGTATTTGCAAACATTTATAATCCATGGGAATGGCTTACCCACCCATTCTTGAGGCATCTTCAGCCTTGGTGAATCACTTAATATACATGCCTACTGAGCAGCTGGGAAGGGGACCAAATCACAAATCCAACTATGAATTAGAGCTAGGGGGTGGGAGTGTAACATTGCCAGTAGGAAGGCAGATTGGTGCAGCTTTTGGAAGAACTGGACAGCATGTCAGAAGGTTTGAAAATGGGCATCCACTTTGACTCGGGAGATACTCTTACAGTGACCTTACATCCCCCACCCCCTGCAATAAGTAGAGGTTCCCACTAGGTTAGCTACAAGGATGTCCATGTAGCATAGCCCCCAGCAGGGAAAGAATGGCACCAACCCACGTGTCCAACAACTGGAAATTGATTCAACTGTAGTATGTCCATTTAGTGGAACAATATGCAACCAATAAAAGTGATATCAGAAAACTAGTATGTGGCAAAGAAATAAGAAGAGTTCTGGTTTGAGGGTGTGGTGTAGGAGATTAACCAGGCATGAGAGAAATTTGTTGGTTGATAGTAATGGCCTACACCTTGACAGGGGTTGTATTACACAAGCATATGTGTTTGTCAAAAGTCCGTGAATGGTTCGCCTAAGATTTGTGCAGTTCACTGTATATAAATTTTCCTTAAGGAAGTATAAACAAATATTGAGCTCTAGTTAATTACACACATACTGAGGTGTTTAGGAGTGAAGCTTACTGGTGCTTGGAATTTGTAAAATGAAAAGATTGGCTGATGGATAGGTAAATATTTAATAATACAAATGCAGGAAAAAGTTAATTGTAAAATATAGATGATAGACGTACAGGTGTTCACCATCTGTAAACTGTCAACCTTTCTGTGTACTTGACAATTTTTTTATTTAAAAATAGGGGGACGATGGCAGATAATGATATTCATAGTAAATTACTAAAATATGTTTAATTTAACTCCATTCTATTGAAATGTTAGAAGAGTTATTTCTAAGTATTGGTTTTAGAAATGATTTGTGGGGTGCCTGGGTGGCTCAGTTGGTTGAGGCCCAGCTCTTGATATCAGATCAGGTCATGATCTCACAGTCATGGAATCAAGTCCCGCATCAATTTGGGTTTCTCTCTCTCTCTCTCTCTCTCTCTCTCTCTCTCTCTCTGCCCCTCCCCCACTTGTGTCACTTGTGTTCTCTCCCCCCCTCTTCTTTCTCTCAAAATAAATAAAATAAACATTAAAAAAAAGAAATTGCTTCTTATAATTCAATTTCTCCTACTACTCAAAGTGAACATTGAGGCCAGGGTTGTCAGCAAGTGCTTAGACAGATTCCTCACCATGTGTCCTGTGAGGGCCATGCAGGACCCTCAATGACAAAGGTCAAGTCCATGGATTTTGTGATCACAGTCATAAATAAATGCATCTTTTCCCCACACAGTTTCTAAAGCCTCAGGCATGTTGCTCAATTGTATATATCATTTTCCTTGAAACCAAACTACAGATGGCTTGAAAAAAATCATCTGAGGTGATGTGATAATACTCTTCACACTTGAATTCCAAACAGCTCTATGATGTTACCAATACGATTCCAGGTCTATTTCTTGACTTTTCCTAGGGGAACAGATGGCCGTGTTCAGTGTGAAGAGCAGATCTAGAGCTAGTGGATTAAATGTGCTCAGTGAGGATCACAACTTCAGCAGGTGAGGAAGAGTAGGTCACCATAGATCTCCTAGGTACAAGAATGATTATCACACACTGTCAGTTTTTATGAACTACTGAAGAAGATGTTCATATTACTTTGTAGCCTGACACTTCTAAGAGGACTCTGGACATTTCTCTTTTCCTTTTGAATTGCTGGTACAAATACTTATACTCTCTCACTTTAATTTTTAAAACTTTCTAACTTAATATGGTAAAATTCCATTGTCTTGGTAAATGCGCATATGAATTTTGACAAATGCATAGTCATGTAACTACAACCCTAATCAGGATGTACCTTTTCTTTCAAGAAATACACATAAATTTCAGAAGTCTCTGGCTAAGGCAGTTGAATATTGCCTTTCTGCTCATTTTGTACCTGGAGAAATAGAGGCCAGTGATGATCTTGAAATGTTTTTGCTGAAAAATATTTGAAGTGTTGTCTTGGGAATGATTGTCATCTTCTTGAAATAAAGTAGATTTCAGGAAAAGAAGTTAATCAAGTTATCAGATGGGGTCAAGTCTTTGTGGGCAAATGATATTACCTTCTTGGAAAACGAATTCAAAATCAAAATGGTGAGCACAACTGGCTGGTGTTGTGGGGCATTCACAACCACATGGTGCTGTTGTTTGACTAGAGCATGACTGTTAGAGCCAAACTCCCTGGGCTTCAATCTTTTTTTTTTCTTTCTACTGTTTTATTGAGGCACAATTAATATCCAAGAAAAAAAAATCCCTGCACTTGTTTTTTTAATTTTTTAAATGTTTATTTATTTTTGAGAGAGAGAGAGAGAGAGAGAGAGAGAGAGAGACAGCACAGGCAGGGGAGGGGCATAGAGAGAGAGAGATAGGGAGACACAGAATCTGAAACAGGCTCCAGGCTCTGAGCTGTCAGCACAGAGCCCAATGTGGGGCTCAAACTCTGAATGGCGAGATCATGACCTGAGCCAAAGTTGGATGCTTAACCAACTGAGCCACCCAGGTGCCCCCAAAACCTGCACATGTTTAATGTGTACAATTTGATGAGTTTATCTGAACTCAAATCTTGCTCTGCCACTTACTATGTGACTTTGGGAAAAGCACTTAACCTCTCTGTGCCTCAGTGTTCTTATCTATAAAATGGGATATAATAGCATCCACCTCATAAAGGCATTATAAGGATTAAACTAGAATTTAGGCACATGGTAGGCAGTCAAAAAACATCAGCTGCTATTATCTTCCTTATTGCTGTCAAGCAATACTATTTTCATGCACATGACTCTGTTTCAGGTGTGCATGCCTGGATTCAATCACACTGAAAATACCACTGGAAAAGATTTCAGAAGAGGGGAGTTTGCATCTGACTTCAGGCAGCTTTTCAATGGAAAAGTCTACTGAGAGATGGCTGATGGAGAAAAATCCCAAAAACTTTTGCTCCATGCAGACAGGAAGCCACTTGGGCAGACATCCCCTTTAAAACGGTTGACCAGGGGTGCCTGTGTGGCTCAGTTGGTTGAGCGTCCAACTTCGGCTCAGGACATGATCTCACGGTTCATGAGAGAGAACCAGCCCTGCATCAGGCTCTGTTCTGACAGTTCAGAGCCTGGGGCCTGTTTCAGATTCTGTGTCTCTTTCTCTCTCTGCCCTTCCCCTGCTTGTGCTCTCTCTCTCTCTCTCTTTCTCTCTCTCTCTCTAAACGATAAAATAAAATCGTTCACAAGCCACATGTGCCCACTCACCTTGTATGGAGACAGAGTTGGCAGGGCAAGGGCTCCAGGATTTCAGGACACCTGTTCCTATCTAAGGATACCTTTCCTTCCATGCCAGCAACGGGAATGGGGAGGCTGAGGGGGGAGCCTGTCAGGCAGGGTGCTCTGTGCTGCCTAAAAACGCTGGCTTTGAATGAAAGGCAGGTCCCTAACAGACCCATTACACCCCTATTCAGGACTGCAGACTCACTTACCAAAATACCCCAGCTTAGGACATGAGGGGGAGCTTGTTTTCTCTTTGCCTATCACATTTCTCTAGACGCCGGAATCTCAAATCTCACTGGGGTTTCAAAGACAGTTCCAGGGAATCGTTCTTACCACCTGTGTTGCGGAGTTGCTGTCAGGCTGACCTAGTTCTGTCATCGCCTCCAGCTTAGGCCCCCTCATCCTCTGCCACCCTCTGAAGCCCTGTACCCCATTCCCACCCCACCCATTAGCCTTGCTTCCCACAGCCTCCCCCCACTGTGCACCACAAGACTCCTGTCCCACCATTGCTCTGCTCAAGCAGGGCCCAGGACTCCCAGCCCTGCCTCTGAATTTTGTCCCCTACATCTCATCCCTTCCCATAATCACATTCTCCTACTGACAACCCAATGTCCCCAGGTCCTGAGCCCCCTGAATCCCTCTTCAAACTGAAGAACGATGTGGGGGCAGGGAAGTTAAGACTTCAGTCGAGGGCCTGGACCTGGAGGCCATCTGGGGGTGGCAGGGATAGGGGTGCCTGGAGTCTGGGAGCCACATCAGACAGGTTTTCAGTACACTGTTTCTTTCTCCTAAGTTTCTGGATTGGAAGATCTCACTGAGAAATTTTGGTTATTGCCTTACCTAACTGTAGTCCCATTAGACAAGAATATCCCCTTAGTGCCAGAGATTGAGAGACAGGGTATGACCTTAGGGAGATGTGTGTGTGTGTGTGGTTTGAGTTTCTGCCCATATATTTTTTTTAAATATAAGGCAATCAGAAAATCTCTGCAATGTGGCATTATGGCATTTTTACTTTATTTGACAAATACTTTCAAACTGAAGGCAGCATGTAAACAATAATGGACCCCCAAGAGGTGGAACAGCTCAGGTGTTTCAATGTTTAGATAAAAACAGATTGGCCCAATTCCCAGCTACCCATTTGGCATCTGGTTCCTATGGGGTGGGGTTAAGAGCCCCCCAGAAAGAATGACTCCATCCCTGTTGTTCTGTTATCTATTGCTGCATAGATACCACACAACTTGGTATCCACTGTTTGACCCACTGATTCTTCTCAGTGATTCTGTTGTCAGGAATTTGGGCAGGGCAAAGGCAAGGTGGCTTGTGTCTGCCCCTCCACATCTGAGGTCTCAGCCGGGAAGATTCAAATGCCTGGAATCTTCTGGAAGTGTCATCACTCTTGACTGTGGTGCCCAAGCTGGGATGGCTCCAAGAACAAGGCAGCTGATAGGGGCACTTGTACTCCAATGTTTATAGCAGCACTTTCAGCAATAGCCAAATTATGGGAAGAGCCTAAATATCCATCAACTGATGAATGGATAAAGAAATTGTGGTTTATATACACAATGGAATACTACTTGGCAGTGAGAAAGAATGAAATATGGTCTTTTGTAGCAACGTGGATGGAACTGGATAGTGTTATGCTAAGTGAAATAAGTCATACAGAGAAAGACAGATACCATATGTTTTCACTCTTAGGTGGATCCTGAGAAACTTAACAGAAGACCCTGGGGGAGAGGAAGGAAAAAAAAAGTTAGACAGGGAGGGAGGCAAACCGTAAAAGACTCTTAAAAACTGAGAACCAACTGAGGGTTTATGGGAGGTGGGAGGGAGGGAAAAGTGGGTGATGGGCATTGAGGAGGGCACCAGTTGGGATCAAATGGATGTTGCATGGAAACCAATTTGAAAATAAATTATATTTAATATAGAAAAATTAAAAAGAGGGGTGCCTGGGTGGCTCAGTCAGTTAAGCATCCGACTTCAACTCAGGTCATGTTCTTGCAGTTTGTGAGCTCCAGCCCCATGTCGGGCTCTGTGCTGACAGCTCAGAGCCTGGAGCCTGCTTCGGATTCTGTGTCTCCCTCTCTCTCTGCCCCTCCCACAATTGTGCTCACCATCTCTCTCTCTCTCTCACTCTCTCTCTCTCTCTCTCTCAAAAATAAATAAACATTAAAAAAAAGAAAAAAGAAAAAAAAAGAACAAGGCAGCTAACAGGAAGGCCCATGCAAGGTGTCTCACTGTGGCTTGGGCTTCCTCACAGCATGGTGGCCTCACGAGGTCTGGAGTTCCCCCACGTGGCTAAAGAATCAGGTGCTCCAGTGTACAAGCTGTATGTGGCATGGCTTGTTGGAACCACATCCCAGAAGTCCCGTGGCATCACTTACACACGTTCTGTAGATTACAGGAGTCACAAGGCCACCTAGATTCTAGGGGAGAACACACAGACCCTCCCTCTCCATGCAAGGAGCTTAAAAACCTGCAGCCATGTTTTTACAAATACCACACCTGCCCTTTAGAAGTTTATAATACACAAAAAGATATTAGTAAATAATCATAAACGTGAATATGAATTTTTTAAATCATAAACAGTGTTAACTAGGAAAAGAACATATGTGGAAGTCTCCTCTGCTGGTGTTTCAGGGTCCCAGGTGTGCTCCCTGGTATTATAATCATTTTCTATTTAAAAGAATCTCTATCAGGGAAATATTCAGTAGTTTCCAAACTTGGGCTCTGTTGCTCTCCTTGCCTACTTCTCAAGATGTCACCTGGAGCAGGGATAGTTCAACACGTCTCCCTCAACTCCTATCTAGCCTTACATGGTGTGGCTGAGGGGAAGTGGGTCTGGTTCTCAAGTGTGGGCCAGCTGGTTTACCCAAGGTAGGGCTCATGGAGGCCACTGGGAACCTTGCTAGTGTTCTTGCCAGTGTCTGCCCCTGGGGAGCTCATGGTCTTCCCCTGGCCTCCCGTTATTGGCTTAGCCACCCTGAGTCTTGCTGGAACCACAGAGTGCCCCACCCCCTGCTCCTAATTGGTCCTCCATCTGGTTACTTCCCCTGTATTTCTCAGTTACTGGCCTTTTACCCTGGCCATGTGTAAATTCCCCTGCCATACTCTTAGCTACATTATTGTTACAGCTTTGGAACATAACTGCAAATTCTTTGACACTCTTTCCATTAAGAGGATGTGTCTCTACTCCCTTGAATCTGGGGCAGATATGTGGCTACTAGGATCACTAGATTAAGCTAAAGTGTGGTCTTGTGACTCTTGAGGTCAGTTTATGAAATACCATGAGAGGTTCTGCTCGTCTTACTGGAATACTCACTGTTAAAATGGTAAGCTGCCAAGTCAACTGCCCTGAAGCAGCCATGTTGTGAGGAAGCCCACGCCACGTGGAGAGGTCACAGGCAGGTGCTCCAGGCAACAGTTCCCAACATTCAGCTTTCCATCACAGGCAACAGCCATGAGAGCAGAGGTGCCTTGAGATGATTCCAGGCCCCCAAAATTTGAATCTTCCTAGCCGAGACCTCAGACATCACAGAACAGACACAATCATCCACCTGGTGCCCTTTCTGAAT
Source organism: Herpailurus yagouaroundi (assembly GCF_014898765.1). Lineage (NCBI taxonomy): Eukaryota > Metazoa > Chordata > Mammalia > Carnivora > Felidae > Herpailurus > Herpailurus yagouaroundi. The sequence goes on along the minus strand of NW_024412427.1, from coordinate 33,350,291 downwards.
TCCCGACCCACAGAAACCTTAAACATAATACAATGGTTATTGTTTTATACCACTAAATTTGGGGTGGTTTATAGGGCTGCAACAGGTGACCAGAACAATTGCCACCCGCTTGGGCATATGAAGACTTGTGGTTTCTTCTGCGCCAGACAGGAACCACGAAGGGGCTGGGAATGTGCACCTAGGGTCATCTGTCTGGCCATCTCTGCTTCCTGCTGCTGCACTGTTTGTTCTGGCACCCATGCAGCCACCAAGCCACCCTGAAAGGTGATCTTCCAGCGTTCAGAGCAGAAATGGAAATAAGTCCCTGTCTTTAGTTTAACTCTTCAAACTATCCAACACTTCATTGAAGGATTTGAGTTCAGAAGTGGAAAACAGAAGATTGCACCTGCCTCTCCCCATTGTCCCCACACTATTATGTGTATCATCCTTTTATCTTATTTTTCTGTCGCATGGACTTATGTCTCCACATTCCCTCTCTACTCCTAACTTACAGTAAAACTTCATCATCCTGCCCATGAAGCTGGTCTCTTGATATACTAATGGAGATAAAGAAGCTTAGAAAATACTTGTGAAACCCCCCCACCCAACCTTCACCAAAGCCCAATTTTCAGTATTTAAGTCGGGAACTAAACCATCTTCCTTTATATGCCAAAAGTTGGACATTGACTCTTCGTGTTGGCATTTTTATAATGATTTCAGTCCATCCCGAGAGGGAATTAGGAGGATGTCACAAAGAGCAGAGCTGATAATATATTCACAAAGACCACCCCTGTTACTGGATTTATGTTTTCTTTCTTTCTTTGTTAATTTTTCCCATGTGTATTCATTTTTAGAGAGAGCGCGTGCGCATGCATGAGCGGGGGAGGGGCAGAGAAAGAGGGAGACACAGAATCTGAAGCAGACTCCAGGCTTTGAGCTGTCAGCACCGAGCCCGATGCAGGGCTCAAACCCACAAACAGTAAGATCATAACCTGAGCCGAAATCAGGTGCTTAACCGACTAAGCCACCCAGGCACCCCTGGATTTACGTTTTCAACATGGACAGGTACCCAGACCAATGCCTCTTTCCAGTAATAAGCATAACTACACCTTACATTGTGAATCATACCATTTGAAGTGTGATTTCTCCTACCATGATTCATCACATCCGTCCTGTGATGTAGTAGGGGTGATCTCCTTCCTGATAAAGAAACCAAGGTTCAGAGAGGTCCAGAGGCTTCCCCTGGGCCACACAGTTGACCAGGCAAGCAAGGGAGAGTCAAGCCTTTTGCTTCGGTGTCGCTGCAATGTTGCAGTGCCTCATAGGTTTCTTATTTGGGGGTTTCTGAAGGTACCAGAGTTTAAAGAGAGTGCATAGGAGATGGTGGTGGTAATCCCTTCAGCCGTCACCATCAAACACACAGAGCAACGAGAATAGAGAAACCCAAATCCCATGAACCCTACACACCAGTGGATGGAAACAAACCAGCCAACAATGTCAGGATCTTCATACTGCTGGCTTCTGTGCATGAGGAAGCAGCAGGAAGTGAAGGAGCATCTCAGAACCCTGGGACAAAGGTATATCCTCAAACCACCGGCTAAACCCAGAGGTGCTTACCTTCCCCACAAAGCTTAGTTAATGTTCGAAGAGGCTGGAGCAGAGAGTTCCAACACACTCTCAAAACCAGACCCCCAGGCCCGCCCAGGACAGTCTTGAGAGAGACAAAGGAAAGGGAATATTTGTGGGGGATGCACAGACCCCAAAGATCTCCAAAAGTCACCTGCCAGGTTCATTAACACCTCCACCAACCATAGAAGAGGTCTTCTGGAGCCACTTTATAAAAATGATCCTAAATCATGCCTTCCTTCTAAAAGTTCCAGGAATCTAATTTCATATAAAAATGAGAACCAAAAAGATGACTCAAGTCAAATTCTACACAAAATCATTATAAGGAAAAAGAGAAGGCAAAGAATAAAAAGGGTACATGGTGACAACAAACTTACACTTCAGACTGCCTTCATGATCTCCTTTTTACCTTTACATCAGTGCAAATAGAATTTTACAGTAACTTATAAGTGATATTCAATATAGTGATAATGAATGTATTTTAAAAGTCCAAAGGCACAATAAATAAAAGTTAAATAATCCCAGGATGGTGGAGTTTGTCCTAAACTACAGAAGGGTAACCATCTTCTCAAAAGACATGGTTTCTGAGAAGTGTATGTGATCATGAGCAAGGCATTCATCAGAAGAGTCTGATGACCCGTCCTACATCAGGTTACACTCAGAAACAAGAAACAAGTACTGCTATGCCAGGATCAACCGAACTTGAGGAAATGGTGTGTATGTGTGCATGCGTGTGTGTAGGAAGAAGGTTGGAAACACAACAGACTGGTATATGGCCGTGTTTAGCAGCAACACTCTGCCAAGCAATGAAACAAAGAATTGAAACCTGACCTGAGTGAGTGGTGGTACTTTTGACAGGATGGGTAAAACCAGTCAGGGTGCTAGTTTGGAGATGAATGTGGCCTTACCAGAGTCAAGTGACAGATGCAGGACAGGAATGCCCACCAGGCCCTCCATGAGCTGAAGTTAGGTCTGACATGAGTTGGAGCTAGAAACAGCAAGAGGAACTTCTGCCTGGGGTTTATTAAGGCTCTGTGTTTGCTGTTTTAAAATGCTTCATATTACTTTTGGATTTGTGGTTTGTAAGTGAAGTCCTGTGGGAAATAGGGCATGTGCCAGGAGCTTGGAGCCTCGTCCCACAAGTGGTCCCCCAGCCCCCAGCCCCCTGCCTCCCTAGGATGGGGTCTTGGCCACCCATTCCCTGCCCCCTGGCTCCCATGACCCTTCTCATGGGGCAGTGACCTGGTCTCAACAGTCGGAAGGACCTGAGGCCTGGGCAAAGGGAGGTCAGGATTAGATGTGTCACTCCCTGGTGTCTCAGAGCAGGGCAAAATGGCAGCTGTCCTGCCCCAAGCTGGCAGCAACCCACGAATCAAGTGGGTGAGTTGGTGAGGCCTCTTGCCCACTGCTGATCCAGCATGTCCCAGCATCGTGGAGGTTATAACAGCTTGGGGGTCACCCAGTAGCTGCGGACTGGGCGGTGGGCCAGCAGGAAGGGAACACCAACTTCCCTGCTCCCAGTTGGGGCCCTGCATTTCTCTCTTGCACTAGGTGCCACAACTTCTGCTGCCAGTCCTGCACATGCTTTGGTCTGCAAGAGTTTGGAGGCTTGTCACAGGAATCCATAACTAATAGTTGTTGAAATATTGACAAGGCTCTAATAAGCAACTTCTCTTCATAAACTAGAGCAGATTTGAGCTCTTTCCACCAACTTGCTTGCTTTCCTTGAGGAGGAAGAAAAAGGAGGGAGCCACAGCCTGCCTACTGACCCAGGAAAGAACTTTCAGCATAAAATCTGGGAGGCACAGCTAGTGCTGAGGCTGGGGAGGGCAGGGGATGGTCTCCTTCAGTTGCAGATGAAGACAGAGGGGTGTCAGGGGTAAGGGCTGGGAACCCATCTTTTTGGTGACTGAGGAAATATTTTCAGTGGAGTAGAAGGAGAAACAAGATAGGAAGGAGCCAAAATGGTGTCAAAGTGGAGGCATATTTGAAGCAGAAGGAATGAGAGAGTGCAGGAGTCAAGCCAAGATTTCTCTGAGACAGAGAAAAAGTAGAGGAACAAGACCCAGAGGAGAAAGAGCCACAGAGAGAAAAGAGGAGGTGTGGTAGACACCATGACTAGGGTCCAGGTCAGAGAGCTGCCTGCCCCCATCCACACATATGCCAAGCTGCCCTAGGTGCAGTGTCTCATGCCCAGCAAATCATTTCCATGGATGTATGAAACCTGGCCATTTTAACCAACTCAGAACAACTCAGAAGCACTATCCTACTGTAGAGGTCCTTGTGGGCTGGCAAAGAATGTCCTTGGACCTGAATTGGGACCCTACTCCCTCTGCCCACTTCTGCTTCCTTCCCCACCTTCCCACACACACTGATCCCAAGGGCACTCTGAATGAACATCCTGTATGATCCCAAGGGCACTCTAAATGAACATCTTGAATGCTACGCTGGTCTCAGAGGCAGCTTGCTGTGGAACCATCCTATCACAGGTGGGATCAAGGTACATAGGGGACCTCTAGGCATGAGTGGGAGGCCAGCCTTCTAAGAAAGCATCAAGCCATTGGTCTCACTCAGCCCACTGACTCCACATTCCCAGATCTCCACTACTAGTTTGTGAGCAGCCTTTGGGGGCCACTGGACCATAGGGTTTCTCAACACCCCCAGGGTTGGCCATGCTAGTAGACCTGGGTCACCTGGAAATGAAAGCTGTATGGAATCAGTTGTGTGATACTTAACTGCTCAAGTTTAGTGGCACTGAATTTCATCTTGAAACTGTGGCATTATCAAGAATAACGCTGACATCAGAAGAAAAAAAAAAAAAAAAGAAAGAAGAGAAGCACAAATGAATCCACATTTGAGTCATGTCCAGAACTTGCACACTGAGCCTGGACCCTCTTGACTCACCAAAAGATGGCACAGAGCCTACTCAAGCCAGATTTCTGATCACATGGCCCACTGCTGATTTTTGGTGCTCCACTCGACATGTCCTCTTTCTCTGAGACTGAAGAGCAAGGAGATTTGGTGGGGGATTCATTTGGAGAAGGGGAATGTTTCCAAGTGGCTTTTTGTTAAAAAAGGGTAAGCTGGGGCGCCTGGGTGGCTCAGTCGGTTAAGTGTCCGACTTCAGCCCAGGTCACGATCTCGTGGTCCGTGAGTTTGAGCCCCGCATCGGGCTCTGGGCTGATGGCTCAGAGCCTGGAGCCTGTTTCCGATTCTGTTGTCTCCCTCTCTCTCTGCCCCTCCCCCGTTCATGCTCTGTCTCTCTCTGTCTCAAAAATAAATAAACATTAAAAAAAAAAGGGTAAGCTTTCATCATCTGGTACACGAGTCATTTCTTAGGGTTTATCATCAACATTGAGGAAGAGCAAGATGTTAACAAGGCTGTGCGAAGCAGAGAATAAGTCCACTTTTTTTCTCTCTATTGGATTTACTTACCAAATTTGTTAATTTCCAAAACATAAGACCTGTGATGAGCTCTACAATCTATAAGAAAGAGAATCAGGGTGCCTGGGTGGCTTGGTTGGTTAAGCATCTGACTCCTGATTTCTGCTCAGGTCATGATCTCACAGTTTGTGGGTTCGAGACCAGCACCGGGCTCTACACTGACAGCGTGGAGCCTGCTTGGGATTCTCTCTCTCTGCCTCTTCCCTACTCATGCTTGTTTTCATTCTCTCTCTCTCTCAATAAACAAACAAACAAATAAATAAACAAATAAATAAATAAATACACTGAAAAAAAAAAGAAAAACTTCAGAGAGCAAAAGTTGATCGCAAGAAATACACCTGAGAGATACAGCAGATGTGCAATGAAATGTTATAATTCAAACTTAAAACAATGAGACAGCATTATTTTCTTAGCATACCAGCAATGATTTACAAATGTTTGAGACCAGTGTTATAAGAGGAGGGCAAAGAGGACTTTTATATAGTACGATGGTGTGTACTACCTTATTGCAGAGTAGTTTGGTAATATGTGTCAAGGTCATAGAAACGTATACGGGAAAGACAGATTTACCAACCTGTCCCAAGGAAAGGATCATGCAGGACCTGTAAAAACTTCATCACAGGAACATTTACTGCAACATGGTTTATAGTGGTAAAAACTGAAAGCAACCAACATGCGCAACATTATGGTATTGGGGAGATAAATCATGGTACATCTACAACAGAATATTATACAATCACACCAGAAGGATCCAGTATATTTAGGGGATAAAATAATAGTGATTAAAAGTGTAGGCTCCAGAATCATACAGCCTGGTTTCAAATTCTACCTCTTCCTCACACAAGCTGTGTGACCTTGGTAAGCTGCTTAACTTCTCTCTGCCTCCGTCTCCTCACCCGTAGGATGAAGACAAGAACTCCATCTCCACAGGGTTTGGGCAAGGAGTCAATGAGACTATGCTAGAAAATGCTTGGCATAGGATTTGACATAAGAGTATGTACTCAATAAATGTCATGTCATAGTACCACTGGTATTTATGAACATGAAAAGATGCTCACGACAGTTAAGTGAATGAAAATGTAAATAATAATTCAACAGACTAGGAGCTTATTAAATAGAGAAAAAGGGGAAAAGAGAGATGAAAACACATGTGAATCTTGCACTGCTATGAACTTATTTGGAGAATACTGGAGGCCATGTGGAACATTCTGGCATGAATAAATCTTTTGCCTGTGTGATGTCAACTGGGAATTCTCATTTTCTCTAAAATAAATATTTACTCTCCTATTCTTTGCCTGTGTTGGGGTTTCCTTATGGTCAAGAGTAACTTATACATTCTTAGAGGAACCCGATGGTGAATCAGGTGAGATTTTTCTGGAAGAGATGGCATCTTAAATAAGCTATTTATACACAAACATCTTTGAGAAGTCATCTTTCCTGACCAGCTGACCTGTGAACAGGTTATGGTCCATGCAAACAGTTTCATCTCTGTAGGTGTTACCAACCATCCAGAGCCTACAGCTAGGAGAAGGAAAAAAGAACTTTGATCCAAATAATAGCAGAGGAAACTCAAATTCTTCAAGGTTGCTGGCCTGCTTCATGGAGTAAACACCCAGGTCTGAATCAGTGAAGTTAAACAGGGTCAACAAATAACAGAGTCAGGAGCAAACAGGTCATTTTTAAATGAGTCCCACTGTTTGTGGCAGCCACATAACACTGTCTTGTACAAAAGGCAGAGCTAGACCCTAATCTTTCCTTTTTGGAGCTTTTTTTTTTTTTCATCACCCAAATCCACACATCAAAACCTTCAGTCTCACCTGCACGGAATATGGCACCACCATTTACCCAACACTCTGGCAAAAAGCCCAGGAGTCATTCTTGATTCCTCTCTTCTCCTCTGTCCCCATGTCCAGCCCATCAACAATTCCAAGTGACCCTACCTTAGGAACATATCTAGAATCTGACCACTTCTCATTACCTCCATGGCTGCCACCCTGGTCCAAGCCAACATCATCTCACACTTGGACCACAGCCACATTCTTGACTGGTCTTTCTAATACAGCAACCAGAGTTCGCTTTTTAAACTATAACTCGTATCCCTTCACTGAACTCAAATCCCACCAAGGGCTTCCCATTGCACTTAGGGTCACAAACTGATAGCGTGGTCTCCAGGACTTTGTGATCTAGTCCACATCTCCCTTCCCATCCCAACCACACTCACTCTCACCATCCACCTTGGCAGGTTGCCCCTCACCTCCCTGTGCCCCACCACATCAGCCTTCCTTCTTGCTGTCCTGGACAAACCAGCTTTGTCCTTGCTGCTCCATCTGCTGAAAATGTTCTTCCCCCATGTTGTCACATGGCACACTTCACATCATTCCAATATCACCTGCTTGAACACTCTATCTAAAATCACCTCTTCTACTCAGCTTAACCCTACAGATATTTGATAATTCTATTAACAAGAAGACTGGAGGATGGCAGCTCCAAGTCTGATTTGGTAGTTCAGCAATGCCTTCAAGAACCAGGTCCTTTCCAACTCACTGCTCAGCCATCCCAACAGGTTGACTCTTTATCTTCCTAAACGTGGATATATGATCACAAGATGACAGCCTTAGCTTCAGATTTCGTGTCCTTTTACAGCCATGCTCAAGTCAAAAAGCAGGAGTCATTCAAGGCAGATTCCTCCTCAGACCCCCTTTTTAATCAATGAAGGAAGGGAAAGCTTCCATAGAAGCCAACACACTAGATTTCCTCCTTCACATCTCCTTGGCTTGATCTTAGTCCTATAGCCACCCCTAAATCAATCACTAAAAATGAAAATGAAACTTTTTGCTTGTCTTAAACTAATTATACCTCTTTCTCTGGGGCAAGTAGAGTTCACTCCCACTGATCCATTTTGCCGCTTTAACAAATTTCAGTTGTACTAACTGAGAAAGAAGAAGGGGAATGGATGTTGGTTAGGCAACCACTGTTTTCTGAACTCACATTCAGCCCCCATTATTGTCTATCTCATTCTTCTGCTTTGTTTTTCCTTGTGACACTAATCACTACCTGAAATACATTCTGTGCTTATCTGCTTGCTTACTGTGGGTCCCCACACCAAAAAGGGACTTTGCCTAACTGGTCTCTGCTGATGCCCAGAACCCCAGACAGTACCTGGGAATCAATCTGTATTCATTGAATGAAAGAATGAGAGTTTAGTGAATACATGAGTAAAACTTAGGATTTTTATGTAACCTGTCTAAGCCTCATTTTCCTCATTTTTAAAATGAGGATGATTTGCCTACCTCTCCTGTGACAATGAAATGAGATCGTGCAGCCAAAACTCTTAATACAGTGCCTTGCATGAGTGCTCAATACATTTAGCTCTGTGTTATTCTGTAGCAGCAACATTAGGCAAGTACAAGAAAAATGTAAGCATACATATTAATTTCATATTCTTTTTCTGATTAGGAAATAATGCACTTCAAGGAGCCAAGCATTTGTGAAATGTATGACTTAGAAAGTGAAAGTTACCCACCCTTGGGTATATGTTTTTTGTAGCTATTTTTTCCCCAAGAATACACTAATATAATTTTTACATAAATGGAGAATAGTAAGCACGCTGTTTTCCAAGTTCATTTTGCCCCAAATATCTTTCAAGTATTTTTCCACAATTATTAATGCAAATATATCTTTTTATTATTTGATTCCATTTGATATAAAATAGAGATCTTTTTTTTGTTGGAGACCTTGGTGGCCTGCCCAGAGCTCCCCTTCTCTTAGGTTATATATGTCTTGAAAGTTGTGTATCCACACTGGCACCATGCCTTTCCCTGGTACACTAGATCGGAAAATGTCCTTCATTGTCTCTTCAACATTTTTCCCTCTAAGATGCTGCTATTGAGCTGTGTTCATTATTACAGTCTTCCCTTCATGGAGACCCATGGGAGAAACAAGAAGAAAATTTACATCTCCTATGATCACACACTATAAATATTTTTAAGAATTCTCTCCTCTAGCCCTTTTCCTATGCAAATATAACTTATTTTAAATCTACTGGGGACCATCCTGGGAATATAGTTTTATGTCCTTGGCTTTCACTTAACACTAAATTTTGAATATTTTTCCAAGTCTTATGCAAACAAGATCATCAATGCTTTGAGCCATAAGAAACTTTAGAAATTATTTAGTTCTGGCCCATCATGCAAATTTTGCAAAATGAGGCACCAGAGGGCTGAGTTGTTTGAGTTTCTCCAAAATGTTTTAATACCTCAGTGACGTGCAGTCTGATCAAGCTGATGCAGAGCAGGGAAGGCTGGGCTATGCATTGCTTTGTGTACACATCAACCAAAGGCAAGTGTCTCTTGATCCCACAGAAACTGGGCTGCAAGCAGAGCTCTCCTCGCCCTTGGGTGACTTCGCTGACAAGTATGTTATCCTTACACCCCTTTCTGTCAACAGCCCCCCCTCAGGAGAAGTTCAAGACCTAGATAGGATCCGGACACCAAAGCAAACCTGTCAGACCAGCATGAGTCCCGAGAGAAGCTGCCTGTTTTGTGCCCTTCTTGGGGACGTAGGTGTTTTGTCAAGCTGGTGTATTTGTACTGTGGAGGCAGGAGGGGCATCAGCATAACCGCATGCCTGGGGAGAGAGCTCAACCAAGTGTGGGACTTAATCCCCAGCAAGATCAGTCACGGAGCAAGACTATTTTTCCACATGGAATGCCATCACTTGGTACTACTGGAAATAAGCCTGCAGGGTGCATGGTTAGAAACCAAGTCCACTGCTATGTAGCCATGGGACCTGGAGCAGGTCCCTCTCTGACCTTCAGCACCCTCTTTTGTAAAGAGGGGGTCCATAGCGTCCACTTGGTAGAGCCTAATGCCCCCAGCATGCATGTCAGCACCCAATAAATAGGAGCTATTGTTATTGCTCTCCCTTTACCCTGTGCAAACAGTCCAAGACACATAGTAGGGACTCAATGGATGTTTATGGCATGAATAAGGGATGCAAGCAAATGAGGTCACACAATTTGAAACCAAACAGTCTACAGCAATAACAGTAATAACTCAACAGTTATTACTGCCACACTTGATTCTGGAAAACTAGATTCCAGGTCTCTTGACATAGATAATTTCAGATTCTCCTATTCTATCATGATTTCCATCCACCCCCCCCCCTTTTCTTTTTCTATTTAATTATCAAGAGAATTGCTTTAACTTTATTCTCCACTGGGGCAAGATGGGTAGTGCCTGGGTGGTTCAGCCTGTAGAGCACCCGACTCATGATCTCAGCTGAGGTCTTGATCTCAGGGTTATGAGTTCAAGCCCCACCTTGGGCATGGAGCCTACTTAAAACAAAAACAACAACAACAACAACAACAACAACAACAACAACACCTCTATCAAGAGATGAAGATAAATACTATCCTTTCAGATAAATCCCCTATTGTTCTAAGTCATTTTATTATGATAGAATACTATTGGTTAAGTTCTTTTTCTTCATTACAGAGTAACAGAGTTCATTACAGACAATTTGGGAAGTGAAGTAGAACAGAGAAAAAAAGTAGCCAAAGTGTCTCCACCAAAAGGCAACACCTCAGAGCATGTTGGTGCTATTTCTGTGTGCACTTTGTAGTTCATTGTGACTTTACACAGTATCCAAATTTATTTCCAGCTTTTTTCATGAACATGAGGAACTGAAGTTTTCCAAAATACTCCCTCATTATTCAACCTGTTGCCAGTGTTTCACAATTTTAAATAGTGCTGAAATGAATATAATCGTTTATAAAACATTTTCCTGCAGTTAGGAAAATATTTCTCAGGCAACATTCCTAGAAGTGAATTGACTCTTTTTTAAAGAGTATGAACATTCTTTGGTACCCATTCAAAAGGCATTCAGAAATCATAGGAGAAATTTGCAACTTTTCACCAGCCCTGGATATTCTCATAATAATTGGCAGGCTAATTTTGTTTCATTTTTTTATTTTCACAAATGTTTATTTTATTTACAAATGGGACTGAATAGTATAAAATAGTTTTTAAATACCCATGGTTTCTCTTTAGCCTGCTATCCTATTTTGCCCAGGAATTTTGAGAGTGTGGTATGATTTTTATTAAGTTATGTGACACTACAGTTTAAGGATAACCTTTTATCAAACAGTGAGAGATTTTTCAATGTCTTTCTATCAGCATTCTCATTTTGTTTGTATGTCTTTTTGGGGATTAAAGAGGTCTTAATTTGTATTTAGACAACTTAACAGTTTTTTTTTTTCCCTCATGAATTGTTATTGGATATATCCATTCAAGGACTTTTCCCATGTAGAAATCAGAGATATCCACCTCTTTTTTTTTCTTAGATTCTTAGTCATTTACTTTTTTGTGTGAAGAGAGTATCGGGGTTTTGTGTGGTTGTTTGTTTGTTTGTTTTCCTATTTTTAATTGTGATAAAAAAATATATGTATAATAAAATAAGATTTTCTATTTTAACCATTTTTCAGTGTAAAATTTAATGACATTCATTATAGTTATAATATTGTACAACCATCCCTGCTACCCACTTCCAAAACTTTATCACCCCAAATAGAAACTGTATGCAACAAACTATAATTTCTCATTCCCTCCTGTCTCAAGCTCCTGGTAACCTCTAATCTACTTTCTGTCTCTAAGAATTTGTCTACTTTAGGTACCTTATATCAGTGGAATCATACAATATCTATCCTCCTATTGTCTGTCTGATTTCACTTTGCATAACATTTTCAAGGTTCAATCATCCTGTAGCAAGTGTCAGATGATTTTTTATGGCTGAATAATATTCCATTGTGTGTGTATATAATATTTTATTTTTTCATTCATCTGTTGGTGGATACTTGGACAAATGGGTTGTTTCCATCATTCAGCTATTGTAAATAATTCTGCAATGAATGTTGGTGTATAAGTATCTATTTGAGTCCCTGTTTTCAATTATGTTTTTAAGTGTTTATTTATTTATTTTTGAGAGCGAGAAATACAGACAGAGAATCCCAAGCAGGCTCTGCACTGTCAGTGTAGAGCCCAGCATGGGGCTTGAACTCACGAACTGTGAGATCATGACCTGAGCTGAAATCAAGAATTGGACACTTAACCAACTGAGACACCCAGGTGCCCCCAGTTATTTTGATTATATTTCTAAGAGTGGAATTGCTGACTCAAATAATAATTATACAGTTAGCTTTTTGACAAGCCCCTGAACCATTTTCCGTAGCAGCTGCATCATTCTATATTCCTACCAGTAATGTAGGAGGCCCAGTTTATCCATATCTGGGTCGACATTTGTTATTTTTCATTTTGCTTATTATCATCATCCTAGTGAATGTGAAGTTGTGTCTCTTTTGTTTTGTAATATTCCACTATATATGTGTATGTGTGTGCATATCACACCTTATTTTTTAAGTTTTTATTTTAATATACCTCATCTTCTTTATCCATTCATCTGTGAATGGACATTTAGATTGTTTCCATATCTTGGCTATTGTAAATAATGCTGCAATAAACATAGGGAGGCATATATCTTTTTGAATTTGTGTTTTTTTGGGGGGTGGAGAATACCCAATAATGGAATTATTAGATCATATGGTATTTCTATTTTTAATTTTTTGAAGAACCTCCATATTGTTTTCCATAGTGCCTGCAATAATTTATATCCCCAGGAATAGTGCAAGAGGGTTTGTTTTTCTCTACATTGTTGCCAACACTTGTTATTTCTTGTCATTTTGATTTTAGCCATTCTGACCCATGGAAGGTAATATCTTATTGTCTAATGTCAAGTGTCAAAACTTGCATTTCCTTGATGATGAGTGATGTTGAGCACCTGTTCATGTGTTTGTTGGCCATCTGTGGCCTTCTTTGGAAAAATGTCTATTCAGGTCTTCTGTGTACTTTTTAATCAGATTGTTTGTTTGTTTTTGGTGTTGAGCTGTAAAGTTCTTTGTATATTTTGGATATTAACTCTTTATCTGTTATTTTTTAGTGTAAATGTTTACAACTATAAAATTCCTTCTTAGCATAGCTCTCTGCATTTCACATGCTTTGGTATGTTATGTTTTCTTTCTCACTTATCTCTAAGTATTTTTTAATTTTCCTTGTGATCTTGTTTGACCTATTGGTTGTATGTTATTTTATTTCCACAAATTTGTGAATTTTCCAGCTTTCATTCTGTTGATTTTTAACTTCACCCCATTGTCATCAGAGAAGGTATGCTGTATATCTATTTCTTAAAATCTATTGAGACTTGATTTGTGGACAGATATATGGCCTGTCCTGGAGAATGTCCTGTGCATGGAGACATGCACATGAGAGGAATGTATATGCTATTGTTTTGAGGTGGAGTGTTCTGTATATGTCTGTTAAATCTAGTTCCTTTTCTGTGTTGGTTGATCCTCTATTGTCTTGCTTATCTTTTGTCTGTTATTTTTAATCAATTATTAAGAGTGGAGTGTTGAAGTTTTTGACTGTTTCTTCCTTCAATTCTGTCAATTTTCCTTCATATATTGTGAAGGTCTGTTATTAGATGCATAAAATTTATAGTTGTTATATCTTATTTCTGTATTAAAACTTTTTATTTAAAAAATTTTTTTTCAACGTTTATTTATTTTTGGGACAGAGAGAGACAGAGCATGAACAGGGGAGGGGCAGAGAGAGAGGGAGACACAGAATTGGAAACAGGCTCCAGGCTCTGAGCCATCAGCCCAGAGCCTGACGCGGGGCTGGAACTCACGGACCGCGAGATCGTGACCTGGCTGAAGTCGGACGCTCAACCGACTGCGCCACCCAGGCGCCCCAAAACTTTTTAAATATATAACGTCCTTCTCCATCTCTTGTAAACTTTTTTGATTAATGACTATTGTGTCTTATATTGGTACAGCCACTCACTCTCTTTTTTTGGTCACTATTTGCATAAAATGTCTTTTTTCATCCTTTTGTTTTCAATCTATTTGTGTCTTCAAATTTAAAGTGAATTTCTTATAGACAACATATAGTTGGATCTTGTTTTTTTGTTTTTTTTTTCTCCCATTAAGCTAAACATATATCTTTTAATTGGGGAGTTTAATCCATTTAAAGTAATTACTGATAAGGAGAGACTTACTTATGTTGTAAGAGAGACCATTATGTTGTTTGTTCTCTGTATCTTAAATTTTTTTCCTTCACTTTCTGCATTGGTGTATTCTTCTTGGTTTAGTTAATTTTTATTAGGGAAGCATTTTAGTACCCCTCTCATTTCCTTTTGTCTATATCCTATAGCTATATTTGTGTGTGTGTGGTTACATGGAGAGTGCATCTAACATCTTAAAGTTCTAACACTCTAATTTAAATTTATAGCAGCTGTTTTTAATACTATACAAAAATTCTGCCCTATATGGCTTTGTCACCACTTACTTTCTGCTATTGATGTCACAAACTTATATCTTTACACATTGTGTGTCCCAAAACATAGATTAAAAATTGGGTTTTTATTCATTAGTCTCCAAAATCATGTAGAAAACAAAAAGCAAAGTTACAAACCAAAGGTACAATAATCCTAACTTTTGTAATTGCCCACATATTTACAATATGTGGATATGTTTACTGGATATGTTTATTTCTTTCTTTTTTATTTTTTTTAACGTTTATTTATTTTTGAGACAGAGAGAGAGACAGAGCATGAACGGGGGAGGGGCAGAGAGAGGGAGACACAGAATCAGAAGCAGGCTCCAGGCTCTGAGCCATCAGCCCAGAGCCCGACGCGGGGCTCGAACTCACGGACCGCGAGATTGGGAGATCATGACCTGAGCTGAAGTCGGACGCTTAACCGACTAAGCCACCCAGGCGCCCTGAGGATATGTTTATTTCTTTATACAGCTTTGAGATACTAATCTCATAGCCTTTCATTTCAACCTGAAGGACGCCTTTTAGCATTTCTTCCAGAGTGTGTCTAGTGGTAAATGAACTCCCCCAGATTTGGTGTATCTGAGAATATCTCAAGTTTCTTCTTCCTTTTTGAAGGACAGTTTTGGTGGATATAGTACTGTTTCACCTTTTTTTTTTTCTTTCAGCACTTTGAATATATCAACCCGCTGCCTTCTGGCTTCCAAGGTTTCTGATGAGATATCTGCTGATATTATTGAGGGTCCTTTGTATATGATGAGTCACCTCTCTTGCTCCTTTCAAGATTTTTTCTTTGACTTTGGCTTTTGACAGTTTGATTATGTCTTGGTGTGATAAACTTGGGTCTCAAGTTTATCATACTTGGAGTATGATACTTGGAGTTTATCACACTTTTTGGATGTTTATATTTCTATCTTTCATCAAAAGGGGGAAGTTTCCTGCCATTTTGTGTTCGTATAATCTCTCTTGATGGGTCCCATGGGTCCCTTAGGCTCTGTTCCCTTTTCTTAGTTTTTTTTTCTTTCTGTTCCTCAAACTCAAAACCTTCAGTTTACCTATTTTCAAGTTCACTGATTCTTTCTCCTGCTTGTCTCAAATCTACTACTAAATCCCTCTAGTAATTTTTTTTTGTTCTCATTATTATAGTTTTTAATCTCAAGAATTCCTTTTTATGTTTTCTATCTCTTCATTGATATATCTACTTTGTGCATATATCATCTTCTTGACTTTGTCTGTGACTTCCTCTGGCTCAAGAGTCTGCATTGTATGAATGGGAGTCTTGGTTCTTGGATTTCCCACTAAAGATTTACCTGAGGATCCTCAAATGAAGACAGGCAGAAGGAAAGTAGCAAACACAAAGCAGTTCATTAAGGACAGTGCATCCTCACGAGAGAGTGGGCAAGCCCAGAAGTGGCAACTGCACTGAGGCTACAAGGGTCTTTTCTTTTTATGTAAGCAGGGTCTTGGGTCATGGATAGGTGGTATCTTATGGGGCTTCTTCCAATCATTTGGATGCTTCCTCCCACTGTTGAGGAGGAGGGTTTTGACCCTGCAAGGTTTGTACCGGAATAATCATGGCAGCCTTCCCCCATGGTGGAAGGGGGCCCAAACTACAATGCAAATGTATTATATTGAGTCTAGGGGTTAGCCTAGGACAGAGGTGGAAGAGGAGAGCACATGTTCTGCATATGTGGCTCTTCCCCTGTCTGTCCTGGGGTCTTAGAAGCTGCAAGGCCAGAATGTTGAAAGCCATGAAATCAGGATGTTGTGCCCCTGGGCTTCTAATACATAATTTATTTATCACTGTCCTTGCCTCCAGCTCATGTCTAACTGTCTACTTATCAATAGCTGTTTTAAAGACTTTGTCTAGCAAGTCCACTATCTGGCCTTTCTCTGGGACATTTTCTAAATCTTTGTATATCTTGTGATTTTTTTTGTATAAAAATGGAAATTTGAATCTTATAATGGGATAACTATGAAAGTCAAATTCTCCCTCTTTCCCAGAATTTGCTGTTTTTTCTAAATTTCTGGTTTTGTTTTCTTTTTTTTTTTTTTTGGTTTGTTTCTTTGATTGTTGTGAGTTGGCTGTGTGCCAAGAATCAGCCTGATATAAGGGGCGCCTGGATGGCGCAGTCGGTTAAGCGTCCGACTTCAGCCAGGTCACGATCTCACGGTCCGGGAGTTCGAGCCCCGTGTCGGGCTCTGGGCTGATGGCTCAGAGCCTGGAGCCTGTTTCCGATTCTGTGTCTCCCTCTCTCTCTGCCCCTCCCCCGTTCATGCTCTGTCTCTCTCTGTCCCAAAAATGAATAAACGTTGAAAAAAAAATTTTTTTTAATTAAAAAAAAAAGAATCAGCCTGATATGTAAACTGAAGGTCTTCTTGGGTCCTTTCTAAGCCTGTGCCTTTCCTTGCACAGGCACAGCAACTTTCTAAATTCCCCCATATATGTGCTTACTTTTGATTGTCCAACTCCTTTGGCAGTGTCTGACTGCCAAAAGGGAAAAATAAAGGGAGGTAAAAAAAGAAAACATGGGCACTGACCCTTCCAATACCCTGGAAGCCACGTTAGCTAAAGGAGATTGCAACAGTGGAGGTGACGGATGTAACAATGACAGCCTGCTTCTGTGTTTGTACCTCTACAGTCAGAAGGAGCGAACAGTGATGAGAACACAGATCCTTGATATTTGAAGGACAAAGTCCTCCCTGGCTCCCACAATCTACAAGCAAGTTGTTCCAGGAATAAGTGCACAGCTTCCTACCATGGGATGAGATGAGTAGCCACCAGCTAAGAGTTGAAATTAACTGAAATTAAGCAAGATTTACCATCCATGCCTTCTCCCCTGGAAGCTGCAAACTTTCAAATACATTCCAGAATTCCAAAATGGTTCTATCTGACAGCTTCTGCCAAAGCAATTGTTGTCTAGATGGACAGAGAGATTCCTTGTGCTTCCCACTCTGCTATCCTCTCTGATGTCACTCAATAATGTCTGTTGATCCATAAAGTTTTTCATTTTGATAGAGTCCAATTTTTCTGTATTTTTCTTTTATTGTCTGTGCTTTTGATGTCATTTTTGAGAAACCCTAAATCCAACCCATATACTTTTCCCCCTATGTTTTCTTCTAAGAATCCTATAGTTTTGGCTCTTACATTCAGGTATTTGATAAATTTTGAGTTAATTTTTTATATGATGTTATTAAGGGTCCAACTTCATTCTTTTGCATGTGGCTATCTAGTTTCCCCTGTATTATTTGTTGAAAAAACCATCCTTTTCCCATTGAATGGTCTTGGCCTCCTTGTCAACATGAAGATTTATCTCTGAGCTCTCTCTTCCATTGGTCTCTATGTCTGTCTTTATGTCAGTATCACACTGCTTCAATTCCTGTAGCTTTGTAATGTTTGAAATCAGGATGTGTGATTCCTCCAATTTTGTTCTTCTTGCTCAAAACTGTTTTGGCTATTCTGAATCCTTTGAAATACTATATAACTTTTAGGATGAGTTTTTCCACTTTTGAAACATGTCATTGGGACCTTGACTGGAATTCCATTAAATCTGCAGATCACTTTAGATAGTATTGGTATCTAAACAATATTAATCATCCAATCCATGAATGGAAGATATCTTTCTACTTATTTAGGTCTTCTTTAATTAATATCTTTTATCAATGTTTGGTTAATTTCCATCACCTTGGGAGACAATGAGTCTAGGGAAGACAAGTGAGCTCTGAAGACTCATTTGCCAAAAGCATAGCTCTAAAAAGGTAATTCAGCCAGTTCACTCATTCTTTCATTCACTCATTCATTTGCTCAGTAAATATTTATGGAGTGCTTATTCTGCACCAGGTAATTTGGGGATACAATGATGAACAAAAGATGCTATTCTGTAAGGAAACATTTGTGGAGGGCTTCTTACATGCTAGGCCCCATCTGAGCACCAGATAACAAAAACATGTCAGGGTCAGCCCTCGAGGAGTTCAATTAGGAGGTCAAACATACAAAGCAACAACTGTGATACATAAGTGCCTATATGAGAGATACAGAGGCCCTAAATTTACCATGTGTATGTTGAGCTTGGAGTGCACAGGAATCAGGGAAGTATTGACCTAGGTGATGCTTGTGCTAGGTATAAATAGGAGTTTGCATGGGACAGCATGGAACAGGGTGTAGGACTGGTTGCAGGGTACATTCTCAGGAGGGGAAGCAACATACGCAAAAGAACTGAAGCATGAACTCATGAAGAGTGAGTGCGTGTTGTGGCAAAGGAAGTGTGGCTGGGATGAGGGGGCAGGGTTGATCAGGCAGCAGAGGCTTCTCACACCATGTTAAGGAGTTAGCATGTTATCGGGAAGGCAATGGATGCCCACTGAGGAATGATGAGCTTAAAACAGTGATGTATTCAGTTTCCTTTTAGAAAGAATTATTATTCTAGGAGGGAGAGCAAGTTGGAGAGGTGACATAGAGGCATCAGAGACCAGACCACTGGCATAAAGCCAGGCAAGGAACAGTGTGGGCCTGGACTCAATGTGAGAAGGGGGCAGAGGGACAGGTGTTCGAGATATTTAGGAAGCGACTGATCACCGGTAGCAGGTGTAAGACAGAGAGGAAATAATGACAACTTGAAGTACACTGGCCCAGCTCCAACCACCTTAGAAATCTAGGTATTACCATGATGAACCTCAGAAAAACAATCCCAGGGGAACCTGATTGACTCAGTCAGTTGAATGTTCGGCTCTTGATTTTGGCTCAGGCCATGATCTCACACTTCATGAGTTCGAGCCCCACACTGGGCTCTGCACTGGCAGTGCAGAGCTTGCTTGGGATTCTCTGTCTCTCTCTGCCACTCCCCAGCTTGCTCGCTCTCTCTCACTCTCTCTCTCTCAAAATAAATAAATAAATAAACTTTTTAAAAATCACAGTGGGAGTAAGCAGAACATCCTACAAGAAGCAAATTACCTCTGTTCTCCCAGTGACCCAAGTGGAGGCCCTATACCAGGGGCCTGTGGGGTATGCAAGTACCATATCTGCCCTAATCCCAGGGGTCTTGGAAGGCAATACTGCATCCCTGCAGCAAAAAAAAAAAAAAATCTCCTTTACAGCTTTCCTTATCACAGCCTCCCTCTCCACCGAACCTCTCATTGTGTGTTCAGGAGATGAGAGCTGTTTCTTTCCCCCCTCCTTCTTCCTGGGCCAGCTGACAGGGAGCCTTCAACAGTCATGTATACGAAGCCGAAATTTAAGTCTGCACAGCGCTTGCCCAAGCTCCTCCAGAAGGCCTGTCCTCGCACGATCAGAGGAGACTGGAGGCTGTTTGCTTTGGCTAACACACACACACACACACACACACACACACACACAAATGCTGACAGAATAAAATGCGACACCACCATATGAAAGGTTGAATGTGAACAGTTTTGAGGTTAAAATAAGGCTGCCCTGGAGAGGATGAGGAGAAAAAAAATTGACGTTACAATTTTAGAGGCAAGGGCAGTATATGGGTATTTTTATATGTCTGGCATTCACATGGTCTCAAAAGAGCACTATTTAAGAGAGAGAAGTCCACACATAGAGAAATAAAATGTGTCTGTATGTTTGGTGGTGTTGCTTGATGTAAACATGTCAGAGTGACTTTGTCCATGTGATGTCATCTGAGTGAAAATTACAGTGATTTTTTATACGCTATTTTTTTTCTTATCCATTCCAATGTGGTTCCAGAAAATAAGGACTGTTACACAGTAATTTGGAATCTTACTGACACCTGATCAATATATTTTCTTGAAGGTTCCATTGTGACATATAAACTCAAACTTGTCAACCTGCATTAGTGCACTGTATCTATTTAAGTGACTTTTGATCGGCTTTGCATGAGTTATTTACGAGTACAAATTTTTATTTAAGAGCATATGTTAAAAGATCCAAACAACCGGGGCGCCTGGGTGGCGCAGTCGGTTAAGCATCCGACTTCAGCCAGGTCACGATCTCGCGGTCCGTGAGTTCGAGCCCCGCGTCGGGCTCTGGGCTGATGGCTCAGAGCCTGGAGCCTGTTTCCGATTCTGTGTCTCCCTCTCTCTCTGCCCCTCGCCCGTTCATGCTCTGTCTCTCTCTGTCCCAAAAATAAATAAACGTTGGAAAAAAAAAAAAAAAGATCCAAACAACCAGTCTGGTGGTGGATAAACCTGTCAGAATTAATAAAAGTTTTAGATTTATAGGTTTCTTTTAAAAAAAGAAATGTGGTGGCTACTGGGTGGCTCAGGTGGTTAAGTGTCCGACTTCGGCTCAGGTCATGATCTCACGTTTGTGAGGTCAATCCCTGCATCGGGCTCTGTGCTGACATCTCAGAGCCTGGATACCGCTTTGGATTCTGTCTCTCCTTCTCTCTCTGCACCTCCCCCAGTCATGCTCTGTCTCTCTCTCCTTCAAAATTAAATAAACATTTTTAAACAAAATTTTAAGAAATGTGTTTTAGTAGGACTTCCACAGAAGGTAGGCGGATAAAAAGGTGTGTTCAAGCAGGGAGACCTGACAGGTGCCACAGGTGACACTTACCTGGTCCTGGCACTGTGCCAAATGTGTTACATTATCTCACCCAATCTTCTAAGTGACCCTGTGGGGTATAGGTACTGTTAGTATATCCATACATAGGTGAGGACACTGAGGCAATGAGAATTTAATCTATACAAGGTCACACAGCTAACAAGTGGAGAGCTGAGATCCAACCTCAAAGTTGAAAAGAGTTCTGGCTTTTGAAACATTTCACTGGACAATGTCTGGAGGGATGGCAAGACCTGTGGACTGCATGTAAGCATTCATGGCATCTGGCATCTGTTCCACAAGCCTAATTGACCCCATACCCCTTATCCCTTGACCTTAGACTTCTAAAATGCAGTTGTGGAGAGAGGGCAAGACCTGCCCAAAGGAACCAAGAAAAGCAATGAACATCAACTATACATAAATAAAATGAATCAATGCTCCTAAGGTCTTTCTCTTAAACTCTACCATTTTTTCTTTCAGTCTGCTTAACATTGTTTTCTCTTTTTTTTTTAATTTAAATTTTAGTTAACATACAATGCAATATGGGTTTCAGGAATAGAATTCAGTGATTCATCACTTCTATACAACATCCAGCACTCATCACAACAAGTGCCCTCCTTAATACCCATCATCCATCTAGCCCATCTCCCACCCACCTCCCTCAATCAACCCTCAGTTTGTTCTTTATAGTTAAGAGTGTTTTGTGGTTTGTTTCCCTCTCTTCTTCACCCCACCCTTCCCATATGTTCATCTGTTTTGTTTCTTAAATTCCTCATATGAGTGAAATCATATGGTATTTGTCTTTCTCTGATTGACTTATTTCACTTAGCATAATACATTCTAGCTCGATCCATGGCATTGCAAATGGTAAGATTTCATTCTTTTTGATGGCTGAGTAATATTCCAGTGTGTGTGTGTGGGGGGGGGTGTCACATCTTCTTTATTCATATAATATCCATATATGTGATATATATATATATATATACCACATCTTCTTTGTCCATTCATCAGTTGATGGACATTTGGTCTCCTTCCATTTTGACTATTGTTGACAATGCTGCTATAAATATAGGGGTCCATGTACCCCTTCAAATCTGTACTTTTTTATCTTTGGGGTAAATACCAAACAGTGCAATTGCTGGATAATAAAGTAGTTTTATCTTAAGTTTCTTGAGGAATCTCCCTACTGTTCTCCAGAGTGGTTGCACCAGTTTCCATTCCCAGCAACAGTGCAAGAGGGTTCCCTTTCTCTGCATCCTTGCCAACACCTGTTGTTTTAGTGTTGTTAATTTTAGCCATTCTGACAGGTGTTAGGTGGTATCTTATTGTGGTTTTGATTTGTATTTCCCTGTTGATGAGTGATGTTGAGCATTTTTTCACGTGTCTGTTAGCTATCTGGAAGTCTTCCTTGGAAAATTGTCTATTAGTGTCTTCTACCCATTTTTAAACTGGATTATTTTTTGAGTGTTGAGTTTGGTAAGTTCTTTATAGATTTTGAATACTAAGCCTTTATCGGATATGTTGTTTGCAGATATCTTCTCCCATTCCATAGGCTGCCTTTAGTTTTGTTGATTATTTGCTTTGCTGTGCAGAAGATTTTATCTTAATGAGGTCCCAATAGCTCATGTTTGCTTTTGTTTCCCTTCCTTTTGGCAATGTGTCTAGTAAGAAGTTGCTCTGGCCAAAGTCAAAGAGGTTTCTGCTTGTGTTCTCCTCTAGGATTTTGATGGTTTCCTGTCCCACATTTAGGTCTTTCATCCATTTTTTATTTATTTTTGTGTATGGTGTAAGAAAGTGGTCCAGTTCTGGGGCACCTGGGTGGCTCAGTTGGCTAACTGTACAACTTTGGCTCAGGTCATTATCTCACAGTCTGTGAGTTTGAGCCCCGTGTTGGGCTCTGTGCTGACAGCTCAGAGCCTGGAGCCTACTTCGGAGTCTGTGTCTCCCTCTCTCTTTGCCCTTCCCCTGCTTACACTCTGTCTCTCTCTTAAAAATAAATAAACATTAAAAAAAAAACTTTAAAATAAAAAAAGAAAAGAAAAAAGAAAGTGATCCAATTTCATTCTTCTGCATATTGCTGTCCAGTTTCCCAATACCATTAGCTAAAGAGACTGTCTTTTTACATTGTATATTCTTTCCTGCTTTGTCAAAGATTAGTTGTCCACATAGCTGTGGGTCCATATCTGGGTTTTCTACTCTGCTCCATTGATCTATGTGTCTGTTTTTGTGCCAGTACCATACTGTCTTGACTACAGCTTTGTAATGTAGCTTGAAATCCAGAATCGTGATACCTCCAGTTTTGTTTTTCTTTTTCAAGATTGCTTGGCTATTCAGGGTCTTTTGTGGTTCCATAAAAATTTTAGGATTGTTTGTTCTAGTTCTAAAAAAAAAATCTGGTGATATATTGACATGGATTTAGCACTGTTCTTTCTTATAGAGGTTGCAAAGATCATCTTTTGCCCAGTCCTGGATCTGTGAAGCAGTGAGAGTTTCTGGTTTTGAAAGGCACCCTGAAGTTATGTTGGCTGGAGAGAAGGATGCATGAATCAGCTCCAGCCCTGTCAGTGTTTGTCAAATTTCAGGGGTCATCAGATCAATTTAGTGTACCACTGCCAGTATTTTTTTAATAAAATGAGATATAATACAATGAAAATTATTTTATGAATCTTTTATTTCAGTTAAAAATTATAAATATAGAGGCTCCTGGGTGGCTCAGTTGGTTAAGCATCTGACTCTTGACTTTGGCTCAAGTCTTGATCTCACAGTTTGTAAGAGCAAGCCTCATGTCTGGCTCTGCACTGACATGTGGAATCTGCTTGGGATTATCCCTCTCCCCCATCTCTCTGCCTCTACCTCACTGTCTCTCTCTGTCTCTCTCTCCTCTCTCTCAAAATAAATAAACTTCTTTTAAAATTATAAATATAATGTGTATACTGGGTCACATTTTAAAATGTATTTCTAAAGATTTTTTAAGTAATCTCTACACACAATGTGGGGCTCAGACTTACAACTTCCAGACCAAGAGTCACTTCTACTGACTGAACCAGCCAGGCAACCCAAAATGTATTTCTTTTTGAAGTGTAATAAAAAATATCTGGAAGACATCATTCTTAAAAAATATATTTCCCCTAAATTGGGACATCTCTGGTCCTCTCAGTCTGGGTGAGGTCCTATGTAAATCACGCCAAATAAAACACAGAACACCTACAGTGATGGGAGCAAGTTAGTGAAGCCCTCCAGAGTATGATACAGTTTTTATTATCCCACCATCACTGACAAAGGCCTTAGTCTAGAAAGTTCTGGAGGATCGAGAAGTATTTATTAAAGAACAGGAATGTGGGATGGAACACGTCAGGCAAGTCAAGCCCCGTTAATGCCTCTGGATCTGGTTTACTGATGACAGAGTATCAACACCAAAACAGCTGCCCCTCTTGATAGGCTGTTACCCACAGTAGAGGAGACACACAGCAGGTATTTCTCACCTTCAACTTCCTGTCACCATCCCCATCAACCTGCCCCTTTGGCCTGAAATCTCTCATCTTCTGCTGGATTGAATCAAAGCCCATCTTCCTCACATCACAGTACCTCCTCCACCAAATCAGGTTCCTTCTTCCAAGTTCTCACCAGACTCCAAATCTTGCCTGAGCGGCCCAGTCTCACACCAATCCCTGCCTCTTCCAACTTCCCTCAAATATCCTTGTCGCTGCTTATGGGATTGCTCGTGTTTGTGTCTGCACCCTTTGGTTCTGTGCATATTTGTGCCTCCTCCAGCCCCCAGCCCCTGAGCTTAGACTAGTAGCTCAGGGGAGAGCCAGCCCCCACCAGGGCAAGGACCACCAACTCCCAGAGCCACACCACACAGAGCACTCAGATGCTGCGAATGTGTGGCCCATCTAGTTGATAGACTTTCTAGACAAGGGGAATGAAACATCCTTGGAAAATGGAATCTGTGCTGAGAAGGTTGTTTTAAGAAACTAGCATCTGCATCTCATGCATGCTGACTTAAAGTGCTTCTCTAAATGCAGTCTTTGACTTCTATCTTGCAGCTGCTTCTTTTTAATGGATTGAACCACCTGCCTCAACACATGTTTCTCTGCCTGCCTGTTACCACCACCTATTGGTTCCTAGAGGAAATGAAAAGGAGCAGTATGCCTGAGAGTATGTGCTTCTATCCAAGTTTCCAAGAGGCTTCCAGCAGCAATGATCACAAGAAGCCAACATGGAGGGAATGTGATGTCTGAGAAACGCTTTTGCCAACTGCTCCTGGTTGTGTCCTCCTGCCCCTCTTAAACATTGGTAGCTTAGGGAACTCTGCATTTGTGCAGAAAACATAAAGACAGAGGTAAGTCCCCAAAAAGAGCATGAGTATAGAGAGGTGAGCTATCCACATTTTGAGAAAACCAGTGTTCCAGGCCCATGTTGCCAAGCACCTTGCTTCAGCAGAATTTTTTATCTGTAATGTATCTATTAGATTAACTGCCTTTGCCAAGGCCTAAAATACAACCCCTTAGCAAAGCAAAAACTGCATCCAGATTTTTCTGTGAGGTCTCCAGCCAATCCTTTCTCTGCATGTTGCATCAGCCTACGGACAGCCACCGAAGCAGAATCTCACATGATAAACCAAGCTACTCTCAGAAAACACAGGTATTTCCCCAAAGTCGAATGTAGGCTGTGTCCCAGCCCATCAAAGGTGGAAGACTTTGCATAGAAAATTCTGGCCGTGAACGCAGGCTGCCATCTCTAACCCCAAAAAAATCTGGCTAGGAGGAGCTTCAGGGAGTTGAACTCATGATGGCTTTCTCAGAGGGCAGAGGTCTAAAATTGGGCCTTTCCTGTTTCCAATTCCGATGTCTGTCACTGCTCCTGGAAACAGCCCAGCTCTTCCCAATTTTAAGAAAATTCAGCGTTGACCATTTACCACAAGAAGCTAATTTTCAATAAATAAAAGACAAACTCTTTTTAGTTGCCTATTGCTGTGTAATAAACCACTTCACAATATAGTGACTTCAAACAATTTCTTATAAAATTAAAGTAAATTATTAAGTAACACGGTATGACTTCTCGTCATTGTGAGGATTGGCTGGGGAATCCTGCTGCTCTATCTCATGTCAGCTACATGTCTTCAGCTGGGAGGGCCTAGAAAACCCAAGGCAGCCCCTCTCATAGGTGTTCCATGTGGCGTCAGCCTCCAGAACCTCTTTGCATGACTTCTCACTCTACCACGATATCCTGGATTTCCTTATAGCATGGCAGCATAGTTCCAAGGAGGCCAAAGCAGAAACTCCCACTTCTCTTAACAGTCAGGCCTGGAATTGACACAGTGCCATGTCTGTTCCATTCTGCTAGTCAGAGTAAGGCCAGCCCAGATTCAGGGGGAAGGAAACTGGACTCTGGCTATCAGTGGAAGGAGAAATTATCTCCTACAGGAGAGGAGACAATTATTGGTGCCATCTTTAAAGGCAACCTGTAACACAGACCATAACCAAGAAAAGAGAACCAGATAGGCCTCATTCTTCTGCCTTCTGTGCTGAGGATATGGAGAAAGTTATAACCTCACTGAGCTTCCTGTCCTCATCTGTAGAACTGAGTCAGGAATCACTACTCAGACTCTTAAATACAGAGAACAAATTGAGGGTTGCTGGAGGGGAGGTGGGTGGGGGTGGGCTAAATGGGTGATGGGCATTAAGGAGGGCACTTGTTGGGATGAGCACTGGATGTTGTATGCAAGTGATGGACCACTGGGTTCTATTCCTGAAACCAATACTACACTGTATGTTAATTAACTTGAAGTTAAATAAATAAATTTTTAAAAAAGAATCACTGGGGTGCCTGGGTGGCTCAGTCTGTTAAGGGTCCAACGCTTGGTTTTAGCTCAGGTCATGATTTCACAGTTCAGAGTTCAGAGCCTGTCTCTCTCTCCCTCTTCTCTTTCTGCCCCTCCCCTGCTCTCTCTTGCTCTCTCTCTGTCTTAAGATAAATAAACTTAAAAAAAATAATCACTACTTGGAGGGTCATTAAGATTAAATAAGATTCATTCCTAGGTATTTACTCAAGATAAATGAAAACATGTGTCTACAAAAGACTTGTACAAGATTATTCACAGAAATATTTTTTAATAGCTCCAAACCAGACACAACCTAACTGTCCACCTAAGAGAATGGATAAACACATTAGAGCATATTCATTCAATTGACTAACATCTAGCAATTAAAAATAACAAACTTTTAAAAAGCACCAAAAAAACCCACAAAAAACTTTAAGACACACAATAATTTAGATAAATCCCAAGATCATCATATTAAGCAAAAGTAGTCAGTCACATAAAAGTACATAATGAATGATTCCATTTATATAACATCCAAAAACAGGTGAAACCAATCTGTACAAGTGGGGTGGGGAGTTGGGACTGAGTTCAAAAGGGCACAAGGAACATTCTGAGGATTGTGGAAATAGAGCCGATTTGGGGTGATGGTTATGTAGGTGTGTATACAACTGTCAAAATGTATTAAATTAAAACATTAATATCTGTGCATTTTTATTTTAATTACACCTAAATAAAAATATAAAAACAAACAAACAAAAAGGTTAAGATCATTACAGTTAGTGCCTTGCATATGGCACATGTTTGTGGCTCAGGAAATGGAGCCAATTCCCATAAAATCCTGGAACCCACAAAGTGCCCGTGAGAACCCAATCAAAGAGGTGGTGCTATTTTAGAAGCTGCAATGTTCAAGACTGGCTCCCAAGCTCACCCTACTGTGGGTTTGCTGCAAACACAGATGTCTTGGTTACCTTTTCTTGCCTTCACTTTCTTCCCTGACCCATCTAAAATGCTGCAATTTTTTTCCCTTGAAAACAAAGATTCAGTGGAGACTAATTTCTTATTTCCAATGAAGATGAAGACATGAAGGAAAGGGCAGGTATGAGGCCCCACAAGCTAGGTTCTGAGTTTACAGGCCCCTCCTACAATAATCTTCCCTTTCTCCCATTTGATTTGTTGCAGTGGTTCTACAGAAGATATGGTGTGAGATTTGAATCCCTGGTTTCTTACACAGTGTCACCTCAGCAAGCAGGATACTGCAGAATGGAACACCAGAGGAGAAACTGACAGGGATAAGAAAGGCTTCTGGGCAAGAACCTTCACCTATTTCTCCATCTCACCCAGGATGGGCTCTGAGGATGGAATTGGGGGCTGGAGGAGGATGTGTCTGTATCACATATGATTCCTTCCTCTTTTCTGCCTGTTTTCATCAGACTCATCCCTCCTGCCTTGAATTCTTCTTTCCTTTCCAACCATGACAACTCAAACCTTGTGTAAGATGCTTCTATTATTTTTTTAATGGATTCCCAGACCTAGCATTCTCTTTTTCTCCTTCAGGTTTATCTCTGGCCCTATCATCAAGTCTGCTCTGGTTTGGGGTTTGCTCAGTTCACTCAACTTTTCTTATGTGATATTTTTAAACTCCAATACTTATTTCTTTTGTTTCTGTTTATTTTTTATTTTAGAGAGAGCGAAAGTGCAAGTGGGAGAGAGAGAGACACAGAGAGAGAGAGAATCTCAAGCAGATTCCACACTCAGCACGGAGACCAACATGGAGCTTGATCCCATGACTCTGGGTTCGTGATCTGAGCCAAAATCAAGAGTTAGACACTCATCTGACTGGGCCACCCAGGCACCCCCCAGTACTTATTTCTAGAGGTGCATAATTCTGTCAGTTCAGAAGTCTAAGGCTTCCAGGGTCTGGGCTTTGTATTGAGAACAGGAATATAGGAAACAACAGAGAGGCTGGAGGGAACTGTGCAAAAGCACCAGCTTTACAGAATTCAGGGTTCTGGGTGGCTGTTTGGTATTAAAACATGGATGTTCACATGATAAATACATACGTGAGGCAAGATTCTGCCTCCAGTAGGGAGTCGAGGGCTCAAGGTCTCCAGATTATTCCTAAACTTGCCTCCTTATCTCTAGAGGGTGCAGGAAGAATCCTGCAGCTTGTCTCCACCTTCACTATTTGCCCACCTAACTTTCAGTTTTAATCCTTCCTACCCTCTGTTTCTATGGAAAGGGAGACAAAAAGGAATTGAATTACTCAATGCCCTAGTAGTTGTAAGGGACAGAAAACAAACTCAAACTGAGGAGTTATTAGTTTACATAACTGGAAATTCCAGCTATGTGTCTAGCTTCAGGCACAGTGAGATCCAGGAGCTTAAATTATGTTACCCCATTTCTCCCCTAGTACTCTTTCTGTGGGCCGTATTCTTGGAGCATTCTTGCAGGGTCAGAATTGATACTCACCTTCCAGGATTAAGTGACCCCAGTGGAGAGACAGTTCTTCCTTGGTATTTCCAGCAAAAGTCCAGACGGGCTCTTAACTTGGCCTGGTAATGAGCCAATCCCAGATCCAGATATTACTAGTACACAGGGAGAAAGAAGGTTGGTTGGGCAAAGAACAAGAGTTATACGCCTCAAGAATTAATATTACTGACCATCTATCATGGTCCAGCAGTCTGCCAGTCTCTATTCATATGCTGTCATTAAATCCTCAGAGGTAGATAGGATGGCTCCATTTAATAGATATAAAAACTAAAGGTCAGGAAGGTGAAGGCCTACAGCTTGGTGATCATAAGCTTCTCCATCTATTGGTCAAAACTGGCATCTATTTACTAGTCTCCAGCCCCACATCCCATCTCCCAGAATTCAAGAAGCAGATTCCTGTCTCTCCCTGTTTCAGCATCCATGACCCTTGAGGCCTCCCACATGGCCCCTAGGTCATGATTATGGAGACTTCTCAACCCCGTTGCAAAAGAGAAAGGACCAGTTTGCCTAGCATCTACCCAATGGACACTCATGTCCTGGTCAAGGTACCAGCTCTGCCCACATTCCCAAATCTCTGCGATGATGATCATTCTATCGTTCCCAACAAGTGGTGGAATTTAGCCCCAACTCCATGAATTTCATTTCATAGTGAAGAATTCTGAAGACACATAAAATAGGCATGTTATTGTATTTTATTCTCAACAAGCATAAGAAGGGAAAACATTAGAGATGAAACAAGGAAGTAAATTCTAGAAAGGATGGATGCTCCACCCTCACCTGGAAATGAGGCTCTCTCAACATTACTTTCAACTCAAAGTTTGTGTTTCACTATTTTTTTTAATTGAAGTACAGTTGACATACAATGATGTGTTAGTTTCATGTACACAACATATGATTTGACAATTCTATACATTACTTAGTGCTCACCACCTGTCACCATACATTATTACATTTTCTACTATATTCTCTATGCTGTACATTTTATCCTCACAACTATTTAAATTTTATTTTAGTTTTGACTTACTTATTTTATAACTGAAAGTTTATACCTCTTAATCTCCTTTGCTTATTTTGCCCACCCTCACCCCCTTCCTTTCTGGCAACTGCCAGTTTATTCTCTGTATTTATGAGTCTGTTTTTGTTTTGTTTGTCCATTTGTCTTGTTTTTTAGATTCCACATACAAGTGAAAACATATGGTATTTATCTTTCTCTGACTAATTTCACTTAGCATTATCCCTCTAAATGTGTCCTTGTTATCACAAATGACAAGATTTCATTCTTTTTTATGGCTGACTTGTATATACCTTATTCATTCATCTATCAATGGACATATAAGTTGCTCCCATATCTTGGCTATTATAAGTAATGCTGCAATAAACATAAGGGTGCAGGTATCTTCTCAAATTAATGTTTTTTTCTTTGGATAAATACCCAGGAGTAAAATCACTGGTTTGTATGGTATTTCTATTTTTAATTTTTTGAGGAACTTCCATACTGTTCTCCATAGGGTACCAATTTACATTCCCACCAACAGTGCATGAAGGTTCCTTTTACTCCACAGCCTTGCCAACACTTGCTATTGCTTGTCTTTTTGATACTAGCATTCTGGCTGGTATGAGGTGATATCTCATTGTAGGTTTGATTTGCATTTTCCTGATGATGAGGTTGAGCATCTTTTTAAGTGTCAGTTGGCTATCTGTATGTCTTCTTTGGAAAAACGTCCTCTGACCATTTTTTAATTGGATTATTTGTTTTTTGGTGGTGACTTGCATGAGTTCTTCATATGTTTTGGATATTAACTCCTTATAGGATATATCATTTGCCAAGATCTCCTCCCATTGAGTACGCTATTTTTTTGTTTTGTTAATGTATTTCACATTTCTAATATAATTTCAAGTGATGATTCATATTGCAAACACGTCTGTTCTATTCCAAGCACGAATGTCCCTGCTATGTCAATCTGTCATCCATCAATCTGAAGACAATGGAAGAGTTCAGTTCCCCTTGATGCTTTTGCCTTCTCATAGACCAGTCTCCATTTTCAGGAGAATGTCAGGGCAAGACGAAACCATGAGCACGAAAACCCACCTTGCATTTTCAGCCATGACCATCTTCAAAGCCAATTCAGAAGGTAAAGTTACCAGGGTGCCTGGGTGGCTCAGTTGGTTAAGCACCTGACTTTGGCTCAGGTTATGATCTCATGGTTTGTGAGTTCAAGCTCTGCATCTCTGTGTTGACAGCACTGAGCCTGAAGCCTGCTTCGGATTCTGTGTCTCCTTCTCTCTGCCCGTCCCCTGCTCACACTCTGTCTCTCTTAAATAAACAGTTTAAAAATTTTTAAAAAAGAAGGGAAAGTTGCTGCTCAAAGCCCAAGTGCCTAGAGCAGCATTTTGGAAACATTTTTTGTGCAAAAAAAAAAAACCTTTGGGAAATCCATTGCATCCCTTCTCAGAATGCTTTAATTACATTAAGTGAAACACACAGGTGTACAAAGGAAGCCAATCATGTTGAACTACAGTTATCAAAATATTTTAAAACAAATTTATGATGTATTAATGCTGCAATTATTAACTGGTCATTAAGTAGCATGACCTAGCTGCATATCTAGTAATTAACCTGATTTTGACGTCATGATGAATATAAACTATATTTTGAGATAACTGTAAAAACAATAATGTAATATGAAGATGTCTGGTTTCCATTGATGAAAAAGTCACAGGCCCTTCAGGTGCCACTGTGAGTTGTTGCCTACATAACTGAAGGAAATTCTAACTTGTATGTAGCTTTGCACAAAAATACAGATGCAAGTCTATTTCTTTTCTTTTAAAATTTTTTAATGTTTATTTTTTGAGAGAGAGAGTGAGCGGGGGAAGGGCAGAGAGAGAGGAAAACACAGAATCCGAAGCAGGCTCCAGGCTCTGAGCTGTCAGCACAGAGCCTGATGCAGAGCTCGAACCCACAGACCGTGAGATCATGACCTGAGCCAAAGTCGGACACTCAACTGACTGAGCCACCCAAGCACACCAGTGCAAGCCTATTTCTTATTCGAGTTTACAGAATCCCTGAATTCTACCCTCAGAACCCTTGTGGACTTCCAGTGGACATTGGGCTGTTCTAGAGAGTTTGTTAATAACATCCATTAATGGTTGCCTAAAGCCATTCTCGTGGCAGGCCTCTAAGCACTATTGTCTCTGTCACTCAGCTAAGAAGGCCAAGACTGGGAAAGCTAAAGCTGTGGGATGACACAACAGTGAGCCAGGCCAGTTCCCTTCACACACTGTTAAAGGAGGGTCTCCTTCCATCTGAGTAGCCTCAGCATGGGGAAGCCAACTTCCATGCCTTGTCTCCAGGAAGAGAGGAAATAGGTGGAGAGCACGTGCCCCCAACACCAAGGACACGAGTAAATCCTGCAGCTCTCCTCCCTCTCCCCAGAGGATTCTCAGAGATGGAGAAAAACACGGATATATGCAAGCCCTTTACGGGAGGGAAAAATGTGAGGGCAATTCCTCCCAGCAAGACCTGCCATGAAATTAGGCCACCTAGAGTGGGAATCGCAGGTCCCTGGGAGTCAGCCAGTTGGGGCCTGGTTAATCTTGTGGGGGTGGGGTTGGCAGCATCCAAGGAGCACCTCAGTAGGAGGTGGAAGTATTGCCTCTTGCTTGGGCGGGGCATGAAGGCACTGGGAGGTTGGGCCTCTAGAAATGAAGTGTCAGGCTCAGGTCTTGCCTTCAGCCTCCCCCTCTCCTTTGAACTCAGGGAGGTGTAAAACTACAGCCGCCTGGCTAAGCCCCAACTCAGGAAATTGCTTTTTGCCTACTGGGGCTCCACATGCCTTTCCATTTTGCTGGCCTCTGGCCCAGCAGCCTATGCGATGAGCATCTGCCAGGGGCAGGGCTTGGTCCCTGGCACCTGGGCCCCACCTTGGTGATTCCTCACACACAATACCCTCAGCATGGAGCAGAGCAGAGCTCTGGGCTGGGAAGACACTGCAGAGATGAACCAGAAATAGAGACTTAACTAAGGCTGGCACAGAAATACCTGGAGCCCGTGACGACCCAAGTGAAGTGTTAAGCAGACAACCTAGCTACCAGCCTTACCCAGTTCAGCTAAAATCTCTTCCAGGGGGTGGATTTGCCATACAGGGTCAATTCCCCTGTGCAATAAAGTCCCTGATGGAAAAGCAAATTGAAAGCAGATTTCATTCAGTTTGAGGCCTTAAAGGGGGCCTTAAAAGCTAGTTTTTTAAAATTAATCTGAACTTATTCATGAGGAAACAATCAGACAAACCCAAATTGAGGGACACTCTGAAAACAACTAGCTTGGACTTTTCAAAATTGTCAATGTCATGGGGGCAGAGTCTGAGGAATTGTTCTAGAGTTGAGGAAACTAACAAGATAAGACAGCTGAATGCAGACCCTGGGCTGGGTCCTGGAGCAAACAAACAAGGAAACGGTCACAAAGGACATTGTTGAGACAATTGGAGAAAAATGACATACAGACTGTATATTAGATAATAGAATGTACCAATGCTACATTCTCTGATTGCCATAACTACACAATGGTTATAGGAGCAGAGGTTTTTGGCCTCAGGAGAGATGTACACAGTTTTTAGACGAGAAGGGTCATATATCTGTGACCCTTCCCAAATGGGTTTAGAGAATACACTTAGACAGATAGTAACAAGGATTCTTTGTTTCACTAAACTTTAATCAGGTTCCTGAACTTTCTCGAGGTGTCTCTGTGCACTACCTTATAAAATCTTATTCTAGGGACACCTGGGTGGCTCAGTAGGTTAAGTGTCAGGATCTTGATTTCAGCTCATGTCATGATCTCAACATCATGAGATTGAGTCCCACTTCAGGCTCTGCACTGACCATGAAGCCTGCTTGGGATTCTCTCTCTCCCTCTCTCTCTAACCTCTCCTGCTCATGTTCTCTCTTTCTCTCAAAATCAATAAGCTTAAGAAATAAATAAATAAAATCCTGCTCTAGCAAGAACCCTGCTAAGTGAGTTTAACCAGAACCCCCACACTTGATACCTGATCACCTCCATGTCTATTCGGCTTCCTCATTCTCCGCCATCCCTCTGGTGGTGCCTGATCAGCCTGGCTTGTCTTCAGCAAGGATCTCATTAGGTCAGCTTAGCCAGAACCCTCATTACTCCTGATGTTTCCTCCTGGTAATTTTCCATCCACTGACTCCTCCTACCCTGCTCTCTGACTATATATTCCCAATCGCCTGTGCTGTATTCAGAGTTCAACCCCTTTTTTCTCCCCCATTGTAAAATCCCATCACAGTAGTACTTACACTTATCACAATGGTCCTGAGTAAAGTCTGTCTTACCACTTTAAAAAGTGTCATTGAACTTTTTTCTATAACAATAGATAATAGAAAGATGATAGACAGATGATAAATAGATAGGTAGATAAATGATTAATAGATAGCACAAATGAGGTAAAATGTTAATAATTGGTGACTTGAGATGAAAGGTAAAAGGATATTTACCGTAATACTTTTACTACTTTTTGATAAATTTTTTTCCAAATGAAAATAAGGTAGACTTAGGAGGGTTCTTGCTGAAAAATAAAGAGGAAAAGCCTTTGAAGGGGAAGAAAAAGAAATTTGTGACTTTCGAAAAATGTTAAAATAGTGGTTACCTGCTCAGGGGAGTAAGCGAATGGGATCAGGAAGACACATCAAGTGTCAGCAGGTGGCTCAGTCAGTTACGTGGCTGACTCTTGATTTCAGCTCTGGTCACAATCTCACAGTTCATGAGTTTGAGCCCCACATCCAGCTCTGCTGCACCGGAACCTGCTTGGGATTCTCTCTCCCTCTCTCCCTGTACCTACCCTACTTGCACTCTCTCTCTCTCTTTCCCCCAAAATAAATAAATAAACACTTTTTTTTTAAGTGTCAGTGATTTTGGTAGCTACAGGTTGTCAAGATGGATGTAGGTTCATTAGTCATTTTAATAACATGTTTCATAAATTACAAATAAAATATATTACACATTGCCTTTTATAAGTATCAATTATTACATAGAATTATTTTACAAATACTTGCTTTGCAAAAAAATGTTTCTTTGCTTTTTTATTAACATTTCATTCACTTCATTTATTTGTTTACTTATTCATTCTCAGAAACAGATGAATGACAGTCTTTCATGGGGAGGTCCTGAAGTAACATTTGTCTCTTATTGGTAGAGAAAGTCCACCTCAGCAGATAAAAGGGTGGAGGGGTTTTGTTTACAACAACAGACCTTCTTGCCTGTGTGATGCCCAAATTTAGCTGGTTTTTAAGGCAGCCTTCCCTAGTGATTACCTGTGAGTGATATATGGCAAAAGGAACTTTTCAGATTACGTTCAGGGTCTGAGATGTAAAGATCCTCCTGAATGAGAGTTAAGTGTCATCATTTTTTATAAAATATAAAAAAAATATTATAAGAGGAGGCAAGAAAGTCAAAAAAGAGAGAGTTCCTATGCCAAAAGAAGCATAAACAGGAGTGATGAACTTTGTAGCAGGAGGAGGGGGCCACAAGCCAAGGAACGTAGATGCCTCTGGAAGCTGGAAAGGTAAGGAAATGAGTCTCCCTTGGAGTCTCCACAAAGAGCCAGCACAGCTCACACCCTGGAGTTGGCCCAGTAGAATTGTCAGACTTCTGGCCTCCAGAACTGCAAGAGAATACATGGTTGCTGTTTCAAGCCCCCAAGTTTATGGTAATTTGTTACACTGGGCATAGGGAACTCTTACTTTGAGTAATTCTTGTTTGTACTGCAGAGTGAGGAACTACATGAGGGTAGGAAGTCTCAAGTGCACCACCAGCACTTGTTAACCACTGGCTCCACCATAAGAGTTTCTGAGTGTGCCATTTTGCTGGAGAGCCTCCAGTATCAGTGTCTTTCATTCCTTCTTCTTGGTTTAGACAGATTTCCTGGAAAATGCACCCCCGGTCTGCTAACTGGAAGGTGAAGACTGGCTGTAACATCCAGGGAGCCAAGTAAAAACTAAGGGGCCAGGCATCTCTGCACAGAGTGCCCCTTATCCCGATTCAGTCCCGGGACCAGAGACCACCTGGGTCATCCTCTGCAAGCTGCCTTTGCCCCAGGGGCTGGATGGTGCCTGGCCACCACCAGCAGGGTGGGGGTCCGGAGATCTGACCTCTTCTTAAACAGACTCTCAATCTATTGTTCTTTGAGGCTTTCCGCTTTCCTCTCACTTCTAGAAATACAATTCAATTCAATTCCTTAGCGGTGGGGAATTTGTGGTATAAATTTGCTATTTTGTGATGTCTCCCCTTACAGCCATATGTTCTTCTTGTTTTTGTTTTTTGTTTGTTTGTTTACCAGTTACCTCCCATTCATCGTCCCCCCCACCCCAGGCTTCCAAACTTTTTAAAAATTCTCATTCCTTCCCCCATTCTTCCCAAGGAAATAGGTTTTGCCTTTTTCAAAACAACTATTCCTTGTTTTTCAGCAGGGGCTGGGCGTGGGGGTCGGCTTCAGAGGGAGTCAAAAGCAGACACGTATGTTCAACCAGTGAACTTCACCTAGAAGCACCCAAAATGTTGTATGTCACTCATCTGGCTTAAGTCTCATTTTAATTTGGATAACATTAATGTAAGACAGGTGAAGACAATATTCTCACGCCCATTTTATGAAAACTAAACCTCAGAGAGGTCATTGCTTTGCCCAAGGATACAGAGTCTCTGGTTCTGGGACTGGGGGCACATTCCGTCACTGTCCCAGGAACTTAAAATCTACCAGGATAGACATGGGGAAGGAAGGACAAGAAGAAATAGAGACTGAGGCAGTGTTGCAGTTTATGGATATGAAACTATCCCAGGAGATTCATGGAAGCCTATTTTTTTATTAGTTAGAAATGAACCATGAAGCCTAAATAAATAAATAACCGGGAATACAGGAGAATTTCCCAGTGAGAGAGCAATCATAAAGGTTGCTAATAAAATTCTGAATGAAAGTAAAGCTTCGACTTTTATTGCATGCACAATTATCCAGTCACTGAAAACTACCCATTAAACAATTGTGCTGGTTTATTAAGCTATTATCTCTGAGCTCCAAACCCACTTCTACACTTGGCCTTGCGACACTGGGGCTGGGACTCTGCATCCATATTTCTGTTTGGCCAGCAGCTCCCCCTGGCACCTGCCAAGTGTGGGTCATGCAGGGAGACTGTGAGGCTGCAGAAGGGAGAGGACCCTCTTCCCTCCTGGCCCTGGCACTTCCTACTGCTATCTGTATCACTTCCCTTCAGCAATGCTCTTCAGCCAGGTAGTGGCAATTCCTTCCCACAGCAGCAACGGAACCCAGGTTACAGTTTTTCCAGTACTAGCAGAACGAGTTTCACTGTGCCCCCTGCTCAGATGTTTGGGTTTCAGCTCCATGCGGCCCCTTCTGTGAGCTTCTCATTTTTAGAAATTTCTAACTCTTCCTTTTGTTCCCTCATCCCTAAGGGAAGAAGCTATTTCCTTCAACTACCACCACCATGATACTTTAGAGTTATTTTCTTGCCTTTCAGTTACCCCATTAACAATTCTTTATTTAAGATTCTCTCTGTTCAAATAAACGTGTGGATATGTCTCCTGGCTGGCTCAAGTGCTCACTAGGAACTAGCACGAAAGCCCTGTGTTAGGTGCTAAGCCGGAAAGAAAGAGGGCCCCCCCGCCTCCCCAAATTCTGACATATTTCCAAAGAATGAGGAGATGGCTCCCCAAGATGAATTAGGCTTTGTCTCTATGCTGAATTGGACAAACATTTGGAACAGTGTGGTTTGTGGTTCCCATGGGGTGCTATCCCTCAACTCCAAGGAAATGACTTCAGATATCAAGTCTCCCGTGGCTGTGCCTTTGACATGCCAGGGGACAGCAGGAGATTTGGACAATGGAGCTGTCCATGTCCTCCAGGTCAGCCAGGATGGCAGATTTGCTCAGCACACAGATCTCTGTTGAGCGCTTTCACAAAATAACCTGTCCAGTGCAGAAACAGATACCATGCCTGGAGGAATGAATCCTGCTTGCGAAAGAGCTTCACCAGGACATTTCAGATCTTGGCAGAGTTCCCTGGGCAGCTGTGAAATGCCTTCTTTAATTGTTCTCCAGACCCCTGTGTGAGACTGAGACAGTTTTTTTCTGGATGGGAAAGCTGGTGCTGGACAGAAGGGGACAGGTCCAGGCATCCACAGTCCCCCAGAGCTCAGCTGAGTCTCCAAAAGCTGTCTCCTTTCCTTCCTGGTCAGACCCATGGGTCATCTGGCTAAGACACATGGTCTCATTCACCCCGTGGCATATCTCATCTGCACCTCCTCCCCACCCTTCACGGCTAGACTTCGAGCCTCTTTGAGAACTGGGATTGAGCCTTATTTCTATCACTGTCTCTGGTGAGCAGCATGGTACCTGACCCCTGCTGATGTTATTGGTGTTCTTGAGCTGAAACAAATTGAAAATTGAGTGTTATAGTTCCTAGTGGGAGCTTTGAGGACTCTGTAGAAACACGACCCCACACTCTGACCTAGAGCCGACAGTGGTTTGGCCCTTTCGTTCATCTCTGTTTCCCCTTCCTTTAATCAGAAGAGGGAGAGAGAATGGGCTGGTTATTCCAACCCGCCCATGGCCTCCACAAAAATGCCCAGAGCTGAGGGAGGGGCCACAAGTGTCCCCAGTAATCCCAGACCCAGGATAAGGCAGCCACAAAGTGAGACACCTTCAGGCAAGAACACACTTGCCAATCCTCTTCTTAGCTTAAAAATTGAGCTGTTTTAACTTCCTTTGTAATCAAAAAAGCAAAATATAAATAGCACAAAGTAGCTTTTTTGTATCTATGAGATTGGTTGTAATTTTTAGTATTATTAATAGTAACATTAGTGTTAACAGCCAACATATATGGAGATCGAGTTTTTATTAATTCACTTAGAACACTGGCAAAGATGGAAAAAGATGGGCAGCACTATACATGTATTAGAATGACTAAAAAGAAAACTGTCCATACCAAGTGCTAGCAAAGATGTAGAAGAGTTGGAATTACCATGCTTTGCTGGTGGAAACTCAAAGTGACACAGTTGCTCCGGAAAAGGTTTGGCAAGGCCTTTTTTTTTTTTAAGTGAAACATGGAGGCATCTGGGTGGCTCAATCGGTTAAGCATCTGACTTTTGATTTGGGCTCAGGTCAAGCCCCGTATGGGGCTCTTTTTCTGCTCCTCCCCTGCTGTCTCTCTTTCTCTCAAAATAAATAAATAAACTTAAAAAAATAAAGTGAAACATAAACTTACTGTATAAACTTACAATCCCACTCATAGGCGTCTACCCAACAGAAATGAAAAGTTATGCTCGGGGCACCTGGGTGGCTCAGTCAGTTGGGCGTTTGACTTCGACTCAGGTCATGATCTTGCAGTCTGTGAGTTCAAGCCCCATGTCAGGCTCTGCGCTGACAGCTCAGAGCCTGGAGCCTGCTTCAGATTCTGTCTCTATCTCTCTCTGCCCCTCCCCTACTCTCACTGTGTGTCTCTCTCTCTCAAAAATAAAATAAAAACATTAAAAATTTTTTTTTCAAAATAAAACTTATGCTCACACAGAGGTGCACATGCACAAAAACCTAATGAGAATGTTTATGTCAGCTCTACTCATAATCTCCTGAACCGGAAGCAACCCAAGTGTGCTTCAGCTGGTGGACAGATAAACCATGGTACCTCCACCCAATGGAATATTCATCAGTCCACACTAACGAGGAATTAGCACACAGCAAGATGGCGGACGGCAAATGAATGAGGGGAAGAGGCAAGACTCAAAAGGCTGCATACGTATGATTCCATTTGTGTAACAGTCTAAAAAAGGTAAACCGAAGGTGGGGAAACAATAAGTGGTTGCCAGAGATCACAGGGTGTGTTTGATTACAAAGAGGCAGCCCAAGGACTTTCTGGTCTGATGGAATTGTTCTGTATCTTGACTGAAGTGTTGGGTTTCAAGATCTATACCTTGCTAGAAGCCCTAGAACTTACACCAAAAAAAAGCAGTGGTAGCATACATGAATTTAAAAAATAATAGTAGTAAGAGAGATTCAATAAATAAGCCATGATGAGAGGGTTCTGGATAAATGGCCAAGTCCAGGCCTGAGGCAAGGAAAGTATAGCGTGAGCCTGGAGCATCGTGTGCTACAAACTGGGACATGCTCAGAGGGCACAGGTGCAGCCTAAAGAGGTGCCACTCACCAAATCTAGGATTCTCCTGCTACCAAAATGAATTATTGAAGAAACACACTGAATATAAAAAGAATTGATGAATCCATATGGATACTGAAGAAGAGGAGGGATAGAAAGAAAAGTTTTCCTTTACAGAGTGGTGATAATTAAAAAAAAAAAAAAAAGAGTGACAATTTGAAAAGAGGTTCCTCAAAAAATTAAAGATAGAAATACTATATGGTTCAGTAATTCTACTACGGGGTGTTTACCCAAAAAAAAAATGAAAACACAAAGGGCTGCCTGGGTGGCTCAGTAGGTTGAGCATCTGACTTTGACTCAGGTCACGATCTCACGGTTTGTGTGTGTGAGCCCTGCACTGGGTTTTCTGCTGTCAGTGCAGAGACTGCTTTGGATCCTCTGTCCACCTCCCTCTCTGCACCTCTCCAACTCTCAATTCTCTCTCTCTCTCTCAAAAATAAATAAACATTATGG
Organism: Herpailurus yagouaroundi; assembly: GCF_014898765.1. Lineage (NCBI taxonomy): Eukaryota > Metazoa > Chordata > Mammalia > Carnivora > Felidae > Herpailurus > Herpailurus yagouaroundi. The sequence continues at coordinate 33,309,338 of NW_024412427.1, read as the reverse complement.
GGCACCTGGGTGGCTCAGTCGGTTGAGCGTCCAACTTTGGCTCAGGTCATGATCTCACGGTTCGTGGGTTTGAGCCCCACGTCGGGCTCTGTGCTGACAGCTCAGGGCCTGGAGCCTGCTTCAGATTCTGTGTCTCCCTCTCTCTCTGCCCTTCCCCTGCTCACACTCTGTCTCTCTCTCAAAAATAAAGATTAAAAAAAATTTTTTAATCAATAAACATTAAATAAAAAGAAAATGAAAACACTAGTTCAAAAAGATACATGCACCCTTACGCTTACTTCAGAATTATTTACAATAGCCAAGATATGAGAGCAAATTGTGTCCATCCACAGATGAATGGATAAAGAAGATATATAATGGAATATTACTCAGCCATAAAAAGTATGAGATCATTCCATTTGAGACAACCTAGAGGGTATTGTGCCAAGTGAAATAAGTCAGAGAAACACAAATACCATATGATTTCATTCATATGTAGAATTTAAGAAAAAAACCATACTCTTAACTATAGAGAACAAACTGATGGTTACTAGAGGGGAAGTGGGGGGTGGGGTGGGTGCCATAGGAGAAAAAGATTAATAGTACAGTTACCTTGATGAGCACTGAGAAGTTTACAGAACTGTTGAATCACTGTATTGCACACCTGAAACAAACAAACAAAAAAGTAAAATAAATAATAGAAAATGAAACTCATCACTTTAAAGCCAGTAAAGCAATAATTTATTTGGACAAGGACCATCAATAGATTCTAAAATCACCAGTCGACAGCATGAATGTTGAGAAGCAAAATATTCATTCTTCAGTATCACTCAGTCTGTCAGTTACTCATCACAGAGGATCAAGGTACTTTTCCAGGGGAGACATATGGCAGACACTTCCTTAACCAAGTGATGAAAAAGTGAACAACACCAATAACAAGACTATTTGGCATCATGGTCCTCCTGGTACAATGCACTGAGAAGGAAGCAATATCAACCATGTGATATGCCGTCAATGAGAGTCCTATAAATCTAACCCGAAGGAAGCAATCAGATAAATCCAATTGAGGCATTCTACAAAACTCTTCAAAATGTGAATGCCATGAAAGACCACAAAAAGAGGAGAAAACTGTTCTGGGTTAAAGGAGATAAAAGAGACATGGCCACAAAACTCATTATGTGATCCTTGATTCTATTCCTGTTCAAAACAAAAAGCTCTTAAATATTTGATAATTTGATATGAATTTTACATTAGGAAACTGCACCTTATCACAGCAAAAATTTCCCGTGTGATGATTCTAGGATGTTTATGTAAGAGCATGTCTTTGTTGTTAAGAGATACATGCTCAAGTGTGTGGGGGTCAAGTGCCATGATGTCTACAACTAACTCTAAGAGCTTGATAAAAATGCATCAGAGAAAGAAAGCAAATGTGTCAAAATGTTAACAGTTGGCGGATCTATAATAGCATTTACAAGGGTTCATTGTACTTATCTTTGCAATTTTTTCAGAGACTATATTTCAAAATTTTTAAAAAAAAACAGGGAAAAGAAAATATTTTTAAATGATTTGGGAAGTCCTCATATTGGCAAGAATATGGAGTGCTAAAAATGCTCATATACATCTGGAACAAGCATGATTGGGTACATCCTGTCTGGAGACAAGGTAGACATGTATCAGTTTATTAGAACCTTAGGTTTTATGCCAGAAAAAATGGGTAAATAAATTATGGAGTATTTCTAGTGTTGTGGTCTAGAGCATGGGCTCTGAAGTCAGATGCCTGATTCATTTCCTTGTGCCTCAGCTTCCCCCTCTGTGAAATAAGCATAATAAAAAAAAAATCCTGCCTTGTAAACTAGTTATGAGATTACATAAGATCACTTACTTAAAGTATTTAGTACAGTGCCTGGCACATAGCAGGTATCCAATCAATATTACATATTGTTAGCTATTACACAATTGATAAAAAGATGATGCACATCCACCTTTACTGACCTGGAAAGAAGCCTGTGACATGATGTTGAATCAAAGAGCAGATTACCGAATAGAATGCAAGTTCGAATACCACTTTTGTAAACGTATGCTTTGCATTTCCACTTGGTTACCTTGGTAGCAAGATGCTCACCAGGACGGCCACCTAAGTGTTAACAGTGGGTAAGTAAGGGGCGGGGAGGGGTTCCAGCCTTACTTTCCAGCCTTTTACTTTCCTCTTTGTGCATTTCTATGTGGTTTGATTTTATTTTTTTGCAACACATGTATAAATGTTTTTACAATCAAGTTTTTATTTGGAGAAAATAAACAAATCACGGATCCGTGGGTCTCTCTGCTCAGGCGTGGCTTTATCTGAGCATCCGGCCAGATGTCCTGCTAGATAAGGAACGCCAGGACACTTCTCGAACCACCCCTGCCCCAATACTGACATTCGATGACCTTTGACACAATTCACTGTTTCCTTTGCTCCGCCTGGGTGTTCCGCAGCAGCTCTGCCAGGCACACAGCAGGCATTCGGTAAATATGTGTTTGTTTCTTTATTTTCACTGGGGGATTATGTTTTCTCCCCATTTCTACCCCATTTTCACGCAGCAGGTGTTGTGGGCCTGCAGTGTCTGGCTCAGGGAATGACAGCATACATGAAGATTCACTGAAACCTATCTTGGAGGGAACTCAACTATTTCCTGGGTGTTTTTAAAAGGCATCCTCACTGTCCTGCAGAAATGCAGCTTATGTCTCAAGTCCTGGTTCTCGGCAGCTTCGCCCAGAACCGAGGTGCTGTGTTCCAAGATGACCACAAGATGGCAGTGTTTCCTTGCATCAGGCTTGGCGGAAGCCTGCATCCCCGACTTGTGTGTTTTCTGAATCCAGCTTCTGTGCTGCCCCAAGCAATTTCAGGAAAGAGACTCTTTATACTAAAGAGAACTTCACCAAAGAAGAGGACAGTAGGATTAGATATTCGGAAACAGAAGAACTCGAAGAAGAAAACACAATTTCCCAACACCACGTGCTCACTCAGCCTTCTCTTCAACAAAAGTTGCAACAGCTTTGTGTCGATTTGCAGTCTGGAATCGAATTAGAATTGCCAAGCATCCCAGCCCGCTCTGAATCCACATTCCTTTATCCCTTTGTGCCACTCAAAGCCAGATATTGATGTCTGAAAACAAGATACATAAGCTTCATTATTTAAGTGTCTTTTCCTTAAACAAGAACGCTTTAATACTTAACAAGGTAGGGAAGCTACATAATTTAAAATCTATGCGAACAGAAATAAGAAATTATTTGTAGCGGTCTCCACTTTTACACCCACCAACAAAGAAAGACATTCACAATTTTTTGCCTTCCCAGGGCCCCAAAATACAACACTGGCCTGTTCTCCTGCTCCCGGCAGAAGCTGCAGCTGAAACTGGTCTTTATCAGCTTTTCTTTCTCAATATTTACCAACCAATAAATCTTTTTTTCCTCTAAGACAACTGACATTCGAATCCTGTTCATGTGGAGGCTTGTTATCCAAATAATATAAAATGAACTGCTTCATTATCCACTGAGAAAGTATTAAGATGGAATTTTTTTCCCCTACAGATCAATATTGAAGAAGGGAAGGAGGTGTTTTCCATCTGAGGGGAGGGCAGCTGCCTGCCAGTGGGGAGCATACCTCAATCCAGGGGCCTCCTGCTCTGCTCCGGAGGCTGGCGGGTCGCCTCCTCTCTGTCATGGGGGCATGTGTGCTAATCGAGGGAAATCTATTTTGGCTCAAAAGGCTTCCCATAGAGGCTGCTCCAAAGTTGGCCCCAGCAAGGACCAGCCTGTCTGTGCAGTTACCCTGAGGACTCCAAGAAACAGAAAGGTTGTCAGAGCCACAGGCTGTTTTGCCCATTTCCAAAGTGGAAAACTTCATTCAGTCTTTTGATAAGAATTCTGATTCTATTGTTCCATAAGACAATGCCACCTTCTCCTCCTTCTGTGAGGGTGGTGTGGTGTCAAGCAAGGAGAGAGCAGTGGCCTGAGGTTTCAGGAAGTGGGAGATGTGGGGCCGGCCCTGCTAACTGCCTGGTGAGGCCAGCCCCAGGATTTGCCTCAGTGTCCCCATTTGTAGACTGAGATGTCCCACTCGTTGTTCCTTAGGACCTTCCCATAATTCTACTTACCAAGGATCTGAAACAAAGGAAGGGGCTTTGGGGCACTGAGAACTCCCAGTCATCAGAGACCACAGATGCTGGCTTGATCTTTATGCAGACTAAGCAATTCAGCCCCTGGAGAATCTTCTAGAGAAGACGATTTTAGACTACTAATAGCAATAGATAATACATAGAGATTTTATCGTACCAGGTTTCCTTCTAGAGGTTTGTCATATTAATTAATTTAATCCTGACACCACTCCCATGTTATGCTCCTTGTATACTTTATACAGAGAGGTTAAATAATTTCCTCAGTGTCACATAGGCAGTGACTAAAAGATTTGAAGCCAGGGGGCTCAGCTTTATAGTTTATTCTCTTAAATCCCTGCTGCCTGGCTGGTGGCAATTCTAGGTAACCTCTGAGGTCTGTCTCATCCTGGGCTGGTCATAGGGCAGGACTATGTGCCAGACGCCCTGTCTGTTGGGTGAGTCATGGCTCTAACCTTGGGCACACCCTGTAGGTGGTCTTGTCTCCCTCCCATCCCCTACCCCATCTTTTTTTTTTTTTCAAGTTTACTTACTCATTTATTTATTTTAAGAGAGAGAGCAGGGGAGGGGCAGAGAGACAGGGAGAGAGAGAATCCCAAGCAGGCTCCTAGCTGTCAGCACAGAGCTCCACATGGGACTCAAACTCACAAAACATGGGATCATGACCTGAGCTGAAATCAGTAGCTAGACGCTTAACCAACTGAGCCACCCAGGCACCCCACCACCACCCCATCTTTATTCTGACAGGCATGGCCATGGATGATATCTGTGCTCATCAGCATGTGCAGATTTCTGACATTATTTTATAACTACATAAATAACTCATGAGTAATGTTTCTTTATTTAAAAAAATAAAAAACACAACTTTACAAATAAGGCTTAAAAACTCCCTTTTGGGGGCGCCTGGGTGGCGCAGTCGGTTAAGCGTCCGACTTCAGCCAGGTCACGATCTCGCGGTCCGTGAGTTCCAGCCCCGCGTCAGGCTCTGGGCTGATGGCTCAGAGCCTGGAGCCTGTTTCCGATTCTATGTCTCCCTCTCTTTCTGCCCCTCCCCCGTTCATGCTCTGTCTCTCTCTGTCCCAAAAAAAAAAAAAAAAAACCTCCCTTTTGACAATCACCATTCTTGTTTCCTTTCCTCCCTAAAGTAACAGCTGCTATCAGTTTTGGGTATAGTCTTACAAAATATTTTCTGTGCTGCATATACACTTAGAATACTTAGAATGTAGTAGTGCTTCGTACTTTAAGGGAGCTTCTGTTCCCTTCAGAAATGGTATTATGTGGTGTATATTATCTGGGAATTCCTTTCCTTACTCAGCAGTGCATCTGAGAGGCCCTTCCGTGTTCCTACCCACAGACCTGCACATTCTTTTTAGAGTATCTCATGTGTGGACAAATCGTTGTCTATCTGTCTATTCCCCTTTCGATGGATAGCTAGGTTACTTCTAAATTTGTATTATTCCAGACATTGCCACAGTGTACTTTCACATGCTCCCTTGTGCATATGTACAAATATTCCTTTGGTGTAAATAATAAAAGTGAAATTGCTTGGTGTGTACATATTTTATTAAACAGACACAAATATCACTTAAGATTTTTATGATGTTTTCCAAAAATGTTTAGGAATTTAAAACTCTATAATGCCCCCAAATTACTACAAACAGCTAACAAAATACCAGTAAGAGTTGCAGGCAGTGAAATGCAGTAATGGTAAGAATGAGAGTCGGTAATACATATGAATGGTAAGTTCACACTTTTTGCTTCCATCAAGAAAATGTATTAGAATGCAACATGGCTAAAAATGATGTTAATAATGAAAACCCTTCAAGGTACTATAATTGAAAAAAAATTAACTTATTTGCAAACGTGTCTGAGGTCTTTTGTGGTTTGTATGCATTTCCATTCGCCTGCACAGCCCATGCTCTCAACCAGGAGCTCTTCTGCCCTCCAGCAACTCCAAGAGGCACAGCACCACTTCTCCACATGGACATTCCAAGGAACCCTGAACAACATGTGTTGAAACAGAAATGTACCCAAGGATGAAGGGATAGGTCTGCGGGCCATACTGTAAGTGGCAGTGCATCCTGATGGAAGTTGACGTAGAGACTGAACTGGTGCATGCCACACACACACTCACTCACTCACACTCATGCACACACAAATATACACACATACATAGTGAAGCATCCACACACTCCTGCAATGCCAAGGTTCAGATATGAGGTCTCTGATTCCCAAAAAGAACACCATGGGGTGGGGGGAGGAATATGCCATTGGCCACATATCTGGGGGCATCCCAGGCCCCTTGGAGCTTACTTTGAGTCTATGAAAAATGAGAAAGAGGATTTACTTTTAGTGAGTGGAAACCCAAGACCAGCTTCTGCCAGGATACCTTCCTTCTCTGCTATAAACCCTCCTGCTGTGTCCACCCTCTCTCAAATGGAGACTTTTCTCTGATCCTCAGATCTACCTGGGACTAAAAAACAAGTGAACTTGGTGCCTGGGTGGCTCAGTCGGTTGAGCTTCTGACTTCGGCTCAGGTCATGATCTCACAGTTTGTGAGTTTGAGTCCCCTGTCAGGGTCTGTGCTGAGGGCATAGAGCCTGGAGCCTGCTTCGGATTCTATGTCTCTCTCTCTCTCCCTCTCTCTCTCTCTGCCCCTCCCCCATTTGTGCTCTGTCTCTCTCTCTCTCAAAAATAAATAAACATTAAAAATAAAAGTGAACAAAGTTGGTCCTTAGGGAACCCTGATTTCCACTTTCTCGGTACATCCCCCACTGAAGACAACCCATTTTTCTTTCTTGTCACTCCTGGTTCCCACAGACTTTGTCTTTTTTTCTCCATCCCTTTCCCTTTCCAGACATGCCTTCACAAAAGTAGCTTCTGTCCACTCTCTAGATCTATGCTAGTCAGAGAGCAGTCTTAGGGGTCCACGATGGTGCGTGTACACTTTGTTCCGGTCTGCAGTGGGACCGCATAAACATTTAACTTTAGGGCTACTAAATCTAAGCACAAATTTAGACTTGAATTTTGAATTTTTATTTCATTATCTTAGTAATTTTTACTGAATTTTACAATCATGTATTTACATGTATTTACAAAATACAATCGAAATATTTTAAACATGTGTCTTTGAGTCAGGATATTCTCTTTCTCTTAACTTCCTCTGTGGATTAGTTATTTCATGGTTTGTGGAGCAGGTGGGACAAGAGGTCCTGATTCTAGGTACCCCTCACTGCAAGTGACTGTCCCCTTGGCTGGTGTGGGTGGCTTGTGTAATGTCACGTGCTTGTGAAGAAGGATTTTGATGTTTTGAGGTTTCCTCTTTTTTTAATGTTTGTTTATTTTTAAATTTCTTTTAATGTTTATTTATTTTTGAGAAAAAGAGAGAGACAGAGTGTGAGCAGAGGAGGAACAAAGAGAGGAAGACACAGAATCCAAAGTAGGCTCCAGGCTCCAAGCTGCCTGCACAGCACCTGATGCAGGGCTCAAACTCACGAGCTGTGCGATCATGACCTGAGCTGAAGTCGGACACTCAACCGACTGAGCCACCCAGGTGCCCCTAATGTTTGTTTATTTTTGAGAGAGAGAGCACAAGTGGGGAAGGGACGGGGGGAGGGGGCGGTACAGAGGATCCAAGGTGGGCTCCAGGCTGACAGCAAGCAGTTGTCTGCTCAAACTCAGGAACTGTGAGATCATGACCTGAGCCAAAGTCAGAAGCTTAACCAACAGAGCCACCAGTAACCCCTTGAGTTTTCCACTTTAGTGTTTTCAGTAGGAGTGCAACTTTGGGGCAGTCCACATATGAAGACTTCTGCCTGTTTAGGACCTCCAAGAGCAGCAAAAGTTTTTCATGGTTCTTCTTGGTGCTTAAGGGTAAACATGACTGAATTTTGCCAACTGACACTCCTGTTATCTATTGCTAAATAATTAACCGTCCCCAAACCTAGTGGTTCCTTAACAGACACATTACCAAAGAAGATACACAGATGGCAAATAAGTATATGAAAAGATGTCCAACATCATATGTCATTAGGGAAATGCAAGTTAAAACAACCATACGATACCACTGCACACCTATTAGAATGGCCAACATCCAGAACACTGACAACACCAAATTCTGGCAAGGATGTAAAGCTACAGGAACTTTCATGCATTGTTGGTGGGAATGCAAACAGTATAGCCACATTGGAAGATGGTTTGGTGGCCTCTTACAAAACTAAACATCGTTTTACCATATGATCCAACAATCATACATGCTTGGGGATGTGTGAGAAATCTCTGCACCTTCTGCTCAATTTTGCTGTGAGCCTAAAACTTTTGTAGAAAAATAAAATCTTAATACAAATGAATTGATGCTAGTTTAGGGGGAAAAAGCTATTTAAGCCAACAGCACCTCTTGTTTCACTCATGAATAAGCACTCTGGGTGGAGCTCAAGGGGAAGAGACACCTCTACACCACTCAGTGTCACCTGACCAACCCAAAGGCTGTGCTGGAGTCATCAGAGGCTCCTCACAGCTGGCACCTGGGCTGGGAGATGCAAACAGGTGGGGCTGGAGCATCTGGAACCCCCCACCCCCACTCTTCATACCCCAGTGTGGTCTCTTCAGAACAGTGGCTTCAGAATAGCTGGACTCCTTACAAGTGAGTGCAAGACTCACAAGGCACTTGTTTCAAAGAAAGAGGCATGCGGAAGCCATGTCACCTTCTATGACTTAGCCCCAGGGTCACTCACTGTGACTTCTGCATTCATTGAGGCAGTCACCAAGGCTCACCCAGGTTCAAGGGAAGGGAGAGAGACTCCACTTCTTGATGGGGTGTGAGAAGGTTCTGGAAGACACTGGGGGTCAGAAATATCATTGCAACCATTTTGGGAAGATAAAGTCAACGACCACAGACACATAACTGTAAGAGGCAAACATGCAAGGAGTTAACTGAGGGTGTCAAGCAAGTCTAAGTGTAAAGGTGCCCGGGGGCGCCTGGGTGGCGCAGTCAGTTAAGCATCCGACTTCAGCCAGGTCACGAGCTCGCGGTCCGTGAATTCGAGCCCCGCATCAGGCTCTGGGCTGATGGCTCAGAGCCTGGAGCCTGTTTCCGATTCTGTGTCTCCCTCTCTCTCTGCTCCTCCCCCGTTCATGCTCTGTCTCTCTCTGTCCCAAAAATAAATAAACGTTGAAAGGTGCCCGGAGCAGTGGCCACCACTTTGATGTTGTGCTGTGGCTCTGACTTAGCTGACAGCCCACTGGCCCAGTGTGGCCACAGTAGGCTGTCAGGGCCATATCTTCAGAGAAGAAATGATTGGTGGGGTCTTTCACTCTTTGCTGAGTATTCCAGTCAAAGCTGTTGTCTGTGGCTCTGAAGCCAAATCCATCTAATGACCAGTACCCTGCTCTACCCAACCAGACCAAAAGCCCCCTCCACCATGTAGCCTTCCTTGATCCTCCTCTCCTAGCGGGATGCACCATCCCATCTTTGGGACCATGACTGAACCGCCCACTAAGCTCTCAGCCAGAGCATGCCAAGTCGTTATCTTTCTTTGCCATTGGCTTGTTGTGTTCTGTGAATAAACTGAAAGTTTCTCAAACTCTGGGGCCACATTTGCTGCTTTGCTTCATCCCTGGCTGTGCTGGCCCAGTGACAAGCACACGCAGGCTATTGATTGTTGATTGCAAATGAGAGAAGAGAGTGGGCAAAATCCCAAGGATGCAGCCACAATGCCATTTATATTCTTTTCGTGGAAAAAAGTTGAAATTCTGTTTTGTTTCTATTTCACAGGGAATTCCACTCATATACATACATTTATGTGTGTCTTAACTGTGTGGTGAACAAGCATTTGTGTGAGTGTTTCTGTGTGTTTATCCATATGTGTGAATGTGTATGTATGTATAAAGGTGCATATGTCTGTGTTTCAGTGTGTTTGTGTGAGCGTGTGGATGTTTACGTGTCCGAGTATGTACGTTTGTGTCTGTGAGTTTGTGTAACGTGTGTGAGTGTATGCCTGTATGTCTGTGCATGCATATTTGTGTCTGCAAATGTGTATATGGGTGTGTGAATATGTGTGTGCTGTGTGTATATATGTGAGTGAGTGTGCACACAGCCGCCATCCAAAGTCAGCCATAGGTCTGCAAGCCTGGGCCGTGGGGCGTCCTATTCTCATTGGTGATTCTTCCAGCATCCTCCAGGAGGCCATCCTTACTTCCTCTCTGGGACGAGGAGCTGAGCAGAGGTCAAGTGACTTGCTCCAGATCCCACAGCAAGTCGGGGCAGCTCTGTGAGGGTCTGATTGCCAGGCTCACACCCCCCTGTGAGGCCGAGCTGCCTCTCTGTGGCATGTTGGCGTCTCGCCCAGGCCTTGCTGCCCAGCTCTGAGAGCTCCCATTGTGGACGACAAGTGGCTGTGTGCCATCGCCCGAGACTCCGCAGGTGACGGGTCTGCTCTGAGATGCTGAGGGAGGAGCAGCTCCCGAGGGGACAGGAAAGGGGACACCCTTCATTTTGTGTGGCTAAAGGGCTGGAAATAACGGACGTGTAAAAGGGGGAAAGAGAAGAGAGGAAACCAAAGCTAATGAGGAATAATGAAGATGTCGAAAAGGACACACACGGAGAATGGGGGAGGGGGCCATCAGAAGCGGAAAGCACATGCACACAAACAGCAGCAGGAAGCAGAGAGAGCTGGAGACCACATTGGCTCAGGAAACGTTTTGTCTCTTGCTTTAATTGGTGACCCCACTCAGAGTTGCTGGAAGTGGGCACAGATCAAGAGACTTGAGTGTTGGTGTGGAAAACAATGGGAGGCTGAATGGCATGGAAAGGCAGCCAAGAAGGGCTTTCAGTCCCAGGCACCAGTGGATTTTAGAGCTACTCCTCTGGGCAAAGAAGTAAGGCTCCAAAACCTTCCCAAACTGTGCTCCCAGCGGGACTCTTCATGGAAGAGGACACCTGGACAGAGGTGCCCGCTCATGTGAGAGCTGGAATAGCAGATGTGCCAGCTGGATACTTTGCGTGGGGAGGCAAGAATGTCACTGGAAGTGGAGTCACATGAAGGAAATGACATTCACCAGAGCTTGTCTCATCAAGTGTGACCAAAAGGAATTCTTTTGAATAAGCTACTTGGGGTGGGGGAGTAAGACCTCCCAAGGGTCGGGCTTAAGTAACCACAGGCAATGAACTTCCATCTGGAGCAGAGATTGCTGGTTAACAGCAGATTTGTGTCTTGTATGTTGGGATATGTGGGTTAGGGGCCAGAGCAAAATAACCTCCGACGACAGAAGAGCCAAGACTGCCGTCAGCAGGTGCCTTACACCACACTCCCCCACGCCTCTTCCCTAATGAACAAATGTTTAAAGAACATCAGCTTAAAGAAGCACCAAGTTATTTTCTAGGAAAATTAATACAAAGTACAAACATGTTAAAGAATAAGAATGCATAGAGAAAACTGTGGCTCAAAACGCACAGGATGGTACGTAATGCTGCAATAACATAGGGGTGCATGTATCCTTTTGAATTAGTGTTTTTGTTTTCTTCAGGTAATGCCCCAGGGGGTATTATATGCTAAGTGAAATAAATCAGACTAAGAAAGACAAATACCATTTGATTTCACTCATAAGTGGAATCTTAAAAAAAAAAACAAAACAACAACAAATGAATAAATAAACAAAAAGCAGAATCAGACCTATAAATAGAGAAAACAAACTGATGGTTGTCAGAAGGGAGGGGTTTGGGTTAATGAAAGTGGGAGAGTCAGGCTTCCAGTTATGGGATGAATAGGTCACAGCCTAAGGAATATAGTTGATCATATTGTAAGAAGGATGTATTGGGACACTTGTGGTAAATATAGCATTATGTATAAACTTGTTGAATCACTACGTTGCACACCTGAAACTAATGTAACATTGTGTGTTTACACTAAAAAACAAAAAGACACTTCAAATATAAGGGGAAAAAATTCACCAGATGGGACCACAGTGAAAGGGGCCAGCCTACCAGAAGACTCCCAAGAGGCTACAGGCTCAGTGTCAGCAGACTCAGGGATGGGCAAGTGAGAAAAGAGGGACACAGTAGGGAAGAAATTAAAGATCAATTCCCCAACCACTGAACTGTTCACTCTGCGCACCTCTCTCCTCTCTGTCTTCCTCCAACTCTGAGCACAAAGAAAACAGGCCATGCAGCATGTACCTCTGGCTTCTGGGAAAGAGAAAGATGACAATGGCAACAGCAATGCTTTTATCTGCACATTGAACGAGACACTAGGCATTAAGAACCGGGACTCATAGAGTCAGTCCCAGCACTCAGAGCCAAGACCTCCCTGTGATGGTATTTGAGGGGTCCCCGGCATAAAGGCTTCTTCTCTGCTTCATTCTAAAGTGAAGTCTGCGAGTCAATCAGCCCTGCTCTTCTTGAAGACTCCCCATCCAATCTACACAGTTCATAGCCACAAAAATGTACAATGGCTACCTAGAAATTATCAAAACCATGCAATAAGAGAAGCAAAGTTATCAGAGGATTTAATCTGAGTCTTCACAGTATAATGGCCTATTGAATACCAGCAACAGGAATGAAAAATGATTCAGAACTATATAGATACTTGTTAAATGTCAAAACACCAAAGATCCAAAGAACATACAAAACATTTGCAGATAGAAAAAATAGGTCATATACAAAGAACGAAGACTCACAGTAATGTTAACAATATTGGGTGTTATTAGACAATGCAGAAAGGCATTCAAGGTTCTATTAGAGTGGTGCCTGAGTAACTCAGTTGGTTAAGCATCTGACTTTGGCTCGTGTCATGATCTCAAGGTTGGTGAGTTCAAGCCCCACTGACAGCATGAAGCCTGCTTCGGATCTCCTGTCTCCCTTTCTCTCTGCTCTTCCCTTCTTCTCTGTCTCTCTCAAAAATAAAAATAAACACTTAAAAAAAAGGTTCTATCAGAAAATTAATTTACCTAATAATGTTATACCAAAACTAATGTATGCAATATTAACCAAAATATTAATAAATCTGAGATAAAATAAGCACATTTTTGATCATGCAAGAACTCAGAGAGTAATCTTTTTACACATCCTTTCTATGGAAATTAATGAGGTGCCACAATAACAAACGAATGAAAACTAATATAAGTGAAAAAGTAACATAAAAACAAATAGTAGAAGTACAATAAAAAGAAATCTAAGGATTATGGTTAAAGAATCAGCCTAGAATGTAATTAGTCCAAATTAGAAGAGAAAGTGAGTAAGGTCCATGAAGAGTATCTTTAAGGAAAACTGGATAGGGGTGCCTGGGTGAGTCAGTCAGTTGAGCGTCCAGCTTTGGCTCAGGTTGTGATCTCACGGTTCATGAGTTTGAGCCCCATATCGGACTTGCTGCTGTCAGCCTGTCAACATGGAGCCTGTTTAGGATCCTCTGTCCCCCTCTGTCTCTGCCTCTCCCCCACTCACTCTGTATCTCTCTCAAAAAATAAAGAAAACATTTAAAAACTGTTTTTTTTTAATCTGGAATAGAATTAACTGGTGGAATCAGTAAGAAGTCAGAAAATATTTATGACATGGTAACACATGGTAACATCTCAACAAAAAAAAAAAACATTAGAAACTCTAGAATACAGGAAAAACATTCAAGAGAATCAAAGTCTTGGTATGAAAATGACTAAAATGTGGCCTGATTTTGAGAAAGGAATGGAGTGTAACAAGGGGATTCCCTTTGCTCTAGAGTGCTAGAAATGTTCTCCTTTGAGTGACATAAGATTGTTGGCATTGAACCCATGAAGAAAGAAAGACCACTCTCTCTACTTGGCTCTGCAATTAAAGAGAGTTATCAAAGCATAATAATGTACATTTAGTTTGTTGGTTTTCAACTTTTTTTTTTCAACGTTTATTTATTTTGGGGACAGAGAGAGACAGAGCATGAACGGGGGAGGGGCAGAGAGAGAGGGAGACACAGAATCGGAAACAGGCTCCAGGCTCTGAGCCATCAGCCCAGAGCCCGACGCGGGGCTCGAACTCCCGGACGGCGAGATCGTGACCTGGCTGAAGTCGGACGCCTAACCGACTGCGCCACCCAGGCACCCCTCAACTTTTAGAATCAACCTATAGGAAAAAAATCTAAGAATATTTCAATATGGTAACAGACTATAAATGTTAGCAATCTAAACAATGTAAAAGTCAAGATACAGCTGAAAAAAATATGGAAATGTAGAGAAAAGGTGGAGGAAAGGGGAGGGGAAATAATATTTCACCTTAGACCATGAAGAATCAGGATATAGAGACTAGATTTGATGACTAGACATGGAAATCCATACATTTTGCTTAAAACTCCCCATTCTTCTTCAACTAAATCTTAGTTTGGGTTGCCCCAGTCGCAAACCCTAATTTAAGGATTCAGCCACAAGTAATTTATTTGGGAGATAAAGAAAACTCTGGTAGAAAAGTAAGGAGGTGAGACAAGGAAGGCAAGGGCACATTACCTCACCTGTGGTCATTGTGGGTGACTGATGCATGGTGGGAGAGCAGTCTTGGATAATGACAGGTTGGCGGTTGAAAGTTTGGCCACTGTGACCCAACTAATAAGAACAATGGGGTATGGGTAAGTCAACAGTAACGTCTGCTATGTATACCTATTAAAAATCAGAAAAGGAGACATATTTCATAACAGGCATATACCACAATGTATTCTATGATGTATTTAGTGTTGGAGCAGAGGAAGATGAAACCAGGTGTTTAGAGGAGATACCAGGAGACAAGCTGATTCACCCAGTAAAGAACCCAGTAGAGGCTAAGGCACCAGAGGGGCTAAGGCACCAGAGGGAAGAGTGAGGTCTAATGAAGAATGTTGAAAACAAGGGAACTTACTGTCTATTTAAGGAACAGCTAAACTGCTAAGGAAATGGGGAGGAAGATAGCATGGGAAGTGGTCCAGGCAAACTTCCTGTTTCTGGGTTGAGTCTGCAACCACTTGTGAACACTTCTGATGCTGAAATCTCTACATCTAGCTCAGAATAGGCACTTAATAAACATTTGCTGAATGAATGAATGAGAATCTTCTCAGAGTAACCAGATATTTCATCTGCGAAGTTTCCTCTATAAAATGAAACAAGGTGCATCTTGTATGGCATCTTCTGGAGACCTCTTGGTTTTCCATAGCCATTCTGCTGCTAAAAATAATCAGAAGTAAATGTGAAGTAAATGCCTGTGTCTTCAAAGGTTAGAAATTATACTTAATGAAAACTCTTAAAAAAACAAGAGAGATGGATTTTAATCCTTAAAACATCTTTGAAATTAATATCAGTCCAGGAAGCCCAATAACCAATAATGAGTTCAAGAACAACAATAAAAACAAAAACAAAAACAACAAAAGAGAGGAAGATATTATTTAAAAATAAAGAAATGCCTCACTAAACCTTACCAGAACTAAAATACATGAGTCTCCAGATTGAACTCACCCATCAGATGCCTGTCAAAATAGGTAGGAATATATCTACACCAAGGCTTATGATTTGCCAATTTCAGAATCCTGCTGACAAAGAGAAGACCCTAAGAATTTCCAAAGAGAAAAATACAATTTTATATACAAAGGATTAGGAACCAAAATGTCTTTGGATGTCTCAATAGCAACACCAAAGCTAGGAAAAAAAAAGTTTCCAACCTGGAATTCTATACTCAGCCAAACTAAAACAAGTGTAAAGGGAAAATAAAGAAAAAAAAAAATATATATATATAGTCATATTCAAGCCTTCCAAAAATGTATCTTTTAAGCCTCCTTTTTTCAGGAAGCAACTTGAGAGGGAGGAGGAGAGGTAAATCAAGAAAACTTAAGACATAGGATCCAGAAAACATGAGATCCATCCCAAAAGAAGAGAGAATCCAATGGTGGTTAAAGGATGTCCCAGGATGAACAAGTCCAGGAGGGATGCCATCAAGATGATAAACAGATCGATTCTGGAAATGTTTAATCAAACATTTAATCTTGAAAAGAAACTTCTGGAAGAAAGCTGGAAGATGAATTAGTGATACATAGTATTTTCTAAATAACAAGCAAATAGTTTTGTTTTCAAAAAGACTATTACCAACTGTGCCAGGAAAAGTTGTACACAAAAGAAAAGAAAAGTAACTGTAGCATACAGTCTGGCCCAGTTGCAAGTGACATTTACTTATGCTACAACCACAGTGGCATGGTTGGGGATGGAAGGTATGCATAGAAGTGTTCCAAATTCCCATCTCTTATAGCAGGATGCCAGTGTATAATATCTCAAACTGAACAGTAAGAAATAGCAGTAAAAACATTTAGTTTGAAATGTAGTAATAAATCCAAATAGCTAAAGTGTTCAATTTCATTGCCTCCTCATGATAGTGGGGGTGAAGGAGGTGAGGGTTAAGTTACTGCTGTCCTATTACCAGCCTTATGAGACTGTATGATTTTTTAAAACAATATATCTATGTAACTTTGTACTTGTGAAAAATGTGTATTTAAAGAAACAGTGTAAAATAAAAATTAAATTTAAAAAAGGAAAACAGTGGCACCTGGATAGCTCAACTGGTTAAGCGTCAGACTTCGGTTCAGGTCATGATGTCCCAGTTCATGAGTTCGAGCCCCACATCGGGCTGTCTGCTGTCAACACGGAGCCCGCTTCAGATCTTCTGTCTCCCTCTCCCTCTGCCCCTCCCCCACTGGTTCAATCTCTCTCTCTCTCTCTCTCCCTCCCTCCCTCCCTCCCTCCCTCTCAAAATAAATAAATAAACTTTAAAAAAAGGAAGACAAACATATGTAAAATAATTGAGAAAGTTTATCTGAAACTCTTACTACCAGAGATAGCCACTGTGTAACTGTTTGATATATGTTTTCTCCATCCTCTTTTGTGAGCACAATTAAACCAAACAGCACCACATTAGACTGTATTGTGAAAGCTCACTCTTCTCCAAGAATAGTATCTCTTGGATGTCTCTCTGTCAATTTATGTGAACAGTCTCAAAAACATTATTATGTGAACAATATTAATGACTGCTGAGCAGGACTGTTTTAAGGATTAAATGCTTATGAGACACTGAATGTGGAATCACTATGTAAATTACAAGGCAAGATAAGTAGTGTTGGTTATAGCTATAATTATAGTTAAAAATATAGAAAATTTGATGCAAAGCCAAAGTGCTTCATTAAGTGGTATACTCCATGATCAACAGATATTCCCATTCATCATACCCAGAGATCACAGAAATCACGCCAGAAGCTGCTGGGTTTCCAGGAGTACACCTGAATTAGAGCACGCCATGCATTATTTAAAACCAGGAGAAACAGCCCAACAGATGTTCTAGATAATGGCTGTTTGTCATAGATATTATCTCCTTTGTCTGGGAACATGTACTCATGTTTATAGAAGCCCCTCTTGGGTTCTACATACTGCATAATGATAGAAACGATTCTTGAAAATGCAGCTGTGGGAGCACATTTTTTCCACTGGGAATCTAGTGTGACCGCAGCACAGCTTTGGGCTGACAAGCCAGCTTGGTCAGCCTAATGTGGTGCAAAGTAAGGGCTCATGACCTGGCTCTGCTTCTTATGAGCTATTACTAAATTTCTAGGAACCCCAGTTTCCTATTCCCTAAAATGGTACTAACAAGACTTTCCTCCCAAATTTGCTAGGCAGATAAGATGTAATATGCATAGTGTGCCCAGCATATTAGAGGCATTTGCTAACTGGAGTCCATTGTTGCTTTGTGTGTATTTATAAGGAAGAGATACTAAGACACAACTGCTTTTGCCTTATTTTTCATGAATTCTATTAATTTTAGTGAAAGCAATGAAGAGTTCATTCCTAAACCCTCCAAACTGAATTTGAATTCATCCAATATTAATTTCACATGTGTACACCTGATGGTAATCAAAGTATATAGCAAATACATCATACACTTTGGTGTCCAACCTAGATTTGAGTCCAAGCTCCATAAACTTCAAATCAAGAGGCCTTGGACAAGTTACTTGAGGTTCAGTTTCTTCATCTCTAAAATGGGCATAATATGGGGCGCCTGGGTGGCGCAGTCGGTTAAGCGTCCGACTTCAGCCAGGTCACGATCTCGCGGTCTGTGAGTTCGAGCCCCGCGTCGGGCTCTGGGCTGATGGCTCAGAGCCTGGAGCCTGTTTCCGATTCTGTGTCTCCCTCTCTCTCTGCCCCTCCCCCATTCATGCTCTGTCTCTCTCTGTCCCAAAAATAAATAAACGTTGAAAAAAAAAATTAAAAAAAAAATAAAAATAAAAAAATAAAATGGGCATAATAACATACATACACCTCAGAGCATTGTTGTAAAGATGTAAAGAGAGCATACTTGAAAAGTACCCAGCACAGTTCAGGCTTCATTTTTTAAGTGATCCACAAACCCATCCTCTTAAAATCTCTCTCCAACAAGGGTCACCTGGGTGGTTCAGTTACTTAAGTGTCTGACTTCAGCTCCAGTCATGATCTTGTGGTTTTTGAGTTCAATCCCCACATCAGGCTTGGTGCTCAGAGCCTGGAGCCTGCCTCAGATTCTGTGTCTCCGTCTTTCTCTACCCCTCTTCTGCTCACACTCTGTCTCTTTCTCTCTCAAAAAAAATAAAAAGTAAAAAAAAAAATCTCTCTCCAACAAGAAGACTCTACTGCATGTATTTCCCAGATGAAAACATACTCTCAGACTAGTAGATACTGGTTTCAAGTAGCTGACATGCTTTCAAAAAAAAATTTTTTTAGTATACTTGGCACACAATGCTACATTAATTTCAGGTATACAACATAGTGATTTAACTTCTCTATATGTTATCTATGCCTTCATAATCAAAGAACAACAGATTTCATGTCAGTACCAAGACGCTGATGCATTATGTTCCACTTACAAAGGACTGTATGTAATTTTCTTCTAATGTTTTAATAGGTTTAAAATCAAAAGAGTCCTGGGGTGCCTGGGTGGCTCAATTGGTTGGGCGTCCAACTCTTGATTTTGACTCAGGTCATGATATCATGGTTGGTGAGATTGAGCCCTGCATCGGGCTCTGTGCTGCCAGCTAGGAGCTGCTTGGTATTCTCTTTCTCCCTCTCTCTGTGCCCCTCCCCTGCCCTCATGCGCGCACTGTCTCTGTCTCTCAAAAATAAATAAATAAATAAATAGTCCTGAAAACAAATTGTTTTTGTTAATTAAAATAACCAAAACAAACAAAAAAAAAAAAAGAAGAAGAAAGAATCATAAAGGAAAGAGAAGTTTGTAAACCTGAGAATGCAGCCTTATCTCTGCTCTAATTCATTGAACGAACTTGGACAAGCCCAAAGCCTGTTTCTTTGCTTGTGAAATAAAAGTGTCCCTCTTTCATGCTACTACTCAGCATCCCTCTGGAGATCCTAGCCAATACAATAAGATTAGAAAAAGAAGTTAAGGGTGTAAGCATGCTAAGTGATGGGTCAACACTGTGGTTTATGTGCAGATAATATGATTATCTACATAGAAAATTTTAGAAGATAGGCAGACTATTAGATTTTTTTTTAAGTTCAACAAGATTTTCAGATGCATTGTAAACACACAAAAAATTAGTTATGTTCCTTTACATCAACAATGACCAGTTAGAGAGATTGGAATTACAAAAGGAAATACCTTTTTTTATAATAGCAAAATTACTACACAGGGCCTAAGAATCAATATAACAAAATATGTGCACAACCTTCATGAGGGAAATTATAAAACATTACTGAAAGACATGAAATGAAAATGAGAAAATGAAGAGATGAAATGTGTTCATGTTTGAAAAGACAGATCTATATTGTAATAATAGTGATTCTTCTGAAAAATCATCTAAGTTTAACATAATTTCAATCTACACCCAAACCAAACTTTTTTGGAATGCAATACACTAATTCCTATAAAATCAATTTCTATAGAACCATAGTTTATAAGCAGCGGTGATTTGTCCCCCAAGTGGACATTTGACATTGTCTGACGATCCAGTGGGGAGAGACCAGAGCTTCTGCTAATCATCCTACAGTGCACATGCACACAACGCCTCCTACCACAAAGAGTAATCTGGCCCCAAACATCAACAGTGCCAAAGCTGAGAAACCTTGATATAAAAGAGGAAAGATTTTTGGAATATATAAGACTAAGTTTAAAAAGAAGAATATGTAGGGAGGATTGCCTTATCAGAAATCAACACATAATATAAAGTTTTAGTGATTAAAATCATATAGAAATGGGGATAGACACATTTACAAATGCAGAAGAATAAAAACATCAAATTCACACATAGATGGAATATGTCAGAGAGGGTATTACAATTCCATGGGGTGGAAAAGATGCAGTCCACAATAAACGATGTTGGGGAAAAGAAAAACAAAAGATTTCTTATTCACATCGTGCACAAAAATAAATTTTGGGTGGGCACAAGGCCCTTGAAAACATTAAGCCCACTGTGAGAGATCATAATTTTGGAAAGGAAAGAATTTTGTTTTATTTTTTTTATTGAAGAATAATTGACATACAATATCCCATTAGTTTCAAGTGTACATCATAGTGATTTGATATTTTTATACATTACAAAATGATCCCCATAATAAGTCTGGTTACCATCTGTCACCATACAAAGTTATTACAACATTATTGAATATATTCCTTATGCTGTACATTACATCCCTGTGACTTATTCATTTTATAACTGGAAGTTTGTACCTCCTAATCCCCTTCACCTACTTCACCTGCCCCCTCCCAGTACCTTTCCCCCGGTAACCACCAGTTTGTTCTCTGTTATCCATGAATCTCCTTCTGTTTTCTTTTGCTCATTTCTTTTGTTGTTTAGATTCCACATATAACTGAAATCACATGGTATTTGTCTTTCTCTATCTGACTTATTCCACTTAACATTATACCCTCTAGATCCATCCATGTTGTCACAAAAGGCAAGATCTCATTCTTTTTTACAGCTGAGTAATATTCTGTTGTGCATACACATATTATACACACACACACACACACGTCACATCTTCTTTATCCACTCATCTACCAATGGACACTTAGGTTGTTTCCATATCTTAGCCATTGTAAATAACGCTGCAATAAACATCAAGGTGCATGTATCTCTTCAGATTGGTGTTTTAATTTTCTTAAGATAAGTATTCAGAAGTGGAATTGCTGGTTTGTCTGGTAGTTCTAGAAATTAACTTCCTAAAAAGTTATTTTTTTAAAAAGGTAACTGTAAAATAATGAATATATTAACTAACTTGATTATGTGTAAATATTTCACAATGTGTACATATACATATGTATATGTACATATATATATATATATATAATCAAATTTAAATACACTTTAAGTACATGTGACTTTATACCTCAATAGTTGAGGGGAAAGTCATTTAAAAACAGAAAATGTAAAAAAAAAAGCCATAATTTTATCAATTCAAATTTTCTAAATGGGTGTGTAACAAAAGATAACATGAGCAAATATAAAAGACAAACATCATCTGTGGAGAAAATGCTGCACACACAACTATTCAGAATATATAAAGAACACTCAAGGGATGACTGGGTGGCTCAGTTGGTTAAGCATCCAACTCTTGTTTTCAACTCAAGTCACTATCTCAGGGTAATGAGATGGAGCCCCACAGCAGGCCCTATGCTGAGTGTGGAGCCTGTTTGGGATTCTCTCTCTCCCTCTCTCTCTCTCTCTCTGCCCCTCCTCCCTCAAAATAAATAAATAAACATTTCAAAAAAAAAACCCACTCATACACTTAAGAATAGATTTTAAAAGGAAAGGAAGAGGTTAAATCAGAGGAACTCTGAAATGATACTACCTAATTAAGGTTTAGGTACTTCCTAATTAATGCATATAAGCATTTTCTTGGATAGTCTAGCATTCATTCCATTCTAACATAAAACTGCAGACCTTTAGATGCCCCCTAAAGGCCTAACTGCAGCTTTGAAGAAAAAGACCCTACAAAAACTACCACCTGCCATGAACTTATAGATGTCCCGTGTTCATATCTATTGTGTATTACCTGATAGTGTCCTATTTCTCAAGCCTTTACAACTTGCCTTCAATTAATTTGTAAGTTGTAATTGCCCTTGGGTCATTTGATACAGCTTATAACAAAATCCAGCAAATACTATGGTGGAAGGAAAAGACAGAATTTTTGATAACTGGGGGCAGGTTTTAGCATATGGCGCCTGTAAATCCCTGGGCTGTGACATCCTGGGTGTCCTTCCTTTGGTAGCAAATGAAAAAAATAACAACCCTTCTGAAAGTCCCTTTCCCTCTCTGTCATATGTGTGCCCACCAACAAGTGAAATATGATACACTATGATACATACCAATCAAGAAAATAAGAAAACAACCCATATATTCTGATCATGAGCATGAGATGGAAAGCTGAATTGCGTTCCTTTAAAAAGTGGGTCTCACATGGAAGAAATCTAAAATGCCATTCAACTACCTACCTTAATCCTCAGAACCATAGAAATGTAGAAATAGGATGGGCATCAGAATATATCTGGTCTAATCTGTCCTCAGTATCTCTCTAAGGATCCCCCTACTACATCCCACCCTAAACCTATTCCAGTGACCTTGACATCACATGTACCATAGCCAATGAAATGAGAGTCAGAGACAGGACTGTGTCTGTTCAGTATCCTGGTAGAGAAGGGATTCTGGAGGCAGGCAGCCATTAGCTGTGTATCCTTGGGCAAGTCATTTCACCTCTCTGGGCTTCTTCCATTCTCCCAGCTGGAAAATGTGAATAAAAGCAGTGCCTCTTTCATAACTGGTGGGAGGACTAGATGGACTAATCCAGGTGAAGTATGAGAACACAGCCTAGTACACAGCCAGGACTCTGAGGTTGCTGGATGTTATTAATATTATTCTCTTCTTAAGAGATGTTAAATGTAGGTAAAAGACTTACCCAGATGGGTAAAAAGTTAGTCAGTTCTCAATTATCCACTCTGATGGAAACAAGCAGTAATGCACTATATAAATACCACAAACTATGGACAATCTAAAACTGCCCTGTCCAAGGGGCTCCTGGGTGGTTCAGTCGGTTAAGTGTCTGACTTTGGCTCAGGTCATGATCTCATAGTTTGTGGGTTCAAGCCTTGCATCAGTCTCTTTGCTGACAGTTCAGAGCCTGGAGCCTGCTTAAGATTCTGTCTCTCTCTCTACTGCAACTCCACTCATGCTCTGTCTCTCTCCCTCTCAAAAAATGAATAAATATTTTAAAAAATTTTAAACTGCCCTGTCCAATATGGTAGCCACTGGCAACATGAGGCTATTTAAATGTTCATTGATTAGAATTAAATAAAATTTAAAATTCAGTTCCTCAGTTGTACCAGCCACATTTCATGGTCAATGCCATTCATGTAGCTAGTAGCTACGATAGAAAATATTTCTTTGGTTTTTTTTTTTTTTTTATTAAATTAAAGTTAGTTAACATGTAGTGTAGTATTGGTTTCAGGAGTAGAATTTAGTGATTCATCACTTACATATAACACCCAGTGCTCATCCCAACAAAGTGCCCTCCTGAAAGCCCATCACCCATTTATCCTAACCACCCCCCACTTTCCCTCCAGCAACCCTCAGTTGCTTCTGTATTTAAATCTGTATTTAAATTGCTATATTTAGCAATCTTCTGTATTTAAATAAGAGTCTTTTATGGTTTGCCTCCTTCTCTGTTTTTACACAGAATAAATTTCCATCATCAGGGTAAGTTCTATTGGACAGCACTGATGAGGAAAAATTTTATCTTCTCATATATGAACAGAGACAAATATCTGTATTCTCTAAGCACAGATAAGCAGGGCAATGGGGGTGGTGATCTAGAAAATGCCAGGTGGCAAAGGAATCTTCCTTGAGTTACCATTTCACGTAGCAAATCACAAACTCCTAAGTAGTTTTCTTCATTGAAAAAATATTTTATTACTGGTTCAGATGGTATTTCTATCTTTAACTTTTTTTTTAATTGTTTTTTTTTCAACGTTTATTTATTTTTGGGACAGAGAGAGACAGAGCATGAAGAGGGGAGGGGCAGAGAGAGAGGGAGACACAGAATCGGAAACAGGCTCCAGGCTCTGAGCCATCAGCCCAGAGCCTGACACGGGGCTCGAACTCACGGACTGCGAGATTGTGACCTGGCTGAAGTCAGACGCTTAACCGATTGCGCCACCCAGGCGCCCCTCTTTAACTTTTTATCCAAAGAAAACCAAAACACTAATTTGAAAAGATATACATAGCCCTATGCTTATTGCAGCATTATTTACAATAGCCAAGACATGGAAGCAACCTAAGTGTCCACTGATAGCTGAATGAATAAAGAAGTGGTATGTACGTGCAATGGACTACTACTCAGCCATAAAAAAGAATGAGATCTCGCCCTTTGCAACAACATGGATGGATCTAGAGAGTACTATGCTAAGTGAAATAAGACAGACAGAGAAAGACAAATACTGTACGCTTTCACTTATATATGGAATTTTAAAAATACCCAAATGAACAAAGAAATAAAGACTCTTAATACAGAGAACAAACTGGTATTGTCAAGTGGGCAAGGGGGAGATGGGTAAAATTGATAAAGGGGTTTAAGAGGTATAAACTTCTAGTTATAAAATAAATAAGTCATGGAGATAAAACGTACAGTATAGGAAATATAGTCAATGATACTATAATAACATTGTATGGTGACAGGTAGTGACTACACTTATTGTAGTGAGCACTAATTAATGTGTAGAATTGTTGAACCAATATGTTGTATACCTGAAACTAATGTAACATTGCATGTCAATTACACTTCAATAAAAAATGTAAAAATAAGGGGTACCTGGGTGGCTCAGTTGGTTGAGCATCCAACTTCAGCTCAGGTCATGAGCTCATGGTTCAAGGCATGGGTTCAAGCCCCACATTGGGTTTTGCACTGACAGCACAGAGCCTGCTTTGGATTCTCTGTATCCCTCTCTCTCTCTGCCCCTCCACCACTCCTGCTCATTTGCTCTCCCTCTCACTCTCGCTCTCTCCGTCAAAAATAAACATTAAATTTTTTTAAATTTAAAAACAAAAATATTTTTAAAACTCATTTCTAGGAAGGAAAAAATCCAGCATAAGACATTTTGATAACCCAACATTATAATTAAGATGCCATTAAGGGTGGCACATGTGATCCAGAGAGAGCTGGGGTGCTTGGTCATGTGCACATGCAGGTCCTATTCTGAACTCATTACAAAGCCAGTATGTCTGTGGCTCAGTAAGATGTCCTGACTTAGTTTTTCTATTACTGTTATCATGGTGGATCCAAACAGACAGATGCATTTACTGGTTTTCCCTTCCAACGATAATAAAAAGAAACAGTTTATAAAATCAGATTATATAAAAAATTGCCTAATGATAATAATTTATAAGCTCATTGTGGAATAATGATGTATTCAAGAGTCGTCATTGTAAGATGAAAGAAAGGTAATATGAAAGATTCTCTCTGTGAAGAATGACTACGGATGAATTGCGCTGAGATACAATTCTCTGATAAGGGACAATAAGAACCTCTAGAACACTTAATAATAGACTACTCAGGGTGAATTGAGGATTGCAATAAAAGCCCATAAATTAAAAAGTTTCCATACGATTTCTGATAAAAGACATGCCAAGGTGAAATAAAGAATCATTGGAATCAACTGATATCCTGCCTATAGCCTCATAGGTCGTGTAAAGGACATTTCTAGGAAACTATATAAAATATAATTTCTTAAGCCTATGAATTTTAAAAGACTAGGTTTCAACTGCATCTATTTAGGATTCTTTCTTTGGTGAGAAGAAAAATTTTAGAAAAGAAGAAGCGAGGATTCCGTGGAACTCAAACTGTGTCCCTTCACACATCAAGCACTGGGGAACACAGCATGACAGCAGGTACAATATAAACTAAACACATCTTGTTGATTTACTGTAAGCAAATGGCTTCAAAAAGTTCATACTTTTTACAGATGAAAGAGCCAGGGCACTGGGAACCAGAGAAAACTGGGGCATCAGGAAACTAACCAATGTGCCCAACATCGTATACGTGGTAAGTGGTGAAGCCACAATTTAAACCCAAGCAGGCTGTCTGTAGGTGGAGGTTTTATGGTTGCCACTCTTACAGTTGCCTAAACGTGACACATCTGTACCATGCTGCACTATGCAGCAGCCAACAGGAAGAGGAGAAGCTTACATCCCCATGGGGAACGCTCTTCAAGACATGCCAAGTTAAAAGAAAAAAGTAGGGGAGGGAAAGGAAATTGCAGAATTATACGTATGATCAAACACAAAAATTAAATAAGTCTTAAAACCAAAATTATATGCTTTCTACATGCTTATGTGTGTGTACAAATGCATAGAAAACATATGTACACCAAATACCTAAAATATATGCCAGGGGTGTCTGGATTAAGGGGCTCAATTAGTTTAAGGGTCTGACTCTTTGGGCTCAGTAGGGTCATGATCTCACAGTTCGTGGGTCAGCTCTGCTGACCGCACAGAGCCTGAAGCCGCTTCAGATTCTTTCTCCGTCCCTCTCTGCCCCTCTCCCACTCATGTTCTCTCTCTCTCTCTCTCTCTCTCTCTCTCTCTCTCTCTCTCTCCCTCTCTCTCAAAAATAAATAAACATTAATAAAATAAATATGCCAAACTTCTGGGGAGGGCAGTGGGTTTGGGATTAGGGTGGAGTTTTCAAAGTGGGGGGGGGTTTGCTTTTATCTCTACATCTTCTTTATTGTCTGATTTCTTTAACAACAATATAATATTGAATTACCTGGGAACTAGATAAACAAATAGCTAGCACATGTGTGTGCATGAACATACACATGTGCATATGCCCACAAACAGAAGTATTTATATGTCTGAACAAAATTCCTTACAGTCAGAAAAATCTTTCAAGATATTACCAATTTGGATAAGAGAGATAAATGCCATTCTATCCCTTGCCAGAACTTACAAGTCATTCACCTAACTTACTAGCCATCTTTTTTCCAAGGTGGGTCCTACAAAGGGAAGAGAAAGTGGCACATGGAAGCGAGGGCAAATACCGGTCTGAGTTTCCATCATATACTACCCTTGGCTCATGCTTGTGTCCACACAGTGGGTTCAATAACCACACCACTTGCCCATGAAAGTTTCTGGCACCCAACTCTTCAAGCCATGGGAAGGCAACAGCAGGGCATTTCCTAGAACAGTCTGGATGGTATTTGGGCACCGCACCTGGCTGTGTGATAGATCAGCAAAGCTCTTTGCTCTTTCGGAGATTATGTACACTACCCAATGTAACCTAACAAATCTATCAGTCAGTTTCCCACCTTCAGCACTATTGAAATTTCAGTCTGAAGAACTCCTTGCTGCAAGGAGCTGTCTAGTGTACTGTAAGATGTTTATCAGCCTCCCTGTCCTCTATGCACTAAATGCTGATATACCCTTACCAGTTGTGATAACCAAAAATGTCTCCAGACATTTACAAATGTCTCCTGGGGGGAAACTGGCCCTGACTGAGACCCACCACCTAAGCTATTATAAGCCCATCTTCATGGAACCATCTGAATAGAAGACCCATATTCTATTGATCCCACAAATAAATAAGAAACTCGTACTAAGGAGAAGTGTGGTACTATGAGATATCATCTATCAGTTGAAGTTTAATTGTAGAAACACAAACCATCACAAGTATCGTAAACAGACATGCATTAAGTCAATGGGATCAAGTGCTTACACAATCTTTGGAAGGGCTGGAGGAGCAGAATCCAGACCAGACTAGGCCTCCAGAAGTGGCTTTCAGAGCAACACTGTGGATCTGTTCCACCAGGACAGCCACCAATCATGGGACAATCAGGATGAGTGGGACTCAGAAGGCTGATATGGGACCTATTGGCTCTAGAAACACATCACCTTGACTGTGATCCACCTCAACTATTGGTCCAAACCATACTGCACCAGATAGATGCACATAGGCAAAACGACAAATGCCCTTCACTCAGCCTCTTGACACTAGAAAACTAGAGCCTGAACATTGGAAGTGTGCCACAGAACAACCCAAGTTTGCTTGCCAGAACACAAAGTGGAAAAACCACTAGCATGGCTCCACTGCACCTCTTGCTTTCCACCATGCACAGGTGCATCCAAATGAGATCCAGAACTCCACCCCAAGGGTAAATGAGGAAAGTTCCACTTTGGTAAAATTATTGAGTATTTTGCAATCATAAAATATCAAACTAAACTAGTTTAGTTTTATTGTATACATTTTGTACCATTTTGAAATATAAATGGTGTTTCGCATTATATACAAAGGACCAAAACAGCAAATATAATAAGCTTACCAACATTCAAGAACTCTGAACCTCATTTTTTGTTGTTTTTTTTGTTTGTTTTCTGAGTTGACACACAATGTTACCTTGGTTTCAGGTGTAAAACTTAATGATTTGACAAGTTTATACATTATGCCATGAGGACCTCTGAACTTCTAATCCTACTCAAGCACAACAGTTACATCCATTGTACAGAAGATAAAAATGAAGCCAAAGGAAGTTAAATCACTTTTCCATTGTCACACAGTTGGGACATAAGTCTGTACTCTTGGACAATTGAGAAGACCTGGGTGTCTTCTGACTTCCTCACAAGAAAGAAAGTAGTGCAGATCTGGGTGGCCTTAAGATGACCCATCAGACACTGTTAACCTGTGTCCCCCTTTAGCAAACCTAAAGGAGATATGCAGAATGTCTGTCTGAAGAATATTCAAGGAGATATACAGAATGTCTGAGGAAATGAGTATTTTTAAATTTTTTTTATGTTTATTTTAGAGAGAGAGAGAAAGAGTGTGTGTAAGTGGGGGGGGCGGGCCAGAGAGAGAGGGAGACACAGAATCCGAAGCAGGCCCCAGGCTCTGAGCTGTCAGCACAGAGCCCAATGTGGGGTTCGAACTCACAAACCAAGAGATCATGACCTGAACCAAAGTTGGATGCTCAACCGACTAAGCCACCCAGGCACCCCGGAAATGAGTATTTTAAAATGCATTATATTTCCACTAAGTACTTTGCCTCCTGCATCACCTCAAGATCCAACCACTTCCTTCCTTCCCCACTACCATCCCCAGCCCATCTAAGCCACTGTCACCTCTCTCTGGGACCATTATCAGAGCATGCCAAAAGACTTCCTGCATCTGTTCCAACCCCGCCCAGCCCATCCTTCAGCTGGCAATCAGGGTGATCATTTCAAATCACAAGTCTTGTTAAAATATCCCACTGTTTAAAATTATCCAATGGTTTTCCATTCTTATGAGAATAAAAAACCATTAAAAGCCTAAGGTTAGCTCTGTTTTTGCTTATCATTATATCCTTAGCATCTAGGATAACTCTTGGCATTAATACAGATTTGTTGAATGAATGAATGAGTGAGTGAATGAATGAATGAATGAAGCCTGGAGATGGTAGAGCAGGATTCCTTTAAGGGTTTCCCAACTTTGCTGGATTGGGTGGGCATCTCCAGGATCTCCCCAGAGGCTTCAGACTTCCACAGATAACCATTCTCCTCTCTGGAAGTAAAAAGCAAAGCAAAGAATGCCAGGTCCTCTTGAGTACATCTGTGAAATTCTACAAGTTGCTCTACAAGTGCTTAAAGTGCTACAAAACTGTCACTGCCTAAATCCCAGGGGAAGGTCCTTGGTGAATCACCCAGGCCACGAGGATACTATAACCAGCTATGGCTTACCAGTATGACAACTGTTGAATTCTCTGGTAATTTAGCCTTTCTTGGTATTAATGGGAATAATATTGGAGGATAATATCTTACAATGTCATTTTGGGCATTAAGTGATATTAAGTGGGACATTCTGGGTTTCATCTCTCCTCTTTACCAACACAAATATAAGTGCTGATTGAGTGCCATGCTGCTCTACATCAGAGAAGGAGCAGCCTTCTTTAATCCCCACTCTCCCAGCACTTGAGAAAGGGGAGGAAGGGAGAAACTTCTCTCTTCCTTCAGCTTCCCAGTCTATACTCTGAGCCTCTATTTTAACTGTGAGAAGTAGTAAACAAGATAGGAGTCTATTTCTCTCACCCGCTGATGCCCTCCTGCCTCATGACTTACACCACACACACACACACACACACACACACACACACACATACACACAGATCTGTGCAGATCTGTGCAGATCTGGATGGCCTCAAGATGACCCATCAGATGCTGTTACTCTTTGTCTCCCTTTAGCAAAGCTTCAAGAACTGTTAAGACACCTTTTCTCCTTAAAGTCCTCAGGAACTCATGCTCCTTCTATTTTGTAGCTTCTCTGTGTATGCTCTCCACTCTGCACTTGACTTCATGGTTCAAAGTGGCTGCTCTAGCTCCAGCTAGTACATCCCTCATCTCAGCCAGGGGGATAAAGAGGCAAAGGAAAAATAAAAACAAGCAAAGGGAGTTCTAAGAAGCTGCCATAAGACACTTCTCCTTTTACATCCCGTAAAAGCCAAACTGGGAAGTGTCACCTTTATTCTGTGCAATCATTGTCCAGCTATAAATTCAGGTTTTCTTCCCACAGAAGAGGAAAACAGATAGAGGGTAGGGACACTTCACCATTTCCACCACAGGCTTCAGTTCCTTGAACACACATAGGCCATTAGAAATAACATCACACAAAAATATTTTTTTTTAATACCTGCCCTGCTGCTTCATGACTTACACCACACACACACACACACACACACACACACACACACACAGAGCCCCATTGACCCACGAGCATCAGAAAGTCTAATCTCTTTAGTTCTGCATTGGTAACCTTGGTGATGGCGGCTTTTCCCCCCAAGCCACCAGATGCTGAGCTGCCTCCTCACATTGGCAGCCGGTGGGACGATGGTGCCATTCCTAGGCAAGGGCCGCCATTTTGAACTGTGTTTCTCTTTTGTTTCTCTCCTCAAGATACCACAAAGCCCTTCTGTGCTCAGCTCAGATGCAACCACCAACATGGTTTACCTTTCCCAGACTGTCTTTTGGAACTGCAGTGAGTACCTGTGCCATGTCTGTTTGTGAAAACAGGAAGTAAGACAAAGGAGAGGAAAAGATTCTTTCAACATGAAATAACAGCATGTTATGTTTTCTATACCATCAATACAATGGCTTTAAAACCAGAACAGTAGTTAGGGTGATCCCAGCTCCTTGCCATTTTGTGGGGCTCCCTAGGGAAGATGGAAAAACAGAGAGTGGTAACACAAGAGGCAGAGTATTAAATATGAGGATCTCACATCCTTTCAGTGAAAGCAATAGCCATGTTTGCTCACGGCTAACCAGTCAGAGAGGGAAGATGATTTATTATAAGCTGTTGCAGAATATATTATGCATGGTAGAGGCATGGAAAGGTCTTTGATATGTATCTGAAAGAGCTTCAAATCCATAAAAGAGATAAATTTTGTATGAAGAGTGTCACAGAGAGGCCGGGAAGAATCTCTGACACATCTTCATATCACAGGGAATAATGAAGGGCGGCTCTACTCTCACAACCAGGCATTAATTTCACTTAAAGAGGCCGTCATTAGCATATCGATACAACCGACTGCACATTGTGAGCCGTCTGTGCTATTGGGAAATACAACCAAAGACTCTATGGTCAAGGCCTTGATCCACGGTCAAGAACCAGGGTACTTGTTCTGTTGATTGTTTCCCCTCAAAATGCCGATCTGATCTCCGGTTCCTACCTAATCTCCCAAAACCACAATTTGAGTGCAGTAAACTGCCTTTTTAAAAAAAAATAATTCTTATGTTCTGACCTTCTGGAACCTTCTGGGAAGCAAAATCCCTAACATGTGTGTGTGTACATGTCTCTGAGCTTCGGCCTCACCTCCCAGCTTGTTCAGGGGCCTGTCCCCTGAGGTGACTGCAAGTGGGACCTGGCTCCCCACAGTCTGTCCCCTTCACCCTGCCTTCCCTGTCTGACCCAGCTGTGAGGAAGTCAGGGAAGGGTTCTCTGGAGTCGCTCTCAGCACTCTGGCACACAACCAGTTACCGGGCAGGCAACATAATATTTGTTGAGAACGCCTCTTGTTCTTGAATTATGGCTTCCTGCTGCAGGCCACTGCCACTGTTTGAATTGGGCTGTACCTAATTACGGTTTTATTTGCTTTAATAAAGAAACATCCAAGAGTGTGGAGAGTCACACACAAACAATAATAGCAATAATAACAGTAAACTGTCTGTCTAAACATCTGCAATTAAGACATTCGTTGTTAATTGCATTAATTAACCTCCCCACGGAGCAGCTGGTGAGGTTTCTGCTGCAAGGAGAGGAGATGACAGTTCCCAGCAGAGCTTGGGGTGGCAGCCTGCTGGAGAGCCCAGGCCTGGGTCACCAGCAACCTATATGTTAGGAGGGAGGCACCTTTCTGCAGAGCAGCTTGTGGCCCCAGGAGAAATCAGAGACCAAACCACCCTTGTGCAGAACCACACGGCCTGAAGCCTCAGCCAAAGCAACCGCAAGTTGCAGGCGCCTGGAGGGATGACTAATGCTTATTGAGAGCCAGTCCTACGGAGATGCCAATCATTACAACACAACAATAATAATAACATGTGGGTTTGGTCCAGTTTTCAAGTCTCCAGAGCAGGAGGACCCACACCGCAGCCCCTCTGCTTTGGTCCAAGGCAGAGCAGGAGAACCTGGTGGAATCCTGATCCTAAGCATTAATGCTCCCTTCCCAGCAGGTTAACGTGATTTTAATGTTTTGCAAAGATGCACAAATATCATCTCATCCTCACAAGTCCTGGAGACTCAAGGGGATACATGGTTGTACTGTTCTGCCAATGAGAAAAACAGCATGACAAGAATGAGTTTCCCCTATCCAAAGCCACGGTTACTCAGAGCTGGTACCAGGCTCCAGGTCTCCTGCCCATGCTTTATAAGCCGCTGAGTATATGGCCACCGTGTCCAAATATTTTTTAAATATGGTGACAGGAGAGAGCCTTTGTTTTGTACCCAAGGAACTCAATCCCTAGATTTATCAAAATAGCTTTTTTAATCTGAACTAGAAGCTGTTATACTAATTCTCCAGTTTGACTTTCTTAGTTCCCATTAAGTGCATTCCATTCTAAAAAAATGATAAATAATATGAAGAATGAAATTTCATGTGTTTGGTCAATAGCATGTGTTCTGCTAATATGTGTTGGACATTGCACCAGGTGCTGGAGTTAAAGCAAAAGCAAAAAATGAAGATCCCATCAGGATGCTTACATGACATCACAAGGAATTGTGAGGGGTGGCTGTGCTCAGTATCCTAAAGCAAGGGCACATGGCATGTGAGATGTATTACATCAGGGAGACAGTTACATGGGCAAGGTGAATGCATGGAGTAGAGGCTTCTGGGAGTGGGGCAAAGGATGACAAAGAGAAAAGGATATAGGTAGAGGTCAGTGGTGGGAAGGATCAAAGCATTATCGAGGAAATAAAAATGGCCAATGAGGTTGCACGTTATTAAAGTACACTGGAGACACAAGCAGGGATCTGACCCATTAGGTCCTAGCTGTATCCATAATGATGAAAAGCAGCTGATGGAACACCACTGAAGAGTCTAAGTATAGGAGCACCAGGTTAGTGGCCACTGGATGAAGACTGGATGTAAGAGAGGGAAGGGAGCTAGGTTAGGCCTGAACGCTAATCATTGCTATGGAGAGAAGCAGCAGGTGGTATCAAGGAATCATTGTTGAGCACAAAATTAATAGGATTTGAATAATATATTAGATAATAGGTGGAGAAGAGGTCACTAATGGCTCTTAGGTCATCAGCACTAGGTAATCCCTCTCTATGTGTTGGGGGACCCTGGAGAAGGACCAATGTGAGGAGAGACTTTGGCTTGCTTTGGGACATGAAGACTGTGGGTGCCCCTGAACTACACAAGAAGATATGCTAGCTGGGCAAATAGGTCTAGAGCTTGAAGATAGATGCTAGCCAGAACCTGAACTGGAGGGTCACGTGTGTGCAGATAGAAATTGAAACCATAGAAGTTGGTGCGATCATCTCAGGACGAAACATGGAGTGAGAAGAAAGGCTGAGCCTTAAGCAACTCTACTATTTAATTCTAGAGGAGAAGGTGGTGAACATGACCCCCAGTGAGAGAAATAATGTGCAGCAGAGGGCCAAGAAGGAAAACCAAAAGAGTAGAGCAGCCTGCAAGTCATGTAAGCAAATATGCCAATAAAGAAGAGGTCAATGTACAGGCCACTGAGGGCTAAAGGGAACTGACCACTGGAGAGTGTCTTTTGGATTTGGGGATTGGAGGTTGTGGGCAGCAACTGTTAAGGTGGAAGAGGGGGTAAGGAAGGAGGCAGATGGGTGCAAGAAGTGTGGAGAGAAAAGAAATGGGGACAGTGCATTCAAGTGCAATGCATCTCTTGAAAAAAGAATGATGGGACAGTAATTAGAGATGGGAGAGTAACTGGAGATTTTGTGGGGCTGAAGGCAGGTGTGGTTTGTTTTTTAATAGAAGAGATTTTGATTATGGATTAAGGCAAATGGAAAAAGCTTGCTGCATAGTATATGTAAGAATTGTGCATTTCACCATAAGTAGATTTTTACTTAGCAGAAAAGAAATAAAAAAGAACTAAGTTTGAAGACCAGTTCATGGTACGCATGCCGAAGTGTCTAGGGAGGAAGTGTAAATGTCCATCACTTACTCTGAAATGCATTTAAAGAAAGAGAAAGCATTGGTGGCTGGCTGGCTAGAGAGTGCCCAGAAGGAGGGCAGATATGTGATAAAACCAACACAGCAAAATGTTCATTGTAGCACTGAGGTGGTGAGTGTTCTTAATACAATTCTTTCAACCCTTACAATGTTGATGGAAAAAGTAATAGGAAGAATCCAGTTAACAGGAAAAGACTATTCAAAAGAAAAAGGAAAACGGATTTCCCAAGGAGGTGTGGGGAGATAAGGGTGGTAAAGGCATCTGTCCGCAGTAGGAGGATAAGGAGTTCGTAGAGACCAGAGAAAAAGGAAGAAGAACCCAAATCTCCTTACTCAGGCATTATTAATCAAGTAATGGGTCCAAAATGGCTCATCATATGGCATCAGTAATGAATTGCTTTTTTATCACACTGGTAGTAAATTTGCAACAATCCCCATGACTTAAGGCAGATCTACAAGGTGGTTAGAAACATGTTGCTAAACAAGCTGCGAACCTTTGAACTTCCCATCAAATGACGTATCAGCCTGAGTCCTCCTGTGGCCCATCTTATAAGAACAGGTCAGGTGGCCACATCTAAAGCACTCTTTTTCCACTGTTGCCCGATCATCTCTCAAGCCTCAAGGAGCACAAGCATTGGGATCAAACTTGGGCTCAAGACCCAGCTGGATCCTTGGCTAACTTGGCAACTTCAGTCACCTCTCCCCGACCCACCTCGTAAAATGGGGACAACAATCACTCCCACCCCTCCAGTTCACTGAAAAGGTTAAATGAGTGAGGTTTCGTGTATATGAAACATCCAGGTCCACACCTGGATCATAGCAAGTGCAAACCCGGGTTGTTCCAAAAATGCAAAGTTTAAGTACAATTCATGCACAAGTATGCACTATCATAATAATTCAGAAGCCACTTTATGATGTTTGAAAGAGCAGTGGGACTTATGCTTTGCAATCACATTTGCTCCCTGATCACATCCCAAGCTGCATAAAACGTGTCCTCTCTGCTGTCCCCATTGCCTTAGGTCATGTTGCCGGTCCACATAAAAGCCCATTTGAGAATCATTATAACCCAAGCGGCTTTCAGATTGGCAGCTCATCACTTCTGAAGGGTCCCAAGGCGGTCACAGAGAAGTGCCCTGGAGCCTTATTTTCTTCCTTGGGTCAAAAATCCACCTGTGGTAATTAGCAAGATTAGTCTTGGACCCGACTGAGTCTGTGTGTAGCTACAAGACCAAACGAAGCCCTTCGACATGCCTCATGGAAAAAGTGTCTCTCTGATTTTCTGCTCCAAGATCTGAAAAGCCACCTTCTATGAGCTGGATAGAAAACTCCAATTCATTAACTGATTACAACAGAAAAAGAAAATCTCAAACGGCTTGTTGACAATCCTGGTAGCCATGGTGTAACCTAATCCTTATCTTTCATTACCGTGCTTTTGTTAGGAAAAGAAAAAAACAACATTTGTTTTCATGGACATAACTTCACAGAATGCTTTCTGTGAAGTGCAAGATTAAAAAAAAAGCCACTTATTGGAAGGACCCAGATATACTTGAAAGTGCTAGGGAAATCTCACTCTCTGTGTAGAAGTCATATTTTCCTCATTATTGGCACAAGCCAGTCATTAGCAACTATTGGCTAGGGTTATGTTAATTCAATATACATAAACCCTTATAGTATCTCATTGAAGGCAGGGGTTTCAACCTCCTACAGCTCAACTCTGCCCTTGATATGCTCACAAATCACCCCCTTCAATATTAGTCCTTTCTATTTTTTAATTTTTCTTTAAGTTTATTTATTTTGAGAGAGACAGAGCCAGGATGAGCACAGGAGGGGCAGAGAGAGAGGGAGAGAGAATCCCAAGCAGGCTCTGTGCTGCCAGCTGCGGAGCTGGGAGTGGAGCTCAAACTCACAGACAGTGAAATATTGACCTGAGTCAGACGCTTAACCAACTGAGCCACCCAGGCACCCCTCAGTCTTTTCTTAAAGCAGAAATATTTGCAGATAATGTCAATGGATACAAGCAACAAAGCAAAGTGAATGGGCAGGTAATAGTCCTGGAGATCTCACCTGAGCTTATCATTAGCCTCTCACCTCTGTGCTAGGTGACAACAGAGTTAGGAACATAGCACACCCATGTCCAGGTGACTCCTGTTCTATTTGGCTTGCACATGTTACAGGGTTGTTTTTTTTTTAATGTTTATGTATTTTTGAGAGAGAGAGAGAGAAGACAGAATGTGAGTGGGGGAGGGGCAGAGAGAGAGGGAGACACAGAATCCGAAGCAGTCTCCAGGCTCTGAGCTGTCTGCACAGAGACAGATATGGGGCTCAAATTCAAGAACTGTGAGATCATGACCTGAGCCAAAGTTGGACGCTTAACCAACTGAGCCACCCAAGCACCCCCAATGTTCTAGTTTTTTTTTTTTTTAATTAAGTGACTGTATTTTAAAATCCAGAAGGAAAGAAGGAAGGAAGGAAGGAAGGAAGGAAGGAAGGAAGGAAGGAAGGAAGGATTGAAGAGAAAATTTACAAAAAAACAGCATTTTATCAGATGGATACTCCTTGAAATTCTCTCATAATTCAAACCTTAAGACAAAGGGCTAGAGAGGATGAGGGAAGATGGCGGTGTAGGAGGACACTGGGCTCACCGCGCGTCCTGCTGATCACTTAGATTCCACCTACACC
>NW_024412427.1:33186454-33271774 GCF_014898765.1 Herpailurus yagouaroundi | reverse complement strand
CTGGGCTCACCGCGCGTCCTGCTGATCACTTAGATTCCACCTACACCTGCCTAAATAACCCAGAAAACTGACATAGGATTAGCAGAACGGAGTCGCCAGAGCCAAGCCCAGACGGAGAGGCCCACGGAAGAGGGTAGGAAGGGCGGTGAGGCGGTGCGCACTCCACTGACTGGCGGGAGGGAGCCGGGGCGGAGGGGCGACTCGCCGGCCAAGCAGAGCCCCTGAGTCTGGCTTGCAAAAGCGGAGGGGCCTGATGGACTGTGTTCCGACAGCAAGCGCGACTTAGCGTCTGGGAGGTCATAAGTTAACAGCTCTGCTCAGAAAGCGGGAAGGCTGGAGGACAAAGGGAGGGAGAGCTGCTGAGCCCCCGGATGACAGAGCTCAGTTTGGTGGGGAACAAAGGCGCTCGCCAGCGCCATCTCCCCCGCCCATCCCCCAGCCAAAATCCCAAAGAGAACCAGTTCCTGCCAGGGAACTTGCTCCTTCCGCGCAAACACCCAACTCTGTGTTTCTGCGGAGCCAAACCTCCGGCAGCGGATCTGACACCCTCCCGCTGCCACAGGGCCCCTCCTGAAGTGGATCACCTAAGGAGAAGTGAGCTAAGCCTGCCCCTCCTGCCCCCGTGCACCTTGCCTACCCACCCCAGCTAATACACCAGATCCCCAGCATCACAAGCCTGGCAGTGTGCAAGTAGCCCAGACGGGCCACACCACCCCGCAGTGAATCCCGCCCCTAGGGGAGGGGAAGAGAAGGCACACACCAGTCTGACTGTGGCCCCAGCGGTGGGCTGGGGGCAGACATCAGGTCGGACTGCGGCCCTGCCCACCAACTCCAGTTATACACCACAGCACAGGGGAAGTGCCCTGTAGGTCCTCACCACTCCAGGGACTATCCAAAATGACCAAGCGGAAGAATTCCCCTCAGAAGAATCTCCAAGAAATAACAACAGCTAATGAGCTGATCAAAAAGGGTTTAAATAATATAACAGAAAGTGAATTTAGAATAATAGTCATAAAATTAATCGCTGGGCTTGAAAACAGTATAGAGGACAGCAGAGAATCTCTTGCTACAGAGAGCAAGGGACTAAGGAACAGTCACGAGAAGCTGAAAAACACTTTAAATGAAATGCAAAACAAAATAGAAACCACCACCACGGCTCGGATGGAAGAGGCAGAGGAGAGAATAGGTGAACTAGAAGATAAAGTTATGGAAAAAGAGGAAGCTGAGAAAAAGAGAGATAAAAAAATCCAGGAGTATGAGGGGAAAATTAGAGAACTAAGTGATACACTAAAAAGAAATAATATACGCATAATTGGTATCCCAGAGGAGGAAGAGAGAGGGAAAGGTGCTGAAGGGGTACTTGAAGAAATAATAGCTGAGAACTTCCCTGAACTGGGGAAGGAAAAAGGCATTGAAATCCAAGAGGCACAGAGAACTCCCTTCAGACGTAACTTGAATCGATCTTCTGCACGACATATCATTAGTGAAACTGGCAAAATACAAGGATAA
This sequence comes from Herpailurus yagouaroundi, assembly GCF_014898765.1. NCBI lineage: Eukaryota > Metazoa > Chordata > Mammalia > Carnivora > Felidae > Herpailurus > Herpailurus yagouaroundi. Next base: position 33,270,265 of record NW_024412427.1, on the reverse strand, counting down.
AGAGAAAATTCTGAAAGCAGCAAGGGGTAAACGTGCCCTCACATATAAAGGGAGACCTATAAGACTCGTGACTGATCTCTCTTTTGAAACTTGGCAGGCCAGAAAGAATTGGCACGAGATTTTCAGGGTGCTAGACAGAAAAAATATGCAGCCGAGAATCCTTTATCCAGCAAGTCTGTCATTTAGAATAGAAGGAGAGATAAAGGTCTTCCCAAACAAACAAAAACTGAAGGAATTTGTCACCACGAAACCAGCCCTACAAGAGATCCTAAGGGGGACCCTGTGAGACAAAGTACCAGAGACATCACTACAAGCATAAAACATACAGACATCACAATGACTCTAAACCCGTATCTTTCTATAATAACACTGAATGTAAATGGATTACATGTGCCAACCAAAAGACATAGGTATCAGAATGGATAAAAAAACAAAACCCATCTATTTGCTGTCTACAAGAAACTCATTTTAGACCTGAGGACACCTTTAGATTGAGAGTGAGGGGATGGAGAACTATTTATCATGCTACTGGAAGCCAAAAGAAAGCTGGAGTAGCCATACTTATATCAGACAAACTAGACTTTAAATTAAAGGCTGTAACAAGAGATGAAGAAGGGCATTATATAATAGTTACAGGGTCTATCCATCAGGAAGAGCTAACAATTATAAATGTCTATGCGCCGAATACTGGAGCCCCCAAGTATATAAAACAATTACTCATAAACATAAGCAACCTTATTGATAAGAATGTGGTAATTGCAGGGGACTTTAACACCCCACTTACAGAAATGGATAGATCATCTAGACACACGGTCAATAAAGAAACAAGGGCCCTGAATGAGACATTGGATCAGATGGACTTGACAGATATATTTAGAACTCTGCATCCCAAAGCAACAGAATATACTTTCTTCTCGAGTGCAGATGGAACATTCTCCAAGATAGATCATATACTGGGTCACAAAACAGCCCTTCATAAGTTTACAAGAATTGAAATTATACCATGCATACTTTCAGACCACAATGCTATGAAGCTTGAAATCAACCACAGGAAAAAGTCTGGAAAACCTCCAAAAGCATGGAGGTTAAAGAACACCCTACTAACGAATGAGTGGGTCAACCAGGCAATTAGAGAAGAAATTAAAAAATATATGGAAACAAACAAAAATGAAAATACAACAATCCAAATGCTTTGGGATGCAGCGAAGGCAGTCCTGAGAGGAAAATACATTGCAATCCAGGCCTATCTCAAGAAACAAGAAAAATCCCAAATACAAAATCTAACAGCACACCTAAAGGAAGTAGAAGCAGAACAGCAAAGGCAGCCTAAACCCAGCAGAAGAAGAGAAATAATAAAGATCAGAGCAGAAATAAACAATATAGAATCTAAAAAAACTGTAGAGCAGATCAACGAAACCAGGAGTTGGTTTTTTGAAAAAATAAACAAAATTGACAAACCTCTAGCCAGGCTTCTCAAAAAGAAAAGGGAGATGGCCCAAATAGATAAAATCATGAATGAAAATAGAATTATCACAACCAATCCCTCAGAGATACAAACAATTATCAGGGAATACTATGAAAAATTATATGCCAACAAATTGGACAACCTGGAAGAAATGGACAAATTCCTGAACACCCACACTCTTCCAAAACTCAATCAGGAGGAAATAGAAAGCTTGAACAGACCCATAACCAGCCAAGAAATTCAATCGGTTATCAAAAATCTCCCAACAAATAAGAGTCCAGGACCAGATGGCTTCCCAGGGGAGTTCTACCAGACGTTTAAAGCAGAGATAATACCTATCCTTCTCAAGCTATTCCAAGAAATAGAAAGGGAAGGAAAACTTCCAGACTCATTCTATGAAGCCAGTATTACTTTGATTCCTAAACCAGACAGAGACCCAGTCAAAAAAGAGAACTACAGGCCAATATCCCTGATGAATATGGATGCAAAAATTCTCAATAAGATACTGGCAAATCGAATTCAACGGCATATAAAAAGAATTATTCACCATGATCAAGTGGGATTCATTACTGGGATGCAGGGCTGGTTCAACATTCGCAAATCAATCAACGTGATACATCACATTAACAAAAAAAAGAGAGAAGAACCATATGATCCTGTCAATCGATGCAGAAAAGGCCTTTGACAAAATCCAGCACCCTTTCTTAATAAAAACCCTTGAGAAAGTCGGGATAGAAGGAACATACTTAAAGATCATAAAAGCCATTTATGAAAAGCCCACAGCTAACATCATCCTCAACGGGGAAAAACTGAGAGCTTTTTTCCTGAGATCAGGAATACGACAGGGATGCCCACTCTCACCGCTGTTGTTTAACATAGTGCTGGAAGTTCTAGCATCAGCAATCAGACAACAAAAGGAAATCAAAGGCATCAAAATTGGCAAAGATGAAGTCAAGCTTTCGCTTTTTGCAGATGACATGATATTATACATGGAAAATCCGATAGACTCCACCAAAAGTCTGCTAGAACTGATACATGAATTCAGCAAAGTTGCAGGATACAAAATCAATGTACAGAAATCAGTTGCATTCTTATACACTAACAATGAAGCAACAGAAAGACAAATAAAGAAACTGATCCCATTCACAATTGCACCAAGAAGCATAAAATACCTAGGAATAAACCTAACCAAATATGTAAAGGATCTGTATGCTGAAAACTATAGAAAGCTTATGAAGGTAATTGAAGAAGATTTAAAGAAATGGAAAGACATTCCCTGCTCATGGATTGGAAGAATAAATATTGTCAAAATGTCAATACTACCCAAAGCTATCTACACATTCAATGCAATCCCAATCAAAATTGCACCAGCATTCTTCTCGAAACTAGAACAAGCAATCCTAAAATTCATATGGAACCACAAAAGGCCCCGAATAGCCAAAGAAATTTTGAAGAAGAAGACCAAAGCAGGAGGTATCACAATCCCAGACTTTAGCCTCTACTACAAAGCTGTAATCATCAAGACAGCATGGTATGGGCAGAAAAACAGACACATAGACCAATGGAATAGAATAGAAACCCCAGAACTAGACCCACAAACGTATGGTCAACTCATCTTTGACAAAGCAGGAAAGAACATCCAATGGAAAAAAGACAGCCTCTTTAACAAATGGTGCTGGGAGAACTGGGCAGCAACATGCAGAAGGTTGAAACTAGACCACTTTCTCACACTATTCACAAAAATAAACTCAAAATGGATAAAGGACCTGAATGTGAGACAGAAAACCATCAAAACCTTAGAGGAGAAAGCAGGAAAAGACCTCTCTGACCTCAGCCGTAGCAATCTCTTACTCGACACATCCCCAAAGGCAAGGGAATTAAAAGCAAAAGTGAATAACTGGGAGCTTATGAAGATAAAAAGCTTCTGCACAGCAAAGGAAACAACCAACAAAACTGAAAGGCAACCAACGGAATGGGAAAAGATATTTGCAAATGACATATCGGCAAAGGGCTAGTATCCAAAATCTATAAAGAGCTCACCAAACTCCACACCCGAAAAACAAATAACCCAGTGAAGAAATGGGCAGAAAACATGAATAGACACTTCTCTAAAGAAGACATCCGGATGGCCAACAGGCACATGAAAAGATGTTCAGCGTCGCTCCTTATCAGGGAAATACAAATCAAAACCACACTCAGATATCACCTCACGCCAGTCAGAGTGGCCAAAATGAACAAATCAGGAGACTATAGATGCTGGAGAGGATGTGGAGAAACGGGAACCCTCTTGCACTGTTGGTGGGAATGCAAATTGGTGCAGCCGCTCTGGAAAGCAGTGTGGAGGTTCCTCAGAAAATTAAAAATAGACCTACCCTATGACCCAGCAATAGCACTGCTAGGAATTTATCCAAGGGATACAGGAGTACTGATGCATAGGGGCACTTGTACCCCAATGTTCATAGCAGCACTCTCAACAATAGCCAAATTATGGAAAGAGCCTAAATGTCCATCAACTGATGAATGGATAAAGAAATTGTGGTTTATATACACAATGGAATACTACGTGGCAATGAGAAAAAATGAAATATGGCCTTTTGTAGCAACATGGATGGAACTGGAGAGTGTGATGCTAAGTGAAATAAGCCATACAGAGAAAGACAGATACCATATGGTTTCACTCTTATGTGGATCCTGAGAAACTTAACAGGAACCCATGGGGGAGGGGAAGGAAAAAAAAAAAAAAAAGAGGTTAGAGTGGGAGAGAGCCAAAGCATAAGAGACTGTTGAGAACTGAGAACAAACTAAGGGTTGATGGGGGGTGGGAGGGAGGAGAGGGTGGGTGATGGGTATTGAGGAGGGCACCTTTTGGGATGAGCACTGGGTGTTGTATGGAAACCAATTTGACAATAAATTTCATATATTAAAAATAAATAAATAAATAAATAAATAAATAAATAAATAAATAAACTTCAAAAAAAAAAAAAAGACAAAGGGCAGAAAGTGTTTCTGATTTTAACCAAAGCATAGCCACCTTGAGTCTGGGCATGAGGGTGTCAACTCTATGGTTTCTACAATTTGCAATTCCCCACCCCCTCCACATGTGATTTTAGGCCTGATCCAATTATCTATTGCTGATCAACAAACCACTCCAAACTTAGAGGTACAAAACAGCCAGCATTTCATGTAGTCTTATCTTAGGGATTCTGTGGTTCCAGAATTCAGGTAGGGCAAAAATAGGATGGCTGGGATCTGCCTGGGACATCTGGGGTCCCAGAACAGTGGGACTTTGGAGCCCTGGGGAAGCTCCTTCATCCCATGATTGGCATATGGGGTGTAAGTTTTCAAGAGCCAAGACTCTGTTGGTTTTTCCAACCAGAGCCCCTCCACTAACCTCTCGTCTTGGGTGTCTTGAAACACATTGCTGGGCTCTGAGAGAGAGTATCCCAAGAGGGAGAGCTCCAAGAAACTCAGGTAAAGCTTCAAGGCTTCTTCTGACCTAGTATCAGAAGCCACGCAGCATCACCTCTGCCACATCCTATTGTGACAAGCTAATCACTAAACCAGATGCCACCTCCTGATGGAAAGTGACAAGATCACACTGAAGAAGAGCAAGGAATATGGGGACATGAATGTAGCCATCTTTGGAAAATGCAATCTGTCCCAAAGCCCTTCTTGACAATTATTTGAAGCTTTGTGCAGAAAGTAAAATTTTAGTAATATATGTGTATCATACTGTTTCACATTCGCTACAATTCAAATGTGTAAAAACTGCCACAATGGCACCACGTGGCAAAGAGCTATTGACCTTCCCACTGGCAATGTGGATAGAGCCAGGACAGCTTGAGGCCCCTGAGTCCTCCAGGCTGATGCCAAGTTCAAGTGTCCCCTTGGACTCCTCTCAGCCTGTTTTCTCAGCAGTGAAAGAGAGGATGGTCATGGACACTTCAGAGGGAGGTTGCAGAGATTAAATGACATCATCCAAGATGCCCCAAGGGGCCACCGGAAAAATTTTCAATCGGTAATAACACTGTTTTCAGGAACCCCACAAGCTAAGAAAACAATCAATGTGCAAAGATAAATCCCAAATGTAGAGCACCTTCCAAGTCACAGAAAACCTGGTGAAAGCTATTTTCCCTTCAGTCATGCTTTTGTCATTTCTACCTCCTCTTGCAAAAAAAAAAAAAAAAAAAAAAGGAGGAGGAGGAGAAGGAGGAGAAGGAGAAGGAGAAGACACAAATGCACATCCTACCTGGTTCTTCAACCATTAACCAAGGGCTGTAAACAGCTGGGTCCCCAATTTCATTCCTTTAATTTGCCTCAAAATTTGATGACTCTTTCTCACTGAGGCCAGTGGAGGAAGCTTGGGGAGTCAGAAGACAGCAGTACAAGGTGAAGGCCCTAAAAAAAACAAAATACTTTGCATAGACCCATAACAGGAATCCACTTCCAGGCTTTTCTAAAAATGGACATGGGATTTGTTTTAGTCAGGTATGGTAAGACACACACACGGAAAGAATTGTCACAAAGGAAGACATGTATGCTTATAGATCCCTAGAAGCAAAAGGCGGGCTTCACAGGGCCATGTGGGGAAGTACCAAGGTCGATCAGGAGGCAAAAGAGTGAGACAACATGGCCCAGAGTCTTTATTGGGGTTTTCACAGGAAGGAATAGGGGAGGCAGGGTCGGAAACTAGGTAAGCTTAAGATTGGAGCATTTGAATAATTTTGGTAGTCTCTGGGCTATAGGGGTGGTCCCCTGGCACCTGGCACCTGGCCCAAGTGTGAGTTCAGGGGGAATGTTGGCTTGTTGTGAGAGAGTTTGGTAAAGGTGATTGTTGAGGATGTGGGCTCTGGACTGGTTGGTTTGTACAGTTGACACTTGAACAACATACAAGTTGGGAACCAATTCCCCCCACCAAAATCCACCTATAACTTTTTACACACACACCCCCCCCACCAAACTTAACTACTAATAGCCTGCTGTTGACCAAAAGCCTTACAGGGGCATCTGGGTGGCTCAGTTGGTTAAGCGTCCAACTATGGCTCAAGTCATAATCTCACAACTTGAGAGTTCAAGCCCTGCATTGGGCTCTGTGCTGACAGCTCAGAACCTGAAGCCTGCTTCGGATTCAGTGTCTCCCTCTCTCTCTGCCCTTCCCCTGCTCACACTCCCTGTCTCTCTCTCTTTCTCTCAAAAATAAACATTTAAAAAACATTCAAAAACCTCACTGATAACATAGTCACTTAACACATATTTTATATGTTTTACATATTCTATACTGTCTTCTTATAATAAAGTAAGCTAGAGAAAAGAAAGTGTTCATAAGAAAATCATACAGATAAGAAAATACATGTATAATTCTATACTATTATTTATTGGAAAAAATCCATATATAAGCGGACCCATGAAGTTCAGACCCATTGTTCAAGGGACAACTGTACCTCAAAGGTGCACTCATGGGGGATTCATTTGCCCTCTTTAGGAACAATCTTCCCTGGGAGGAGCAGTGCCTCTAGGACCAAGGGTCCAAATACCAGAGCAATAAGAAAGAAAAAATAAGAAAATAGGGTCAGTACAGGTGTTAATTTTCTTCTTAACCATTTAAGATCTGCTTAGACTTGATGATACAACTTTCTTTTTTTTAAATCAGAGATATAATTGAATTATTATTATGTTAGCTACAGGAATACAACAGAATGATTTGATATTTGTATATATTGGGAAATGATCACCACAATCATAATTATCCATCCATCACCACACATAGTTACCCCTTTTTTCTTGTGATAAGAATTTTTAAGATCCAGTCCCTCAGCAACTTTCAAATATATAGTACAGTTTTGTTGACAATAACCACCATGCTGGACGTGACATCCCCAGTGATGATACAATTTACCAGAGAAATGAGCAATGTTTCCTGGTGTGGTCAGCAGCTGCAAGAACACACATTCCCTGTACCTCAGGCACTATGCTGGGCGCTGGAGTTACAAAGATAACTCAGACAGGGATCCTACCCCCTCCATGATTGTGGGAGGAGAAGAGGGCAAGGTACCAGGTTACACAGTAGGTGACAGGTGCCACAGAGAGGTACAGACATGTGCAGGGCAGGGGGAGTGAGTTCATAGGACTGATCACACCCATGCTGGATTTGAGGAGGGCCTTACAGGGAGAGGGGACCATGTGTGCAAGATCATGAGGCCAGGAGAGAGCAAGGCACGTGCAGGAGCATATAGCTTTTACTAACTGTGAGAATCACTCATGCTATTGGAAGAGGTGGTGTTCACAGGACATGAGAGAATCACGTGGCCATAGAGTGGAAGGCAGCAGCCAAGAGCCATGGAAGGAGGGACACACAACCCAGGCCTCCTCCCATGCTTATTCCCACAACCTGAGATCCCTCTGGAATGGTCCATGCACCTGGCCATGGGGCCAGATGGAAAAACAGAGAATGGAGATAGGAGGGATTGATCAAGGGACAGTGGGAAGATGGCATCACTTGATAGGAGCACAAGATGGATGTAAAGAGAAGAGAGAAAAGGTCCACTTTCTTCTCCAAAACCCTTGGGATGCCCTAAGCACACTGAGCCCAGGGATGGAGCCGCTTAGTCTCTTATTTGCATAAAGGTAGCAGGTCACGCAGACAAGCACACAAGTTGCATCTAGAAAAGAGGAGACCAGGACATCTGGCTGGCTCCATCAGTAGAGCATGCAACTCTTGATCTTGGCGTTATAAGTTCAAGCTCCATATGCCTGGGTGGCTCAGTCGGTTAAGCATCCGACTTCAGCTCAGATCATGATCTCGCAGTTTGTGAGCTCGAGCCCCACATTGGGCTCTGTGCTGACAGCTCAGAGCCTGGAGCCTGCTCCGGATTGTCTCCCTTTCTCTCTGCCACTCCCACACTCATACTCTGTCTCTCTCAAAAATAAATAAATATTAAAAAAAAATTTAATAAGTTCAAGCCCCATGTTGGGTGTAGAGATTACTTAAAATAAAATAAAGTAAAATAAAATATTTAAAAAATTAAAATTTAAGAAAGGAGACAAACTCCAGGGCCCCTCATTCATTTCTGAGAAGATGTTTGGCCATGTTCACTAACAAGAAGTCTCATAATAACACACGTGGAGATACTGTCTTTCACTTACCTAAATAGGAAATAACACAACATCATTTTGGTGAAGAGGAAACAGACACCATCATACACAGAGGACAGGTACAAACTTGCAACTCCTCTTAAAATACACAGACACTTCAGCCAACAATCCCACTGCTAGGAACAAATCCTTTATGTGTTCTCTCACATGGGCACAATGACAATTGTACTGGGCAGTTCACCATAGTGTTGTATGTGATAGTAAAGATTGGAACAACCTAGGTGTCCACCAAGGGAGGAGAGATTAAATAAAGTATGATGATCCACCTAATGAAATGCCACAAAAAGGGAATGGAGAAGGTGTTTTTCCTCAGCCTTGCATAATCTCTCATTGTTTGATGAAAAAAGAGGTGTAGAAATATGTGTTCAATGTACAATTATTGGTAGTTCTTGAGAATACTTTTTTTTTTTTGACTCACACATTAACAATCTCTGCAAGGATACAGAAAGATCAATGACATTGGCTGACTCTATGGAGCTGTGTGACAGAAAGACTGGGGAGGAAGGAGACCTGTCACTATACAGCCTTTTGTGGTTTTTGAATTTTGAACCACATGAAAGTATTGTCTATTTTTTTAATTAAGAAGATGGATGAATGGGGTGCCTGGGTGGCTCAGTTGGTTAAGCGTCTAAATCTTGGTTTCGGCTCAGGTCATGATCTTGTGGCTTCATGGGTTCTAGCTCCACATGAGGCTCTGTGCTGGCATTGTGGAGCCTGCTTGGGATTTTCTCTCTCCCTTCTCTTTGCCCCTCCCCCACTTGTGCTGTATCTGTCTCTTTCAAAATAAATAAATAAACTTTAAAAAAAGATAGATGAATGGATAAAGAAGATGTGTTGTATATATATGCAATGGAATATTACTCGTCCTTAAAAAAGGATGACATCTTGTCACTTGTGACAATACAGATGGACCTAGAGGGCATTATGCTAAGTGACATAAGTCAGAGGAAGGCAAATACTGTATGATTTCACTTCTATGTAGAATCTAAAATACAAAATAAATGAACAAGCAAACAAACAAACCAAGAAACAGGTTCTTACATACAGAAAACAAACCGGTGGTTTCCAGAAGGGAAGTGGGTGCAGGGAATGGGTGAAATAGACATAGGGGATTAAGAGGTATAAACTTCCAGTTTTAAAATAAATAAGTCACAGGGATGAAAAGTACAGCATGACAAGCATAGTCAATAATGTTGTATAACGTTGTATGGTGACAGATGGTGACTACACAAATCGTGGGGAGCACTGAGTAATGTATAGAATTGCCAAATCACTATGTTGGACACCTGAAACTAATATAACACCATATGTTAATTATACTTAAATGAAAAATATTAATAAAGAAACAAAAATAAAAACACAAACTCCAGGGCTGGGGATGCAGCTATAGGTTCAAGCAATCACCACACTTCTCACCCTGACCCTTGTCTAGCTCTTTCCTTCCACTCAGAGTGTGTAAACCCACCCCCTCACCTCACTCCCACCATGGGCTCATCTCCAACCTCTCCTTTGTACAAGCTTTTACATTGCAGATTCGAGTTTCTTACTTGAACGGAGGTCGGAAGTGTCTGCATGACTATCCTACATAAAACCTCACATTTGTGCACCAAGTTACATATACAAGGTGCTCTTATAAAGGCGGGGGGAGAAAAAACAGTCGAAATGTCCATCAGTAGGGGAGGAAGCCAAATAAAGCAGATTACATCCACACTGTAAAATATTATGCAGTGGTAACACAGCTTCCTTTTATATTTTAAAACTTACCTAAAGTTGTTATGTCTACAACATGTGCCTACATTTTATATATGCCTGTATGTACAAACTTTTAAGATAGATAGAAATATAAAATATGCATATAAACATATTAAATATCTCTATAGATACATATAAAATATATTTCATATGTACATATACAATATATAGTTCTAGATGTCTACACTTCTGTATGCACATAGAGAAAAAAATACATATATAATATGCATATGTAAAATCTGCCAGTGCATAGGAAAAGGGTAGATACATCTCCCTGGGGTGCATCCCTTTGGAATGAGGGAAGAAAATGAAGACAGAATGAACTTTTCATTCTATAAACCTGTATAGGCTGAAATTTTTCTTGTATAGAAAAATTATGTGTGTTACAATACACATAATATAAAATTTCTCATCTTAGCCATTTTAAGTGTACAATTCAGTGGCATTAAGCACATTCACACTGTTGTGCAACCATCATCCCCATCCATATTCAGAACTTTTCCTTCTTCTCAAACTCAAACTATACTCATTAAAGAATGATTCCCCAACTCCCCCTCCCTTCAGTCCCTGGCAACCACCATTCTTTCTGTCTCTGTGACTCTACTTCCGGTGCTTCATAAAGAGGAATCATACCTTTTTGTCTTTTGTGCCAGCCTTATTTCACTTAGCATAATGCCTGCTTGTAGAGGTTTTTCAACAGTAAAAATTAAGCTCTTGTTACCTGGCATGACAAGTATTGACCACTAGAGGGCACTAGAGATTGCTAAATGTTTCCCAGTTTTAATTGGAGGAGGGGGCGCGGATGCAGTGTTAAGGAAGCTCTTTACCCTCTCTCATTGAGGGTGAAGGGCCCTTTGCATGTTCTGGGAGGGAAAACTAAATCCGAACTTCCAGTGAGAGTTGGGCTTGCCCTGAAACTTGCTGTCTCTCCACTCCCTTGCTCAGGGTGGATATATGGGGAAATGGGAGTCATATATCCCACGGCGCCCACAAATGAATGCACCTGCGATGTTCTGCATGATGCTGCTCCAATGCAGAAAGTATCAGTGAGCCCGTCTTCGCTCTTGCCTTCTGACTCCGTATTCAAGGGGATGCCCTGAGAAATTTGCGGAGCGGGGGAGGGGGAGGGGGGCGGGGTAGAGAGGGCGTTTTCGGTTGCTTAATCAGAGTGGAGAGAATTGTCGCACTTGGGTGAGGGAAGACTAGAGTTTGGAAATGCCCAAAATTCAGCCTGAAATGCATGTCTGGGGACAACTTGTTTATAATTCCCGACCCTAGGCCCCCAACCCTGACACAGGAACATAAAGTGTTATTGCCTGGCTTAATGGGTGCTGAATTGTGCAGGAGTCCAGCCACAGTGTGAGTCAAGGTGCTTTGTTCGGTCTGGAACTCTACCTAGAGTTTTTGACTGGCTTAGAAAGTCATGGCACTGACGGCAGCGGGGAAGCACCAGGGTAGCACAATGCATTAAGCCCCTGACTTGGTTTCAGCTGAGGTCACGATCTCACAGTTTGTGAGATCGAGCTCCTTTTCCAGCTCTTCATTGACAGCGTGGAGCCTGCTTGGGATTCTCTCTATCCGTCTCTCTGCCCCCTCCCCTGCTTCCACTCTCTCTCTCTCTCTCTCTCAAAATAAATAAACTTTTAAAAACCGAAAAGGAAAAAAGAAAAGAAAAGAAGAGAAAAGAAAAGAAAAGAAAAGAAAAGAAAAAAAGAAAAAAAGAAAAGAAAAAAGAAAAAAGAAGAGAAAACCATGGCCTAATGGCCACGTAGTTGGTGGTGTCTGATGACCCACAGCACCCTCCAGGCTGGGTCAGATTTGGAGCCATGAGTTCATATGAGACAAACACTTGACCCCTTCATCACGTCTTCTAGAGAACTGTGCCAAAAAATTTACCTGTCAAATATATATTGTATTATAGATATTATATGTCTATGTCTATATCTATATCTACATCTAGATAGATAGATAGATAGATAGAGATAGATAGATAATTATATGTTACCAAAGGTGACTTTTGAATTTCCTTTTATTTTTCCTTTAAATTACAGAAAGAACATTATTTTATATTTTTTTAGTGACATGTGTAAGTCATACTGTCTATGAGTTTCATTTCAGGAAAGTAAATGATGGTTTTTTTTTTTAATTTTTTTTTCAACGTTTTATTTATTTTTGGGACAGAGAGAGACAGAGCATGAACGGGGGAGGAGCAGAGAGAGAGGGAGACACAGAATCGGAAACAGGCTCCAGGCTCTGAGCCATCAGCCCAGAGCCCGACGCGGGGCTCGAACTCACGGATCGTGAGATCGCGACCTGGCCGAAGTCGGATGCTTAACCGACTGCGCCACCCAGGCGCCCCTAAATGATGTTTTTTAAAATAGTTTTTAGATCTCCAACTCTGGCTTCCCATTAGAATCGCCTGAGGAGATTTTTAAAAAATGACATCAGTGCCACAGTCCCACCCCAGACCAAATGAATCAGGGTTTCCCCAGATGGGGCCAGGTGTCAGTAATTTTTGAAAGCTCCCCAAGGTAATTCGGACATGTCAGCATTACCTTATTAGAACTACAGAATCCAGAATCCTACCCCAGACCAGATGAACCTGAATCTTGAGGGGTGGGGTCTAAGTATCTGGATGGTTTTTTTTAAACACCCTCCTGGTAATATATGTAAGGCATAAGGATTTTAAAAGAAGGAGAAAAATTATTGTTATTTCGCAGATAATAGGATTGTATACATGGAAAACTGGAAGAATTTATAAGAGATTAGAAGTAATAAGAGTGTCAAAAGGTTGCTCATTGTAAAATCAATATACAAAAATGAACTGCATTTTTCTATGTCTGTAACAAACAGAATATAAAATTAAAACAAAAAGACACCATTTACATCTGCATCAAATATATATAATGTATGTAATATGTATACATAATACATAATATTATATATATTATATATATAATATAATGTATACATATTATATATATATGTGTATATATATATATATATATATATATATATTTATCAAGTACCTAAAAATAAATCTAACAAAAGACTTCAAGATTTTTATGCAGAAAACTATAAATTTTGTTGAGGGAAATTAAGGAAGACCTAAATAAATACCATCATATTCATGGATTGATACCATAAAAATACAAATTATACCCTAAATTAATGTATATTCACTGCAGTCCCAATTAACCCAACAAGCATTTTCTAAAATTTATATGGAAATTGAAAGAACCAACAACAGTCGAGATCCTCCTGAAGAAGAAAGAGGAGGGTAGACCTGCTCTACCCAACATCGATACTTAAAATAATACTATATTAGTTAAAGCAGCATAATATTGGTTGAAGGATAAATAAATAGGTTAATGGAATAGAATAATCTTTAAAAGACCCAGATATATAGGTATACTTTATTTTTAACAAAAGTAAAATAGAAAGACAATGGGAGAAGGAACAGACTCTAAGATATATGTGGCTAGGGCAACTGAGCACCCAAAAGGAAAATATGAAATTAGACCCCTACCTCACACCATACACAAATTCAATTCCAGGGGAGTTCTCAGTGAAAAGCAAAATGAAAGACAAAAATTTATAATAATACAAAGCATTTAGGAGGTATCATAGGAGACTGTCTCCTTTGGGATGGAAAAAAATTTCTTAAACAAGACACAAAAATATAATAATCATTAAGGGAAAAAAATAATAAATGTGAATACATTAAAAAATGAGTATTCTATTCATCAAAAACCACTATTAAAAGGCTGAAAAAACAATTTACAGTGGAAGAAAAGATTTCAGGCACACAAAACTGAGAGTTCAAACGAATTTCAATAAGACAGGTAATCTTATAGAAAAAATGGACCAAAAATACATCTTGCATATATATGTCACAAAAGGGAATCCTAATAGCAAATATACATATGAAAAATGTCCAACTCTGTCAGTAATCAAGTAAATGCAATTTAATCTAATGTTTATATTAGCCAAAAACTGAAACAATCCAATATCTGTGAACTATGGAATGAATAAATAAATTGAAGTATAATCATGCAATAGAATACTATAAAAACAATAAAAGTAAATGAACTATAACCACATCATAACATGGATGAATCTCAAAAACATAATGTTGGGTAATAAAAATACAGATGTAAAATAATACATAGTGCATGGTTCTATTTATAGGCAGTTCAAAAATGAGCAAAAGAATACTATATGTTAGGGATTCCTACATAGCTGATAAAACAATCAATAAAGTAAAATAATAATAATAATAATAATCACAACAGGAGCCAGGAGAGTGGTTACCTAGGGAATGGTTATCAGAAGGTGAATGCAGGGGTCTTCTGGAGATGGCAATGTTATAACATGTTACCTAGTGGTGACTAAGACGAGTTTCATTTTCTGTAAGTGTGCTGCATTTCACAAATTTTCAAAAATAGAACAATGAAGTTATGAATATTCCTGTGCCTGTCTCCTGGTGTACAAGAGTATCTTTAGGGTATGTACTACGAGTGAAATTGCTGGATCATAAGAAATGCAGAGTTCATATTTCCAAGATGGTGCCCAACTATTTAGCAGAGGGGTTGCACCAATTTACAGCCCCACTGGCGGTGTTGAGTTGGTCTCAGCAAATCACATCTTCACCAATGCTATCAGATTCTTTCATTTTTGTCACTCCAGGGAACACAGAATATACCTCCTGATCACCTAAATTTGCACTTCATTGATTACAAATGACCTGGAGAATCTTATATTTCTTCACCTCTTATTTATTCAATCTTTTCACATGTGGATAGGACTATTTTTCTGTTGTATAAGAAAATCTTTTCTATCCTGAAATTAGACATCCCATAATTTCTCTGAAAAAATTTTTAAGTTTTACAGTTCTCATTTTTATCTCATCCATCTAGAATTAATTTCAAGTAGGTAACGAGAGGGATTAATTTCATTCTTTCCCGTATGTTTAATTGGTTGGCCCAACACCACTTACTAAATGGTCCAAGTTTCCGATATCCATGGGTCTGTTTCTCAACTCCCTGTTCTGCACCACTGGTCTATTTGTCTGTTCTTGTGCCAATATCACATTTATTAATTACCATAGTTTTGTGATAAACTAGTTTGTGATATTCTTGCTATCTGGTAGGTGAAGTCCCCCAATATTATTTTTTAAGGAGAATCTTGACTATTTCTACCTTCTTAATGTAAGGGTTTTTGTGACTCATGGACAGCCCGTCTCAAAATGCTTCTGGATCCTTCTAGAAGTGGGATCTGTGTTTTCTAGACAAACAAAGAGCTAACTAGAAACCCTCCTTTAGATGCTTTACTTGTGTCAATTGACTTCATCCTCACAACAGTCCTGTGAGTCAGTAGTGCACCAAGGACAGGGCAGTGCGGATGAAGGTCAAAAGCAATACTAACACTGATGAAAATTCTGCTTTTTATTATAACCATGGCCCTGCAAATCTAAACAGCATCAGTAAGAAAATACTCCTCTCTGAAAACAAAAAGTGTTGATCAAAGTCCTCAATAATGACTGTGATCACTGATGAGTTTCAATTACATATGTGTGTGTAAGCTTCAAATTGGCGTATTTTTATTACTTATCCTTTATTAAACATTGTGTTCTACATGGAAGTTGGTTCCTAGAATTCCATCATACAGTAGGCCCGTGACCCACGTGGACTCAACTCCAGGCTATTTCATATACAAGGGTTCCCAGGTTCACAGTTGTATGAACTCACTGTTTCAGGTGCAACCATGTCTCCAACCCTGGGCCACTATGTATGCACATATTAACAGTAGATTCTGAATAAACCATGATAGCACAGTGGTTATAAAGGTGAAAAAGCAAAACTTGAGTTACTTCAGCTCTATTGTTCTACAGTTGTTATTTGAGTTTAAATTTAAAGCAAAACAGTAGGCAAATTGTGAAGTGACTTATTTTAGTGTAGAAAGTTGAGTCCACATCTGAGAAACTGCACTACAATAAAACCTTGGTTTGTGAGCGTAATTCATTCTGGAAACATGCTTGTAATCCAAAGCACCTGTATATCAAAACGAATTTCAAAAACCATTGGCTTAGTTGTGATCATGTGATGTTCGGCATTGCGTACTATTCATATTGCAAGACATCGCTTGTTTATCAAGTTAAAATTTATTAGAAATGTTTGCTCATCTTGTGGAACACTCGCAGAACAAGGTATTCACAATCCAAAGTTTAACTATAATTGTGTTTGAATAGTATCTTTCCAGTTGAAATTTATTTTTATAATTTAAATGTTCATTCTGTGACTAAAGAGGAAAAAATCCAGAAAATAGGACTAGTTCTGATTACCTGGTGGTTACTGAAAGCAAGTTTGTCCTATCGAAAATAGGGGTCACAGATGATATAGCAGATACATCGGAAGGTGTACCGCTGCCCTAAGGTAAGCATCCCTCTACCAGGAGCACTCTGTAGTGGGGATAGGGTAAGAGCCAGGGGTTCTACAGTCCAGCCAGACTCACACCCTCTGCCAGGACACTCCACTGGCCCTGTGTAGTGCTTCCTGCTATCTAGGGCAGTAAGCCAGACATCGTAGTCCTGGGTCCTCCTGCCAAACTGAGGGCATAGTCCATCTCAGACCAGGGGCATGGGCAGTCTCTCCTGCCAGGACAGTGCTTTGCTTCAGTGAACTCAGGGAAAAATAACTTATATAAACACTGACTACAGCTAAAATGCCTCAGTGTGAGAACAGGGGGTCAAAGTCCAACAGGATGTGTGGTGAGATGCAATTAGCCGGAAACCTGTAGCAGAACCCAGGTCTCTATGCTATTTCTGGTTCTCAGCCCCTGGTGAGACCCCATTAGATCCTGATGCATCCCATCTTTCACACACAGTGTTCCCCTTATCTGTAGCAATCAAGGTCATAGTCTGCCCATACCCTCTGGGCACTCACATCCACACAGCAAAGCTGTTCCCTATAAACACCTGCAGCTCTTTACCCTTAGGACCATCTGGTCTGGTCACAGCACCTCTCTCTCCCTGACCATAAGGCAAGCTAGAAGGGCCAGAGACCCATGCCCAGAATCAGATCTCAATGCAGAATGATGGACAATTGATGGTTAGATGCCCAGGTCCCTTTTCCTCTCAGGAGAAATGACACTGAGATGCTTCTTCTATACTGTCTCCCAGAACTTTCCAGCAAAGCTGCTCCATCCAGCACTGCTGGATGTCTTCCCTTCCTGCCTCACTTCCCCACTCCTGTCTAGAACCACCTCCTAACTAAGCCACTGCAATTGCTTCCCTGTCTCAGGGTCTGCTTTTGTGGATTTCCGCACCAAGATGATATTCTACACATCTTTGTTCACTCAGTGACTGGTGCCTAATACACAGTAGTAGCTCAAGAAACTGTTTACACCAGATCAAGAAGCAACTATTTGAGGCTGTTCTCATGTAATCTTCATCTTTGGCTCTGTGTTGCTAAAACAAATGCTGAGTAGACACTCTCTCCGGCTGAATTTCTCATTGAACTTCCAACTGAAGGAATGCTGACCTAATTTGGGGGGCGGAGGACAGGTAGAGATGGCCAGCCACTTCTTCACTCTCCTAATTTTTGCTTCGGGAAGTAGAAAGTCCAGAGGGTAGGTGTCTCTATGAACCTGAGCTATGAGATAGGAAAATGAGTTATCTCTGCTTGATCCTACACTGTTCCTGAGAACATTAGCCCTTCAAGGCATTTGTGGACCTTATTTGAATGCATGTTGTATTTGGGTATTTGAGTGGATATTACCTTACAACCAGTTCCTTTTACTGCAGACCTTCTCAGAGGCTTTGATGCACTGCTATGCACTGAAGTCACTTTGAGGAGCATCACTCTATGCAGCACTTTCATGGAGAAATCACCATCTCCCCCCACTGTTTTTTAAAATTCAAAACACCCCATTAAATTGCGCAGACTAGTGTGTCTTGGAAGGCAGATTGGGAAAAGTTGCCCTGCATCTTCAGGCTACACAGTTTCCTCTTCACTGTCCAGGTCTCCCCCACCCCACCCTGCTCTCCAGCCTTGAAATGCTAGTCCATGAACATCTCCAAGTTGCAATGATTTCTCTCTCCGAGAGGTCTCTTGGTCTTTCCTTATTTCCTTCTTTTCCCAGGGGAAATATCCAGGAAAGCCCTCCCATGTCTCTAGTCTGGGCTCCCCTAGTCCTCTGCTTTGTTTCCTGACCTACGGTCTGTGCTGTAAACCTACTCCTGCCTGCCACAATCTGTCACATGCCCACTTCTGGGGCTGACTTCCTGCCTGAACTAAGTCAAATCTAAAACTCTTACTGCACACAAGCAACTCATCCATATTCTTTCCTACATGCACCAGCCAGCTCACTAACATTATTTCCTCCTATTTTACACATGAAATGCCTCCTCCAGATATATTTTTACAATTGTCCACAAAGTTTGGCCCTTCGGAAGCAATAGACATTTCTGCAATTCTACACTAAACCAACATGTTACTGTTCAATTTTGGTTTTCTGGTGATCATCTCCACCCCATTCTTGAGCCCCATTATGGCCATGATAAGCTCCCTGTTTCGGATTTAAAGGTGATAAGTCTAAGATCTTTCCTATTGTACAAATAAGGAAACTAAGCCTTAGAGAGATGCACACTTCTCCAAGGTACCATAGTACTGGCTTTTCAATTGTTAGTCTTCTGAATCCAAACCCAGTGTTCTTGTCACTATGTCCAGGATACTCAGTGGAACACAAGATCACTACAGAGAACTATAGGTTTTATCTGTATTTTAATGTGTATTAGCAAAGCAATAAAACTGCCACACCCAATATACGATGTCTGGGGCACCCTTGTTTAGAACAGTAGTTGTGCAAGTGTGGCTCCCACACCAGCAGCATCAACACCACCTGGGAAAATGATAGAAATGCAAATTCAGAATGCACACTCAAGTTCGGTAACTACTGGCTATAGCAAAGTAAGTAAAAAATTGAATTAAGTCTATTAACAAAAATCACAAAGTAAAGGTAAGTGATTTGTGAATATAGCAAACATTTCATAAGTTGTACAGGAGTGATTGAATTTGAAGCCTCCAGGAGTTCAAAGGTAGAAAGGCCCATCCCATCCCAAGGAGATTAGTCGCACCCCGAAACATTGCAAGAATCCCCTAATGCTGGCAAGGAGACCTTGGCTGCTTTTTTTTTGTCTGTTTGGCTTACAGACAAAGTTTAAATGTTTGATTCTGGCCACTTAGCCCTCACTTTTGGATAATTATAATATAAAAAGGTCCTCTCTTGTAAGATGATTCATCCATATGACTTGGGACTTTCCCCTTACAATGGATAAAGGAAAAGGTTTAGGGCCTCAAAGATGTGAACATTTCTCAGTGAAGAACAGCCCCTCCCCATTATGTAAACCCTACTTGCCTTGAGCACGAAGACCCTGTGGCTTCTCAGTGATCACGTGGGAGGGGTGGGCCTGAAAAGGCCTTCACAATCACAGAGCATCCATACGACCTTGAACACAGACTCTTAAGGACGACCTGGGACACACGTGGTCTTCTTGATAATGAGAGAGCCAATTTCAGATGGGGCCCTCAGAATGCTTCAACCCAGCCCCGCCAAGGGCCCTGGGTCCTGGTGAAGTCTGATACATCTGCTTTCGATAGCCTTGACCCACATCCGTGAAAATCCTTGTTTCTACTGTTGGACCCGCCTTCCCATTGAATAGGTGAGTGGAGTGCTTTGTTTCAACCCCCTTCCTTAAGGGTCCCGTATGTTTTTTTAACCATGTCTGTGTGGAATTCTCTGACATTCACAAGATAGCAGATTTAACATTTAAGGAATGATTATAGCAGGCAAAACACAAATGCAAAATGTTACTTGTGAGCGGAAAAGCTCTACAGAAACTTTGGTCACTGCTGAGGTGATGTAAAATCCAAAGATGCCGTCTCCAGAGGGGGGCTCATCCTCCTTTAGCCACAAAGACAAGGCATTTGTCTTACATTGGAAGACATTTCAGATATTACATAAGTAGTATGAAAAGAATGAGATGCATGGCTTTTTGTTTCTTCAAGGCCTGTATCTTTTTGTTGATGTTGTTTTATGTTTTTTTTTAATCCTGGTAAAATACACATATCATAAAATCTGCCACCTTAACCACTTTTCAATATACAGTTCAATGGTATTAAGCACACTCACATTGTTGTGCTGCCATCACAGCCAGCCATCTCCACAACTCTTATCATCTTGCACAGCTGAAGCCCTGTACCCATTGAACATCAGCTCTGCATTCCCCCTCCCCTTGGTTTGCCTCCTGATAACCAGCATTCTACTGTCTGCCTCTGTGGATGTGAGTCTGTTTCTGAGTGTGACAGTTACATGACTCATTGCTGACTAAGTCCTGATGGGAATAAAAAGATCTTACCCACTCAGCAGGTGAGTGATGGATTCCAGCATCTCCAGGATTCTCAGTGTTGCCACAAAGTAGAGTTCACAAAATGGGGCCATGGTGGGGTTTCCTGTCTCCAGCTTGCGTTCCTTGTTTGTTTAGTGGACTCTCCCTGGTATAGTGGCAGAAACATTAGACTTTGATTCAGAAGACTCAGGATTGAAAACCCACCATTGAGTTAACTTGAAGAAGCTATGTAATGTCCCCAAGTCTCTTAAATTGGACCCTATTTTAAAAATTGAAAGATGCCATGTAAAAATCTCAATTTCTAGATTTTTTCGAAAAATTCCAAACAGCTGGCATCAAACCAAACACCTCAATTTTTCTAATGGGGAAAAGATTTGAACAGACACTTACCAAACAAGATATGCAAATAGTCAAGAAGCATCCTCCCAAAAGATGGTCAGCATCGTTAGTCACTGGGAAAATGCAATAAACCATGATGAGATACACATCTATTAAAATGATAAACTCAATAAAACTGACAACACCAAGTGCTGATGAGGGCACAGAACAACTGGAATTTCATATATAAACAGTTTGGCGGTTTCTTACCAGGTTATACATACACTGATCATATGGCCCAGCTTCCCTCTCCTGGGTTCTTACTGGAGAGAAATGAAGAAAGTATGTTCACTCCAAAACCTACACACACAAGGGAAACTGAGTGGCTCAGTAGGTTGAGTGTCTGACTCTTGATTTGGGCTCAGGTCATGATCCCAGGGTCGTGGGATCAAACCCATGTTGGGCTCAGAGCTGAGCATGGAGCCTGCTTAAGATTCTCTCTCTCTCTCTCTCTCTCTCTCTCTCTCTGTCTGTCTCTTTCTGTCTCTCCCTCTCCCTCTGCCCCTCTTTCCGCTTGAGCTCTTTTTTTCTCTCTTTTAAAAAATAATTATACACACATGTTCTCAATGGTTTCATTCATAATCACCTGGAAACAACCAGAATGTTCTTCCACAGGTGAACAGAGACAAACTGTGGCCCATCCATCCCATGGAAAGCTGCTCAGCAATAAAAAAGAGAAACTAATGATACACCCCACAACGTGTCACATCTTAAATGCCTCATGCTAAAGAAAGGAATCCAGGCCCAAAAGACCGCAGAGCATATGGCTCCATTTACATGACATTCTGGAAAGGGCTGAACTACATGATGGTGGTTGCCAGGGGCTAGGGTGGAGAGGGGTTTACTTGAAATGGTCCTGAGGGGAATTTTAGGGAGTGACAGAACTGCTCTGTATCTTGATTTTGGTGATGATTACATGAATGCTATATGCATTAGTCAAAAATTTGAACTGCACACTAAAAAAAGTGAAATGATAAATTATACCTCAATGTACCTAACCCACCCTCCAAATAATATAAATATATAGATGCAAATGTAAATATAAATAATATAAATACAAATATAGATATATAAATACAAATATAAATGTAAATCTAGTTGGCATCCCTGGGTGTACCTTCTGCATGGCCATGGTTGACCAAATAGGATGAAGCTGGGCCTTGGGGCATGGAGCTCACCTTTCTTAGTTTGGGTTTCCCCAAATACAGCTCCAGGGATTGGGACTTGGGTGCAATTTATTTGGTAGGGGATTCCAGAAAGGAGGATCGAGGGGGATGAAACAAGGCAGGAGGAAAGCCGGGAAGGTTAATGACCTGGTCCATCCAGACATGGAGGTGCCCTCTGGGTGTGACCCTTTTGTAGAACCAACCTCCAAACTGTCCATTCATGTGACTGGAGGCTGTGGCTACTGAGGTTGCTCTTCATGGAAACAACGCCTGTAGCCATGCTGGGTTAAGTAAAACTCCCAAGGCTTGGAGAAAGCTCTGCTCAAGAAAAGGGAGGCATTACTGCAGACCCAGCATGGACCCACCTGAGCAGAACAGATGTGGCCAAAATTCATGGTCAGTGTAGTGTGACACGGGCCACTGGGGCATGCGCTCCACCCCTTCCTACCAGGAGTACTCACCTGCTGCCGGCACCCCTTGTACCCAGAGGCAGGACAGACAGATGGATCATGGAGTGAAGAATAAAGAATGGCTAAGCAGTACCCTCACAGACAGACAACCAGCAGGAAACAACATGCAGGGATCGCAGGCAGGAAGAAGGTTATGCGGAGCACCAGAGCAGGCCCGCTGTTAGGAGTGAACCTCCGGAACCAAGAATTCCTCAAGACTCTGAAATGAAGGGGTGCCTGGGTGACTCAGTTAGTTAAGCATCCCACTGTAGCTCAGGTCATGATCTCATGGTTCATGGGTTCAAACCCCATGTCAGGCTCTGTGCTGACAGCTCAGAGCCTGGAGCCTGCTTTGGATTCTGTGTCTCCTTCTCTCTCTGCCCATCCCCCACTTATGCTCTGTCTCCCTCTGTCTCTCAAAAATAAATAAATGTAAAAAAATTTCTTTTTAATTTTTTTTAAAAAGGCTCTGAAATGAAGCTACCACCACCCAATGGAATGAGGACCCAGAATACTAAATAAATCCAGTTATAAGAAAAGACTTGCTGTCTCTTGCACACCTACATTTGTGTACTCAGTTTCTACTTGCTGTAAGTCTGATGTGTTTGCAAAACGAACAGTTGGTCTGTGGTCACACACTGTCTTCCTTCAGCTAGGCAGTCAGGAGCTCGTGGAGAAAGCGCCTCAGATGGTTATGCGGTGTATGCAGCTAGGTAACTTAAGCGCAGCCCTGTAACTTGGTTCAACAACTCCAAACAGTGTGTTCACGCCCTTCGGGCCTGAGATGCACCAGTAGAGGCAGATACAAAGATGAAGACAAATGTGTGCACCATCGAGGAGGGAGTATGGAAAGATACAAGGCAGAACTTGTGATCATAATGTCTGATGAGGCAGGGCTTGGGCCATGGGAGAAGGATGATATCACATCTGATTTGGAGGAAAGGCTTCTGCCCTGAAGTAGGCTGACACTGAGATGGGCTTGGGAGGATGGGGAAGATTCTCAGGTCAAGGCTGCAAGTAACAGGATGAACAAAGTACCAGCAGAATGAAGAGCTGAGCATGCTTCTGGTGTCCGATGCAGGAGGACAACGGAGGAGAAAATCTGGAAGGAAGATGGGGCCAGGCCCCAGGGGTCTTGCTGTTCAAGTGAGGAGCTCCACTGAGTTCTGCTCTGACTGACATTAGGGGAGCCAGGAAGGGCTCTGGAAGGGGAGATGCATGAGCTGAGCAAGACTAGGCTTTTAGAAATGCATTTTCCATGACATGTGAGAGAGAATCCCCTGCTTTGGCTTCTCTCTTTCCTTCATCCTCCCCCAAATTCAATCTGTTTCTCTATTCCTCTCTTCTGTTGTTACCTTCTCTCTCCTTTCTATCCCAGTACCCCCCTTCCTTCTTTCCTGGTGGCCTGAAAACCTGCTCAGCCTTCAACTCATCCTCACGCTCAAGCCTGATGCCCAGGAAAAACCTGGAGGAGTCATTTTCTTAGAGAGAAAGGAGAGTTAGGGGATGACCTTGATTCTCATCATATTTAATGAGTCAAGAGTAAGAAAGACCAGCAAAGGAAAAAGAAAAGGAATATGGAGTAGGAAAATAGAGATAAGGCAAACAAAACATGTGTAAACTGGGAATGGCTTTTTCTTTGGAGTTGAAAACATGCAGTTTTGTGTAGATATGTATAGGTCAAAGCAAAGGTGTTGATTCTTTTAGGCACAACCTTTTGTGGCCCCATGCAGTGTGCCTAATGCCAAAAGCCAGCTTTGGCCTCCAAGGGCCAGGATGAGTGAATCAGAGGAGAGGAGCGTTTTCACACTTCATTTTCATCCTGAATTGACAATCATCTCCAATGAGGGACAGAAACTAATATGATCAAGGCTCCCAAAAACTCAAGCATCCTCTCCTTTCACACTCTGCATCTCCTGACCTCACCCGTGTGATGGTGGGGACAGCCAGACATTCCATACTGTGATCTTAGCAACAGGCTCGCTACTCTGAAAATGCCAGCTCAAGTTCACAAATCACTTCTGTGTCCTGAAGGTTGCCATTTTAATGGCTCTTCCTCTAGGAGCTGCAGACTGGGGGAGACAGAGAAGACCTCCAGCCTCCCCTCCAAGTGCATTGTTCGGCCCCCGGGACACCTGCCCTGTTGGCTTAGCAAGTCCCCTGACTCAGGAGTGAGCAGGGACACATATCTGCCTGTGCACTGGACCAATGCCAGAGCTTCTGAATATGTTCTTTGAAGTCAAAGATGCCTGATAGTACCACTGATCATGCACACTGCTGAGATCCCTGCATCCGCTTCCTGTGAAAATTATTAGGATTTTTCCTCAAAAATCACAACAGCATTTGACCTAATAGAAGAGGCAGGACAAACAAATACGGTGCTTCCATTTTATTTCATTCTTCATTTCTTGCATTTCAGAAACAGAGAAAGCAGGGAGAGAAGAAGCTATTGTTGATGCAGCTTAAACTTTAAAGATCACACTATTCAAGAAACAGCCTTATTGGGGAAAAACATAAATAAGGTAAAACCCTGCCAGATGAACTTAATGCAAGTGGGATGCTTTTATGGAATCAGCTATGTTTTCATTGTTTGGCCTGAATTGCCCATATTTTTGTATTCATTGCAGACAATGAGTTCTTGTGACATTCCGGCATACATTATAGTGGGGGGAAAAAACCCAACCTGCTTTATTTGTTCCATTTTCTGCTTTTAGACATAATGGAAATGTTAACATGCTTAACATCCGTGGCCTCTCTTACAGCTTCACTTCACTTTTCATAGTTATCATGAGTCTTGGTGAGGGTAGACCGTACTTCCACACAAGAGGTGCACGCTAATGGAGCTTGGAAGCTGGCCTGTTCTATATTCTCCACTGCGCTAACTCTCTCCCTTCATTCTTTTAAAGACTTTCACGGCATATAGTCCCCATTATGATTAAAATTATCTCAACTGTCCTTCAGAAAAGAATGTAAGGCTTTTGACTAAGTGAACCAGTTCAAGGAAAGCCTCCCAGGAGTCCAGGACATGAGGATAACGTTGTTGAACCCCTTTTATATGCATTCAGTTCCACCCACAGTTTAGAGCCGGCTCACTCCCCTTGCTGGATGGGTTTCCCTTACATTAATTGATAACGCTATAAGTGTTTAATTTAAAGTTCACACTTAAGGTGAGAGCCAGATACATAAATTATTTCGGCTTCATTGGAGGGAGAGGAGGAAGCAAAAATATTCTTGGTTTTGTAAACCCTATTCAGGACTAGAATTTGCAACAGAATGGCCATTCCAACACAATGACTGGATTTTGCAAAGAAGTGGAGGTGAATTTAAAAAAAAAAAAAAAGTGGCCAAACTCTACATTTCTTTAAAAAAAGAAATTTCCACTTAGTAATAGATATTTCCCTTTATGGTTATCCCTCTCATGTACTTTTGCTATGTCTGTAATGTCACAAACCCCACCACTACCATCACCCTCCCAAAGGAAAGACAGAATCTATTATAGAGAAACAGCACCAATTTGCCTTCTGATAAAGCTCAGAGGAAGTACAAGGACACTTCTGGACCCACCAAGCCCTTCACAGGTGACTCGGGGAGGACTTCTGGTCTCCCTTGGGGACGCAGCAGGCACAGATGTGGAGGAGCACAATGAAGGTCCAAGCAGAGCCTGATGCTACCATGTGGAAGGCAACGGTGTTCAGACCATGAGCTTACCCAGGTAGGTTCTTCTGTAGGCTAGGTGCCTGGCACAATACAGGCACCTCCATGAACTTGGAAGGCTTTACACAGCCCAAAAGGGGGCCTAAAGAGTAAACAGGAATACTATTCAATTTTTTAAAAAGGAAGGAGGTTCTATCACAGGCTACACCATAGATGAAGTCATTATGAAGCCACTATTGAAGACCTTATTCTGAGTGAAGTAAGTTAGTCACAAAAGGACACATACTGTCTGATAACACTTGTACAAGGTGCCTGGAGTAGTCAATTTCATAGAGACAGAAGGTAGAACAGTGGTTGGTGGGGCCTGAGGTGAGGGAAGAATTGAGATGTGTTGTTTAATGGGGACAGAGTTTCTATTCAGGATGATGAACAAGTTCTGGAGATGGATGGTGGTGGTTGCATGACAATGCAAACATAATTAATGCCTAAAATGAATGGTTAAGACAGTAAATTTTATGCGACACATATTTGACCACCATGAAAACATTTTTAAATGAAGACTAAACGGCAGAGGTGGCCACTGGAAGGTAGTTTCTGTAGAGTAACAAATCATGCTGTCATCAGTGTGTCTCCTCTTCTTCTTCTTCAGCTGGGGTTAATTTCTCTATCACACAGCAGCCCAGCTTGTACCAAAATTCACGTATGATTCCTGATGCCTCCCATCTCATGGCTTGGGGCCCCAGAGTGCTGTTGCTCTAGTGCCTTGACCGGCTACTCCTCACTCCCCTCAGGCTACTCTGAGTTCACTCAGCTGGATGGGTCTAGAGAAGTTGGAGTCTTCCCATCAAAAGTGGCGGGGGGGGGCCCCCCAGCTGCAGAAGCAAATACTTTGGTCAATAAAACAGAACTCAGACAAGGCCCTTTTATACATGAGTCCCTAGTGTGAAAAAACAGGCCACTGGACCTCACCAAACTACCAACAAAGCACTGTTCTGGCCAACGAAGTGGAAGTGGATGTTGGCTAGTGATTGCTAGAAAATGCTGCCTTCCTGAGGCAAATATGGTTCTTGACCTTCTCATTTTCCTGATGTGAAATGATGGGAAGCAAGATGTGGTGCCACCATCTTGCCCTAGGAGGCAACAACATTCCATCCAGAGCGTGGAAAACCGGAGCCATCTGGGAAACTGATGGCCCTGTGGAGCCTGAAGTTTCAGCCCCAACAGCCTCTCTGTGGAACATGGGATCACCTACAGGTGACACCATAGACCAGCCTACCAAGCCAAGTTTTATTTTGCTCTTTTCCTGTTGTTGACTATTTAGAATGTAAACAATTTTGATATTATAATTATTGCTCACACATCTGTGAATGTGAAGTATTGGGCACATCTCTCTTAGGATAAATTCCTAAAAGTGGAAATTACTGAGTGAAAAATATTGTTAGAATTTTAAGACAAATGCCAAGTTACCAATTTATGTACACTGCAGTTTGTGAGAAGGCATAATGCCCAGGGCCGGTGTGGACATTTAATGCCATGTGCATGAGGTACTGTAGAAGAGATTAAAATATAGCAATAAATGAGTACTTTGTACCTTTTAATAAAGTAAAACAAAAATATCAATTCTTTATATTTTTTTAAAGTTTATTTATTTATTTTGAAAGAGAGAGAGGGAGGGAGGAGCGCAGAGAGAGACATAGAATCCCAAGCAGGTTCCGCACTGTCAGTGCAGAACACGAACCATGAGATCATGACCTGAGCCAAAATCAGGAGTCAGACACTTAACTGAGCCACCCTGGGCCCCCAACTCTTTATATTTTTAGAAAATCCACAACATTGGGGCACCTGGGTGGTTCGTGTAGGTTAAGTGTCTGACCCTTGATTTTGGCTCAGGTCATGATCTCACAGTTCGTGGATTGGAGGTCCATGTTGAGCTCTGCACTGACCACGTGGAACCTGCTTAGGATTCTCTCTCCCTCTCTCTCTACCCCTCCCCATCTCATTCATGCGTGCATGTGGGTGTTTTTTTTTCTGTGTGTGTGTGTGTGTGTGTGTGTATACCAAAATAAATAAATAAACTTTTAAAAAAAAAGACTCAAAAAATCCACAGCATTATTTATGAACAGCAACATAAGAGATGGGTCACAATGTTACAACAAAGCATTACATGGCCCTTTTGCCTCACTGGCTTTATTTACATCTCTGGCACCAAGCACAGGGCCCAGCACATAGTAAGTGCTCAACAAAGTCTGTACAATGAGTATTACTTACAAATAACACATACATGCATGAAAGTTACAAGTCCCTACAGCTGTGTTAGAAGTTGAAAATGATTTACAAAGGAGGTACATCCACTCGCAGGTATCACACATTAAAAGATCAAGAAGCAGCTGCAGGATGCATCACAATTTTCAAAGCAGTCCACAAGAAGAGCACTACCATCCCATTTTCCAGATGGGGAAAGTAAGGCCTCAGAGTGATTAAGTGATTAGTGAAATATATTTGAAACTAAAGTGTCCTTAAAATGACTTGTTCACTCAGTCCAAGCCTCCCTGCTCTCCTGACAGTCTTGGTGGTGGGTTTTCTCCACCTGTTCCTTAAGTCAGTGAGATTAAACCAGCCAGCACCTCCCTCCCCTGGTTTCCATCCTGGCCTCCCCCACTGTCTGTTCCTACATGCCTCTGGCTCACCAGAGTTCCGCAGCAGTAAACACGCTCTTTTGAATTCCCTTTCCTTCTGCATCCTGAGTTACTCCGCCTTACTGTTCTCTGAACTTAATTTGAGAATATTTGTTCAATTTGAGTATGTTTTTGACCTGCCAGGTATCTGTGAAACAAAATAACTCCTACTGATAGCTTCTTATCAAGAGTAATTTGAAACATCCATCATCGACTGCTGAATGTCAAAATAAAGGTTGAGAGAAATTCCTGTTTCCCTAAATATGTTTTCTTTTCACTCTTGTCAGTGTTGCTGCCAATCCTGAAATTACAGCGTGCCATGGAAGACCTCAGAAATTGAAGCTTCAGAAACTGCTACAATGAGAACATACAAATCAGCCCATAGATTTTCAAGGCCCTGGGTGAAGTCACCTCTGCCAGGCTGCTCTGTTGGCTCCCAGGGTTCATTAGGATCCAGAACACAGTGAGTGTCCTGAGGAGGCAGCCATTCCTCCTTGCAATCCTGGTTAGAAGTTCAGCTGTACATTAGCTATTCTGTGCTTCTGTCAACATACAGACTCCTCTGTATGACAATGGTTAAGCAGAATAAGGGAGACAGAGACAAATATACATTAATAACCCTTGCTGTTTAAACAACCCCATGATTTTCATCAGGTAGAAGTCAGAGGGTATGTGTGTGTGTGTGTGTGTGTGTGTGTGTGTGTGCTTTTCTTTTAGTTCATTCTTTTAGCAAGTCAGCTACAAAGGATATCTGGGTGCACCTGCAAACAGAGACCCAGCAAGAGATGGAAGGTGAGGACAGAGGTGTGAGCATAGACTTCCGAGCCCTAGGAAGGAACTTCTACCACGGTGATGTTACTCTCTCCGCCATCTTGAAGAAAAGTCAAGTGCTTCTGTGTTCCAGTAGAAGATGCCTCATTGTCCATTCCCAGTGATCAGCCCTGGAATAGTCTGGAATTCTCTTCAGACAAGACAGGAAAGAAATCCAATTATTTCAGAAAATCTACAAATATATATTAAACACAAACCAAATGCAAGGCCATTGTTATGCCTGAGGGTATATAAAGATATGCAAAATGTCCTCTGCCTTTAAGGGATTTAGCTTTGTAAAGGGAATTCTGGGGAGCAGGACTCAGGAGAGGGATGGTAGACATGAGCTGGCCATTCAGAGGGGCCCCACAGCATCAGGATGAGGCTCCATTTCTGGCCTGTAACTGCCTGGCAGACAGTGGTGTGGGGAGGGCGGCCAGTGGACTGCTGTGCATCCCTTTGAGAAGGTGACTGACTGCTGTCAACTTGCCGACTATGAGCCACTCCAAAGGCCTTCTTCTGTCACCACTCTCATCAGACACAGTTCTGGTTATGACCAGTGCAAAGTCTGTGAGGTAGGGCCCCAGGCCAGTTTTGCATTCCCGTTGAATACACAACTCAGCTGGTACATGTGTTTGCCTGTGGCAAGTCCCCCTTCTACAGAACTGAAAAGCAAACAGGCCTAAAGAGGGGGAGCAGCAGTCATTCAGCGATTACAAAGCACTACCAATGAATTCAGAATTCAAAGGAACTGAGCCATAGAAGAGACCTCTGCTGGGGCTCCTGGGTGACTGTCAGTTAAGTGTCCAACATTCGCTCAGGTCATGATTTCACAGTTCATGAGTTTGAGCCCCACATCAGGCTCCACACTGATGGAACAGAGCCTGCTTGGGATTCTCACCCTCCCTCGCTTTCTGCCCCTCCATTGCTCATGCTCTTTCTCTCTCTCTCTCTGTCTCTCAAAAAAATAAAAATAAATAAAATTTTAAAGAAATGAAAAAAAGAGAGAGACCTCTGCCAACTTCAGCTACCTTCTCAAGACTTCTATGACAAGGTAAAAGGGCCACTCATCTTTGACCCGGCTGTCAGCTGTTACCTGCAGCACAGTTCACCCCTGACCAACACCAACACACTTACATCGTGCAGCCAGTAGAGAAAAAGGGAGAAAGCCCCTGAAAAATCTTTCATTGTTTTACTCAGGAGGTGACTTCAACGATTACACCTCTCTCTCTTAAGCCAACAGCCAATGGAACTTTGGGCCAAAGGAAGAGAATTTGAAAATTCTCTGGGAAAAAACTGGAGAAATGGTTGGTGACTGCAAGGCTTTGATTTCATGCCTCCAAGGCACTGAACTCAGGTGGCAGCTACATGGTGATGTGGCTGAATCAAAGCAAGCCCTCTGATAAACTCGGTGCTGCTTGCTAACTGAACCACTCCAACCAACCTCAACAGGCTGCATTTGGACATTCCTAACACAAGAACCCTTTCATCTCCAGATAGTACTCAACTTCCTCTTTCAAAGGCTGTCCTGAGTCCATTCTCACCAAGAAGCAAGGCCCCCCAGGCTCCAGGCACAGAAGTAGGCCATGGATGTGAATTACATTTTGTGACAATAGCTCTGAATAAGAACATTACATTTTTTTACACTTGATCAAATTTTTTAAACTATGGTAAAACACACACACACACACACACACACACACACACACACACACACACAATTTACCAGGTAAGTCTTTTTTTAAGATTTTTTAAAAGTTTATTTATTTATTTATTTATTTATTTATTCATTTATTTATTTTTAATATAATTTATTGTCAAGTTAGCTAATATACAGTGTATACAGTGTGCTCTTGGTTTCGGGAGTAGATTCCTCTGATTCATCACTTATATAAAACACTCAGTGTTCATCCTAACAAGTTCTCTCCTCAATGCCCACCATCCATTTTCCCTGCCCTCCTGCCCCCAACTCCCTTCCATCCTCAGTTTGTTCTCTGTATTTAAAAGTCTCTTATGGTTTGCCTTCTTCTCTGTTTGTAACTATATGTATTTTTTATTCTCTCCCTTCTCCCATGGTCTTCTGTTAAGATTGTCAACTTCCACATATGAGTGAAAACATTATTTATTTATTTTTGAAAAAGAGAGAGAAGCAGAGAGAACCCCAAGCTAGCTCCACAGTGTCGACACAGAGCCAGATGTAAGGCTCGAATTTGCTAACCATGAGATCATGACCTGGGCCAAAATCAAGAGTCGGACACTTAACTGACTGAGACACCAGGCACCCCCCCCACCCTCCAAGTAAACCCTTTTTAAGGGTGCAATTCAGTAGGGTTAAGTGTATTCACACTATTGTGCAAATATCCAAAATTTTCGTCTTGTAAAACTGAAACTATATATCCATTAAACAACTTCTAGTTCACAGTCCCCAAGCCACTGGCAACAACCATTCTACTTTCTATTCCTAAGAATTTAGCTACTTTAAATAACTTGTATGAAGTGGAATATTCAGTATTTGTCTTTCTGTGGCTGGCTTATTTCGGTTAGCATAATGTCCTCAAGGTTCATCCATGCTGGAGACTGTCAGGATTCCCTTCCTTTTTTAGGCTGAATAATAGTTCACTGCATGTACATACTACATTTTCTCTAACTCTTCATCCATTGGTGGACAACTGGATTGTTTCCTTGATCAACTTTTTATTTCTCTTATCTTTCAAATCATCAACCCCTCCTGAAAAGATCATTTGGAGGTCCTTCCCTTAGATACACACTATTGGTTTCCATCTATTATTCTCATTTGAGCATAATCATTAAAAAGTAAAAAATAAAAAAATAAAAAAAATAAAAAAAAAAAAAACCTGGACACTTGAATGTGTTTAACACTATGTTTTAGTCATACAGGCCCAAAACAGCATGTATGAAAACGTGAGAACATCATGAATGGCAGCTGTGGTCATTCTAAATAAATCATCCACAGACCACAAGGAAAATAATCTAACATTTCAAGATGGTATTTGAGACAATCCATAGAATATTATCTGCCCCTATTCCATGAATTTAAATGCATACTTTGATTGCTATCAACAATAGCCAAATTATGGAAAGAGTCCAAATGTCCATCAATTAATGAATGGATAAATAAGATGTGGTGTATATATATACAATAGAATGCTACCTGGAGATGAAAAAGAATGAAATCTTGCCATTTGCAAGATGGATGGAACTAGAGTGTATTATGCTAAGCGAAACAAGTCAGCCAGAGAAAGACAGATATATGATTTCACTCACATGTGGAATTTGAGAAACACAACAGATGAACATAGGGGAAGAGAAGGAAAAATACGATTAAAAAAAAGAGGGAGGCAAACGAAAAGGGATTCTTAGATACAGAGAACAAACTGAGGATTGCTGGAGGAGAGGTGGGTCGGGGGATGAGTTAAATGGATGATGGGCATTAAGGAGGGCATTTTCTGGAATAACCACTGGGTGTCATATGTAAGAGATGAATCACTGGGTTCTACTCCTGAAGCCAAGACTACACTGTATGTTAACTAACTTGTATTTAAATTTAAAAAAATAATAATAAAAACAACCATAAAAGAAAAAAATAAGTGCATACTTTGCTATGAATGGTAGAATTAAAAAAATTTAATTTTAGCCATTTATTTTGAGTGAGAGAGTGAGTGGAGAAGGAACAGAGAGACAGGAAGAGAGGAACAGAGAGACGGGGAGAGAGACAGGGGCTCCCCAACACAGGACTCAAACTCACAAACTGTGAGATCATGTCCTGAGGCAAATCCAAAAGCCAGGTGCTTAACTGACCAAGCCACCCAGGCGTCCCTATAAATGGCAGATTTTAAAACATGGCTGTCATAATTTGCAGCTCTCTCCATCAAATGTAAGGTCTAGTTCCCCATCCCTTGAATCCAGGCTGACTTTGATAAATATAACATGGCAGAAGTGACAATGTGGCATGTTCTCAGAGCCTCAAGAGAACTTGCGGCTTCCACCCTTGTCCTCTTGGAACACTGCCCAGAAACCACTATGTGAGGCAGCAGGTGAAACCTCCTGGCTGGTGAGAGCCACGTGGGAGAGTCATCACCAACTGCCAGCCATGTGAATGAGGCCATGGTCAACCTTCTGGCTTAGCCAACCTCCAGCTGAACGCAGCTGCACAAGTGAGCCCTGAGGAAGCCAGCAAAGGAAACACAGCCCACCCACAGAATCATGAGAAACCATGGTCCAAAATACAGCAGCAACTCGATGCAGGCACTAAATTTTCTCTGTGCACATATTACATTTTTAAGAAAAGCTTTTTTCTTGAATAAACAATATATATTGGTTTTCTTAAGAAAAAAAAGGGAAAAAAAAACCTCTACTCCTACCAAGAGCCATTCACCAATGTTAATATTTTGTCATTAATATTTCCTTCTTCTATGTATAATTATTTTTACTTGGTTGTGATCATATGATATAAACCATACTAAAAAAAAGTGTTTGTTTTCCAGAAACTATTTGTTTGATGCAATTTGTCCAACCAACCAGTATCTACTGGACATCTGCTAGTTTCTAGATTAAAGTGTACCACTTAAGAGCTTGGAATGTGACCCAAAAAAATCCATTGACCCACTGTGCTTCCCCAAATTTGAGCAACTTTACGTGGCTGACTCACTGTGTTCTCATCTGTAAAAAGGTATAATACCATATGACTTGCAGAATTGTTGAAAATTATAAATGTGATAATGTAGGGAAAGCATGGAACTTAGCACCTGGAACAGAAAAAGCATTTGATAAAGAATATTTTTTTAAATTATTTTTTAAATGTTTATTTATTTTTGAGAGATAGAGCATGAGTAGGGGAGAGACAGAGAAAGAGGGAAACACAGAATTCAAAGAAGGCTCCAGGCTCTGAGCTGTCAGCACAGAGCCCAATGTGGGGCTCAAACTCAAGAGTGTGAGATCATGAGCTGAGCTGAAGTCAGACACTTACCAACTGAGCCACCGAGGGGTGCTTATAATGAATACTTGCAAAAATAAAGAATCCTTCAGCAAAAAAAAAGATAGCAAAAGAAATTATACAAGAGAATCTCAACCAAATACACTCCCAGCCCAGAGTTGAATTCCTCCAGTAACAGAAGACTCATTACCTACAAAGGGTCTCTGGATAGGTATTGCTGTTCAAAATTTTTCCTTATGCAAAGCTAAAATCTATCCTACCCCAATTCTCAACTATTTATCATCATTTCAACCCTCAAGTCTAGACAAAGCAAGGGTGCAGGGAATCCTCTTCCATGTGGGAACCCTTCCAGCACAGACCAATAACACTTCGTGGGTTGATGTAAACATTCTACACCTATGCCATCCAGTATGACAGCCACTATACACTGATGGCTAGTGACCATTGGAATATGACATCTGTAGGTAAGGAAATCAATTTTGTATTTGATTTTATTTTAATTAATTTTAAAAAATGAAGTTCCCAAATCAGGAGACTATAGATGCTGGAGAGGATGTGGAGAAACGGGAACCCTCTTGCACTGTTGGTGGGAATGCAAACTGATGCAGACACTCTGGAAAACAGTGTGGAGGTTCCCCCAAAATTGAAAATAGACCTACCCTATGACCCAGAAATAGCACTGCTAGGAATTTACCCAAGGGATACAGGAGTACTGATGCATAGGGGCACTTGTACCCCAATGTTTATAGCAGCACTCTCAACAGTAGCCAAATTATGGAAAGAGCCGAAATCCATCAACTGATGAATGGATAAAGAAATTGTGGTTTATATACACAATGGAGTACTACATGGCAATGAGAAAGAATGAAATATGGCCCTTTGTAGCAACATGGATGGAACTGGAGAGTGTTATACTAAGTGAAATAAGCCATACAGAGAAAGACAGATACTATATGTTTTCACTCTTAGGTGGATCCTGAGAAACTTAACAGAAACCCATGGGGGAGGGGAAGGAAAAAAAAAATAGGAGGTTAGAGTGGGAGAGAGCCAAAGCATAAAAGACTCTTAAAAACTGAGAGCAAACTGAGGGTTGATGGGGGGTGGGAGGGAGGGGAGGGTGATGGGTATTGAGGAGGGCACCTTTTGGGATGAGCACTGGGTGTTGTATGGAAACCAATTTGACAATAAACTTCATATATTGAAAAATAAATAAATAAACATTTTAAAAATGGGAAAAAAAAATGAAGTTCCCCTTGGGGACTCTGACTCACACTGCCACCACAGTCTATGTGGGCCTCTGTGCCAGTTGGAAATGGGTCCCCCTCTGGCTGAGCTCATGAATTGGCAGGGAACCCCTCTCGGAGAATGATTGGGGGAAAAGTGCATGCTCTAAGAGGAAGCCACCCTGAAGATTTGCCACATGAATTCCATGTCTGTGAGAAGAAAAAGTTTCCCCTACACTAAATAGATGCCCTGGGACCAAAGAGCTCAGCTTGGTAATGAGTTCAGAGGCTAGAACACAGCTCCCTACCCAGTGCCTGTGGCTCCAGTTCATTGACTAGCCACCTAACTATACCATGCACTACAATGACAAGCTATAACAGCACTTCCTAAACTATGTGCAGAGAAAGACCAGGGTATAAAAATGCTTTCAATCAGCCTCAGGCCACGACTTTTGTAAAATACAATAAAAATAAATTAGGGCTGCTTGGATGGCTGAATCGGTTAAGTGTCCAACTGTTGATTTCAGCTCAGGTCATGATCCCAGGGTCATGGGATTGAGCCCAGAGTGGTGTTCCACACTGAGTGTGGAGTCTGCTTAAGATTCTCTCTCTCTCTCCTTCTTCCCACTCCTGCTCGCACATGTATGCTCACTCTCTTTCTGTCTAAAAATAAATAATCAGAAAAATAAAACAAAAAAGGACAAAGTACCAGCCTGAATTTTGTTTTTATATTAATCAGACAGAAAATTGTTTTTCAACAAATACAATCAAAACAAACATTTTGAGCAAGACAAAAGAATTACAAAAACTTGACATGTTCTTTCAAAGGTATGTGTAAGCAATTATTGTATAACATGGTAATTACACTCATAAGCTGCTGCTGTTTGACATTTGGAATCGTGGGACAGTTAATCCGGACCACACATTCTCTGACACCTCTCCCACTGGAATGTAGGACTACTGTGTCCTCCTCTTAGATTTGAGTAGGCTCTGTTACCACATTGACCAACAGAATATGGTAGCAATGACACTGCCCCAGTTTTAAGGCCTGAACCTCAAGAGATGGGAAAATTCTACTTCCTGTCTCTTGGAGCCCTCACTCTTGAACCCCTCAGCCACCATGTAGGACATCCAGCTACTTTGTTGGAGAGACCCTGAGTCTACCTAGGATGGAGCCCCAGTCTTCCAGCTGTCCTTTCCAAGGCACTGGGCATGTGCATGAATATGACTTGGACCCTCCAGACCAGAATAGGCATGAGCTGAACAGCATCAGTGATCCCGGTCAACACCAGGTGAAGCAGAACCACCCAGCTGGACCATGCATGAACTCCTAACATAAAAAACCATAAGCTGTGATAAAATGATTGTTGCACTTAAAGTACTGAGTTTTGGGGGTAGTTTGTAATACAGTGATAGATAACCAAAACAAGAACTAAACATAATATTTAAAGTTTTTAATATAATAAATAAGCCTTCTCAACCATTAACATACATGACCCAATTTGAACTGATAACAATTTTACTCACAGGACACAATGTGTAGTTAATCTGTTTCTAGGTCGGCTTTGATAACATTTATAGCAGAGAAACCAGTCCACAAAAGTACATTTTTTGGGAATGGAAGAAAAGATTTTTAAACAATTTCAATAGACTCATAATATTTGCTTTTAATTTCTGTTCCAAATGAAGAAAATAAGGCTGTATCTTTTTTCTCTATCAGCCCCTACGTATAAACAAACATACCTAGACACAGATACACAGATGTACACGTCTCCACCACACACCCATATTTTTAATTATGTTATTTATTTATCTTTAATCAAGGTTAAGTGCACTCCTTAATCCCCATCACCTATTTCACCCATAACCCCATCCAAACCTTCCCCTCTGGTTACCATCAGTTTGTTTTCTATAGTTAAGAACCTGTTTCTTGGTTTGTCTCTATCTCTCTCTTTCTCCTTTTCCTTTGCTGGATGTATTTTAATTTTCATTTGCAGACCCTCGTCAGAAGCCAGTGACAAAAATTTATCCTACAGAGAACAAACTGGCAGTTGGCAGAAGGGAGGTGGGGGGGGGGGGGAAATGAAATGGTGGATGAAGAGGAACAAATTTCCAGTTGTAAAATAAATCTCATGGGGATGAAAAGAACAGCACGGGGAATATAGTCAATAATACTGTAATAATGTGTGCTGACAGATAGCAATGACACTTACAATGGTGAGCATTGAGCAAGGTATAGAATTGTTGAATCGCTATATTGTACATCTGAAACTAATATAACATTAAGTCAACTACACTTCAATGACAAATAAAACATTATTGTATTAAATTATAAGATATAGCAAAGGTGATGGGATGTTACTTCCATGATTAGATTATATGAGTTTGTGACTCCTATCTTGCTTGCAGACACTTTTCTTTGCCGATTTTGACAAAGTCAGTTGCCATGTTGGGGAGACCCACATGGCAAGAAACTGAGGGTGGCCTCTGGCCAACATCCTGTTAAGAAATAAGGCCCTCAGTGCAAAAACCTAAAAGGAACTGAATCCTACCAATAACCATGTAAGTAAGCTATGAGACAGATAATTCCCTGGCCAAACCTTCAGATGAGACAGCAGCCCTGGCTCACACTTTGTTTGCAGTTTGTGAGGAAACTCAGAAAGCACAATCCAGCTAAACAATGCCTGAGTTCTTGAGCCATGGAAATTGTGAGGAAAAGAAATGTGTGTTATTTCAGGCTGCTAAGTTTGTGGCAATTTGTTACACAGCTATAGGTGATAGAGATTTTGATTTCTGTAAGTGGGGTGCTGCTGTAACAAATAATTCAAATGTGGGAGTGGCTTTGGAACAGAGAGTGAGCAGAAGCTGGAAGGACTTAGAGCATTATGATAGAAAAAGTCCTGGACTTTGAGGACATTTGCCAGTGAAGGTTCTAAAGGAAGTAAGGAAATTGTTATTGGAAACTAGGGCAAGAGGGCCCTTGATATGGAGTGGCAGAAAGATTAGCAAAATTATCATCTGCAGTAACACAAAAAGTATATGTCCCTGATGGACTTGGTCATCTAGATAAAGAGATTGCCAAGAGAAGGTCTGAAGCTCCCACCTGGCCTTATCTTGCTGCTTATGGTAAAAGAGAGAAGAGATAGAGAAGTTGAGAGAAAGACATTATCAAAACTACTTTATATTGTTGTCTCCATTGGCCTTGCAAGCTTTAATGTCAGAAATCCTTCTCTACCATGGGAAAAAACCTAGCCTGACTTTCTAGCTCATTCTTAGGGAGCAGAAATCTTGGCATCCCCTTAAGCCACGAACACAGTCTTAGTGTCAGAAATCAGCATGCTCAGTCCAAGATGTCAATCAGAGCCTTCACTTAGGTAACCATAAGTTTTCACCCACATTTCTCCTGATCCCTCTGCCCATATCTACTCACATCTACCCACTAGATGCTGGTTTGCACCCACCCTTCCTCCCCTCATACACAGGTTGGGGCGGGGGGTGTCAGGGGGCAAAGCTACCAACAATTCTTGCTCAGTTAGTGGCCTCTTCCCTCCATCTAGCAAACGTTAACTTGGACTTCCTCTTCTTGTTACTTGCTTGAGTTCTTGGAGATTCCCACTTCTTTGGAGGACCCCACCCCCATCCCTCTGCCATGCATTTTTCTTGGCTCAGGTACGGATATCCTAAACTCGGCTGCTTGAAACTTCTTCCTCAGTCTCTAGGAATCCAGAAGTAGGAATAGGTGGATTTTGCACATGACTGACAAAACTGAAGCCCCCAAATCTGTCCTACACAGAACATTCAAGTTTATTAAGTGACTTTTCACAAGTCTTGATATTCTAGCATAATGTTTCTTCATTGCTTTATTAATAGGATAAATTATACAAATAGGTTTTGTAAAGTGAGATTGACCCATAGCTTTGTATTTTTAAATAAAACCAGCTATAGTTTATCTATGTCATGGGTTGTTTCAAAGAATCAATGCCTAGGTTTATTATTTAATATTATTAGCTTTCTGTTTTCTGATTCCCTTATTTCTGATTTTAACTTCTTAGTTCTACCCCCTGGCCTTATTTAGATGTTTTGTTACTCTGTTATTTTTAACTTCTGGAATGGAATACTCAATTTGTTTTTATTCCCCTTTTTTAATTAAAGTGTTTATAAAAGAAAAAAGAGGCAAAAAATAAAATACAAAACAGACTCTTTAAAATACAGAGTACAAACTTGTATTTTTGAGAGGAGGTTGGTAGGGGGATAGGGGACATATATTAAGGGGATTAAGAGTACACTTATCTTGAGGAGCACTGAGAAATGTATGAAATTGTTGAATCATTATATTGTACACCTGAAACTAACATAACACTGCTTGTTAATTGTACTTGAATTATAAACAAATAAATAAGTAAATAAATCAAAAGAAAGAAGGAAGGAAGAGGGAAGGAGGAAGGGAAGAAGAGAGGAAGAAAAAAAATTCATAGCTCAGAAGGGCCTAGAAGCCATTAGCACCTCTAGTGCCCACATCTTGGTTTCTAAATACCATTCCTCACTGAAAGGAACCAAAGTTCCTTCTGGAAATGGTTGATCCCTGGGGTGTCTGGTTGGCCCAATCTGTAGAGCAGTGGAATGTGTGACTCTCGGCCTTGAGGTTGTAAGTTTGAGCCCCACATTGGGTGTAGAGATTAGTTAAAAATAAAATCTGAAAGAAAAAAGGAAATGTCGATTTCACGGAAAGTACAAGATGAATCTGGAATACCTTGTTGTGCCAGGACACAAAATGAAGCGCTCAAAAAAATAAAGGAATGGGTCAAAAGGACACAGGAGTCAGCTTGAAGGAGCATCCACTGGGAAAATCTATGACAATCTGAAGACCAAAATGATAATGATAGTAACAGCTTATAATCCTTTGAATACAATAAGAATCTATGAGCCCAAGAGACTCATAAATATGGAGAACAAACTGAGGGCTACTGGAGGGGTTGTGGGAGGGGGGATGGGCTAAATGGTTAAGGGGCATTAAGGAATCTACTCCTGAAATCATTGTTTCACTATATGCTAACTAATTTGGATGTAAATTTTAAAAAATAAAAAATAAAATAAAATAAAAGAATCTATGAGCCCACACTGACATGAATTATTTCTATCCCGGGGAAAGTAAATTAAATAATTTAAAACTTCTAGAGTGACAAAAATCCCTAAGAAAGACCCTTTAAGTAGCTAGCCTAAGTTCTAAGCACCAAGAAGGCAAAGCTGGGTTTTTCTTCCACACAGAAGTCTTCCTGAAGGACAGGAGTATG
Organism: Herpailurus yagouaroundi; assembly: GCF_014898765.1. Taxonomy (NCBI): domain Eukaryota; kingdom Metazoa; phylum Chordata; class Mammalia; order Carnivora; family Felidae; genus Herpailurus; species Herpailurus yagouaroundi. The sequence goes on along the minus strand of NW_024412427.1, from coordinate 33,228,888 downwards.
GACTGAGGTGTCCACCTATGTCTCCAGGAAGAGACCCATTGGCCACAGAGACTTGGGCTCACACCTCAGTTTGGCTCACCACATCTCTGTAGGAGGTGGGTACTATGGTCATTTCACCAGATATAATGGATACACACAAAATTCAGAATATGCTGGCCATACCCTGCCTTTGTATGCTGTGCTATTAGTTTTCTATTGCTGTGTAATAAATTACCACAGACATAGATATTTAAACAAGACAAATTTAACCCAAGTGTGGATTGGCTGGGTCCTCTGATCAGGGGCTCACCAGACTGAAATCAAGGTGTCATCCTGAGGCTGCAAATCTCATCTGAGGTTTGGGGTCTTGTTTCAAACTTACTGGTAGAATTCAGTCCCTTGTGGTTGTAGGGCTGAAGTTTCTGGTCAGGGACCTATCTCACCTCTTAGAGGCTGCTTAAGGTTCCTAGCCACGTGGTCTCTAGGCAGTTCCCAACATGTCTGTTGGCTTCCTTCTTGAACAACAGGAAAGCATCTCTTTAACGTTTCACACCTTCTTTTAAAGAACTCATCTGGGGTACCTGGGTGGCTCAGTCAGTTAAGTGTCCAACTCTTGATTTCAACTTAGGTCATGATCTCACTGTTTGGGAGTTCAAGCCCCCTATTGGGCTCTGCACTGCTGGTGCAGAGCCTGCTTGGGATTTTCTCTCTTCCTCTCTCTCTGCCCTTCCCCCACTCTCTCTTTCCCTCACAAAATAAATAAATAAAGGAAAAAAAGGACTCACCTGATTAGATCTAGCCCACCCAGATAATCTTCCCTGTGATAATCTCAGAATCAACTGACAGTAACCCAATCAAGGCAAAAACATCCACCATATGCACAGTCCTGCCCATACTCAAGGGGAAGGATCATAAAGGAATGTATTTCAAAGGAGCTGGAATTTGGGGGACCTCCTTAGAATTCTATCTACCACAACCCCTGGTGACAGGAGAAAGTCAGCCAGGAATTCGGCTGTACCGTGGATAGCCTACCATGTGGAAAATTGAGAGTGGCTTATCCCTTAAAATCTAAATATTTTGCTTTAATTTTTTTTAGGAAAAAAAAATAGCAATAGCACCAGTGGTAATTTACCCTAAGAATATAACTGAGAAATATACACTAATGTATGTACAAAATAATGGCTGGGATGTTGGTTTAGAAAAGTGGAAAATTGCAAACAACTAAATGTCTGTCAGCAGGGGACCAGTGGAATAAGTACTGGAACATCTCGTTTAATGCCAGATATATATTTACTGATGGAAAATCATCCTAGAGATCTAGTCAAATATAAAAGCAGTTCATAAAGCCATGGATACACAATAACCCCGTTTGTTTTATTTATTCATATTTCCCGGTATCTATGCATTTAAAAGCCAAGAAAAATATAAATCAAACTGCTAATAGTTGTGATGCCTATGGGGTAGGATTATAGGGGTGCCTTCACCTTTTACTTTACATTTTTGCATTATTTAAATTGCTTTCAACAAGCATTTAATTTTCTTATAATTAGCAGCAAAAAAAAGCTATTTCATTTTTATACAAGAGTACAGAATTTTAAAGAAGGATATTATTTTCTCCTTCAGTCGCTAACATTACAATCCAATTTTTTTCTCTCCGTCTTCAACTTTTCATACCATCTTGTCAAACAATACTAAATTGAGTGTCCTTAAAAGAAAATTTGACTTTCTTGCTGACGAGTGACAAGTCTCTGAAATATATCAAATGTGTGCAACACCAGGACATGTGGAATAATTTGAACACAAAAAAACCATAATATATTTTTCTAGAACAATATGGTGATAATCACAAGCGAAACCAAAATCATTTATGTACTACAAATGTATTACTTGCTTATCAGTTTCTGATTCATTTACTTTCAAAATTTGCCTATTCCTTCTGTTAAGACATTGCTAAAGCCATCAGCCAGTTCATCTTTAAGAAAGTGCACACCAGCTCTCGTGTCATATTGATTTCTCAATGTGTCATTACGGTTAAGTTATTCTACACCAAACAATGCTAATACTCTGAAATAATAATAGATTGCAGTCTTGCTGAAGTATTAGCTTCCAACATGTGGCTGTCTTTGCATGTTAAGAATTAATACAGCCCGCCAGGAGCTTCTTGTCATCTTGCTTCCCAAGTTCTCACACACAGGCTGTGTACTTGTCAGTCAGTCCTGTTTCATCCAAACAATTTTGCAGAGCAGTTATAGTTTGGAGATAAAATTTAAAATATATGGTCTTCATATGTGCAGATGGCTGCTGTAAGCAACAGAAGCTCAAGCTCTGGGCCCCCGTGGCAGTCCTCCAGGAAGTTCCTAACAGGCAGCTAGAACAGTACCAGGCTGTGGACAATGCCCTGCAAATCATCCATTAAGGGTCATTACATAAATCACTGTGTCTGAAAAATCCCAGCTGTCCTCACTTCCTCTGAAGTTCCTTCCTCCTCCGAAGAGGAGCCACACTTGACTCTACTATCCTAGGGGATACAATCCCTTGTTTAACTGCAAGAGTCTACATGCTGTCCTTGACAGTTCAGTTTGCCTTTCAGCCGGACTGTAAAATGACAATAGCACCAGGGCACCATCTGTTCCACCCAGGTGTGTGTGTTCTGTGGCTCTGCTCAGCTCACTGAGGAAGATGGGGAGGTGGGGAGTGTGGTGTCTCAGCTTCTGTTTGGTTTCTGTTGTGGAAAGTGCCTTCTGAGTGGCTTGACAGTATGGGTGTTGTGCCGGGTAGTCATGTGGCATTATGTGCCATTTTGGAATATGGCAAACCACTATCTGTGTTTGTGCCTGGAACAAACATACCATTTTCACCTGGAATAACTTAGTCCAGGTGAGTTCAGACCAGCTGAGGGCTGACTTTGCTCCTCGTGAAAGGAGCTACTTCCCCAAGAAGCCAGAGGCCCTTCCTTTAGATGTTGTTGCTCTTCATAGAGATTCCCACCTTCATGACAAGTAGGAACAAGAGTGAACATCTGGCCAACTTCAGAAATAGTTCAAAAGCCAACAGGTCTCCAAGGATCTCAGGCTGGCTGGCCTTCTCCCAGTTTTCTTTAAAGAAACATGTGTGAGCCAGCAGATATCATCCACTGAGAGAATGAATTCCATTCATGCATGGATACGCATTGGAAAATAGCAAAGATAAACATTTTGATGATTATGTAGTTATTTTTAAAATGTAATATAGTTACCCCCACCTAACATTACAGATGAAAAAAAAGATTAAAATCAGAGTTTAAAGTACATGAAAACTAAATGTTTGGTTTATTTGGCTAGTAGAGTTTGAAGAACCAGCAGCAGGTTTGACACTTCCCAGACAGTTTATGTTTTACCATAAAAATTCACACAAATTTTGACCTCTATTCCACAATATGTCTGTATTTTTCATATTAGAAAATATAGTGTTACCAACATTTTAATGTGAGGGGATAGAAAGGTCCCCTTACCTATTTTGTTGCCTAGCTGGCAAGAAGTTACATTTATGCATATCTATGGTTTTTGGAAAGCTGGCTGCTAGTGAAGACAGCTGCCACTGCCTATCAAAGTTGGCATTCAGGCAATTTTTCTTCTCTGTTTGGGCATTGCTATGTTTTGAGAATCCAAACTTACTTACAAATGCATTAAAATAATCCTCAGGAAAATGCATGTATGTACAGACACACACACACATGCACATACACACTCTGCTATGCACCGCAAACAGTGTCTGCACCCAGTTGAAAGGCTGCCAATAAATGACAACAGGGAGCTGCATCTGAGTTAAGGCTAAGTGAACTCAAACCAAACAGACCGTATTGATCTCAGATCACATCTGATTATGAAATTGCCATCATCCTGTCTTCTGGTATTGTCACTTCCTTTTACCTCTTGACATGTTTTTCTGGTGCCTCCAATCCAATCTGATTCTTCCCACACTGCCATTTCTAAACTCTCCGCTTTCAAATAAATGCCTCTCCCTTGGGTTCTTCACTGTTCCTGGCATCTCATATAATGAGTCTTGCCCATTTTCTCAGGTACCCTCGCTCCATTCCCCAGTGTCACATCCATCCATATTCCCTTGGTCCAAAGAATTCCCCACAATTTGAGAACTCTGTCTTTATCTGAGCATGAGCCTGGTGGAATCTTAGCCCACCACCACCATCCTGAGATCCTCTTCTTTTAGGGAGAACTTAAGAAACAACTTTGGAAGGCCAGTGAAAGTTCTTGCCATCTTTTATCCTATCAGCAGAAATATAGTGGGATTGGCTGTCACGGGGCAAGTGCCAGGAAGTATAGATAGGAGTTAGCACCTCCCTCTCTTGCAAATGCCTCAGTCCACTGTCTGTAGTTGATAAATTCTGGTCTAGGCAACAAAGAGAGGGAAATTGTGACTGGCATTGTCATGGGAAGGAGGAAAGAGAGTTATTTTCAAATGCCACTTAGAGATGTTTGGAACAGTTGAAGATTTAATTATCCATCTCTTTTAAGATCCACTTTGTCCAGGAGCTACATCATTGACTAGCAGGTGGACACATAGAAAAATGCCTTAGGTTGGCACCATATTTAAACATGTTAAGGGAAGCCTTTTAACTCACAAATTTTTCTTCTAGGAAACTATTCTAAATAAATACTCTCCTATTAGCTTGAACATTGGTACATTCAAGGCTTTTTTTTGGTGCCTTTTATGAAATGAAAATGGGGAAAGAACTCAATGTCCATCATTTGGAGATATGTTAAATAAATTGTGATGGGTTGATATTGTAGAATGTTATGCCACCATGAAGAAGAATGAAAGAGAGACATGGAAAGATCTTCAAGATATATTGGTAAATGAAAAAAGGCAAGAAAGAGCAATGCATATAGTATGGTATAATACATAAATAGTATATAGATGCAATACATGGGAGTATATGTACATTGCATGTGTGTAAATATAGCCCCAGTGCTACCCACAGGGGATTTCACACAAATTAGAAAAGTCATCCTCCTTCAAAACACTTTACTTCCACTTGTTGGAGAAAACATCATAATAAAATTTAAAATCTAAAAAACTCTGAATAGACAAGGACATTTTCCTTCTAAGACCATTTGGAAAATGATATCCTAAGTGGTATTCCTGTCTCCAGAAGAACATTGATTGACCGGAATTGGACTAATCAGAACCCAGCCAGTTCTCAACAAGGCACCATCAAAGGGATGAACTTGCTCAGAGCACAGCTGAGAAATCTCCTCACTCCAGGGGGAAGGTTGGGGCGGGGGTGGAGGGCAGAATCCATGTGCTCCCTAGTGCTAGAGCACAGTCTGACTATTCACACTCTGTTTCCTACAGCTGTACAACTCCAGAACCTGCGAGATCCTAGAACGCTTCTTAAAATGCTCCACTACCTTTAGCATACTTTGACCACTTTGGAAGAATTTTGACAAATACACTGTAGAAATACTTCCAACTACAGAATGAAACCAAAAAATCACATTAGCTCTAAATTAAATTTTAAGTGTTATAACCATAAAATCCTAATTCCTCAAGCATTTATTATAATTTAAAATTGTAGTCATGTAGGCTAGAAGGGAATCAATTGAACATTTGGTCCCAGATCCACTAATTATTTATAGTTTCAGTCCTCAAAAAACTTTTAGAAAAAAGCCCTGAACATTTCAAAAAGTAATTGGTAGTGGTGAACTTCACATCATGTTCTCTCAAGAAAAACAATTAAGGACTCTTAATTGATAAAGCACCACACAAGGTGGTCCTTTTCCCCCTTGTCTCACACTTAGGCCATCTGAGATTCTTCAGACATCATTTTCCAAATCAGTATTTATTACCCACTCTGAAGAAAAAGGCCATGGGAACACATTTTAATAATTATCAGCATTCACTGTTGGAACATCTTGTCACCTCCATGTCCTCATGCTGCCCCAAATGAGTTTCCTTTCCTTCTGACTGCACCAGAAGTGGAAAGTCCCTGCTGGGGGTCTTTTACATAGTGCTTGCAAACCACGGTTTCCATCCCTCCCCCTGGAGCCCCGTACTACAGGGAACAAGGATAGATTGTAAGTTTTCTGAGTAACCTCCAAAGTCTAAGATGGGAAAAGTAAGCCCCTCCATCCTCCATAACACAAGTAAGAAGCATCTGTCATGTCTGGCTGGAATGAATAGTACTGGATGTTCTCCTAGACAAATGGTCCCTGCAAATCCCAAGGGGACATTCTGCATATGCATCTCTTTTGGAGTCTATCAATATTGATGCTGTGCTCACGAAACAAGTCATCACCAACCACAGTCTCTCGTTTCCCCTCTGGTCAGCTCTATGTAAACACTTCTGTGACTCTAAGTGTGGGCTTTTCAGGAAGCCGTATATACACCTCTCTCCTTGTGCATAGCACGCATCCATTCCTGCCATGAAGAGGCCTCTGGGAGGTAGTACAAGACTGTCATCATACTTTTTCCCCATGAAAACCTTGGCCCCCCACCTAAACGACCTTCCAGTTTTGCAGACTTGGGCCAAGAGAAAAGGTGTGTTCAACCTCTGGCTGCAAACAACCCCACTGATCTAACAATGAAGTGGTATTTCCCCCAGAATGGAAACACGTGCTAGGGAAAACAAACAAACCTCTGAATGCTATCTGTAACAGCTCCATCTGCTGGTTCCCAGATAATGTTACAGATCTGACAGGTGGACATCGATCATATTGATCCAATAATAAACAGTGCTTTATAATAGAAGTCTTGTCGCCTTTCTTCTCAATCCATCCAGAACTGCTCCTGCCCCAGACACCAGCCAGCATACACAAACAGCAACCTGGGATGCTAAAATAGAATGTGAGGATAGCTTTGGAAGACAATCTGGCTAAATACAGAACTCTCCAGCATAAAGGGAGAGTTAAAAGGACCGTGATAAAAGGACCGTCCTGCCCTCTTTGTGGTGTTGAACAACACAACTTCCTCTCCTCTTCCTTGGGTTTTCATCCCCCAAGATGGAAGTAGTGATACTTGCAACTCAGGTCCAAGTGACGGTAAGAGGATTACAGTAATGAGGCTGTGTTTGGTATGCTGTGAGCTCCTTAAAGCCATGAGTCATATAAAGATCGAGGCATTACAATTACATCTTAATATTCACTCGCAGTTATTAGAAATGCCTAAAGTCTCCCATTAATTCAGTGAGAATTAGATGTCTATCAGAGTTAGATGCTATGATATTAAAAATATAGGGGGGAGAAAAAAAAGATGTGACAGAGCATTAGTAGGTAGAGCTCAAATGTACCAAGTTTATAGTTGCCACATCAGCAGAAAGAACAGTCTTAGGTAACTTGCTCTTCTGAAGCTATTCAACACATACATGCCCATTTTCCTAATGGGAATACTATTCAAAAGTATTATTTTCATTATTTTAAAAGTCATATATCTTAAATGCCAAATTCCCACCATCAACTGCACACCAACTCCAAAGCCGTTATACTCAGAGGCAGGTACTAGACATGGACTACACTTTGGCATTACAGGGTATGGATTGGGGCTTTGGAGCCTCCATGGTTTTCATTGCCCCTGCTCTAAACTCATTTCAAGTGTTACAGATTGAACTGTGTCCTCTTAAAAAAGATATATTGGAACCCAGACCCACAATACCTTCTTAACATGACCTTATCTACAGATGTGTTCTTCACAGAAATAATCAAGTTAGAATGAGGTCACAAGGGCAAGCCCTAATACAATATGACTGATTTTCTTATTAAAAAAAAAGGGGGGGGAATTTGGAAATGTGAACAGACATGTGCAGAGAGAACACAATGTGAAGGGACAAGAGGAGAAGAAGGCCACCTACAAGCCAAGGAGAAAAGATCTGGAGCAGAACATTCCCTCACCACCCTTAGAGGGAGCCATCCCTACTGACATCTTAACTTTAAACTCCTCTCCAGAACTGTGAGACAATAAAATTTCTATTGTTTAAGCCACCTGGTTTGGGATATTTGTTACTGCAGCCATACCAAACTAATACACCAACTAAAAACAATGAGTTTGTTAATTGGTGGGTTGATTCGTTGGTTGATTAATTGATGGAATAATGGTAGAAGCAACAACACAAGAGTTATTCTATTTCCTCTATGCAGAATGGAATAACTGGGATAAATGGAAAATGCCATTTTCTCTGAAGGGAAATCCTCACGATATAAAAAGTTCATATGCAAACAATTTTAAATCTTAAGCCTAACAAGATTTATAAATTCTCAGATGATCTTTAAACTGACAAGAGAAAAAAAATAAACTGACAAGAGAAAAAAAGAAACTTTTTCCTCATTGCCAAGTCCTTTATCAAGTTCACTTCCATGATGCTTCCCATTGAAATTGAAAACTGTCAAAGAATCACTGAGATTTATGATAAGTTGTTTCTTTCCCCAACAGCAACATCAGCATCGGTTAAAACTTGACAACCATAATCTAGATGACAATTTTGTGATTGGGTCTGAATGTAATTTGTTCTTCCTCCACTGCTGTAATTGTCCAGACCTTACCACTGACTTTATTGTGATATCAGCCACCATGATACCTTTTTTTCCCAAAAGATTTCCCAAAGAGCTAAACTCACCAGAGCCAGATAAATATTAACTTCTCCAAGAAAACCCTAGAGGGCTCAAAAGCAACCTTGTAATTCAGCCGATGGATTGCCCATCACCTATGGAAAGCTGCTAAGGATGGGGAAAGTATAAACCAGCATAATTTCCTATCTTCGTTCTCTTATTCCTAACACATGAACGTGTCAGGGAGTTAGTGACCATGAACTCAGAATAATTAGGGGAAATGTCAATTCACTTACTCTCTGTGTCTTGTTCTAAGTGCTTTACTTCCATTATTGCAGTGGGGCCAGATGCCTTCTAGGAAAATCTAAGCCAGTTGTTTCTTCTCCAGGTTGTACAAGCCCAGGTTGTGTATGTCCTCCCTAAGCATTCCCTTCCTTAGTGCAGACCTCATACCCCCAGAAGAGATACAGAACAAAGAAGTTAGAGAGGGCGTGGATGATAATAAAAAGTTAACCTATAGAGAACCCACTGTCAGAAAAGCTTACTATCCCCACCCTCTAGATGACCTTGGGCCTGGCCCCACTTAATCACAAGATTTGATTTAACCCAGTCCTACTCCTGTTTAGTGACTTCCTGTCCATAAGAGAAATACACCAGGGAGACACAACCCCTAACCAGAAATCAAACAATCTGGCTTCACTTACATTTAAAATGCAATACTTCTCTAAACCACTGTTACCTGAAAGTGACAAGATCTTCCATCTCAAACTTCCAGTCTTCTGCTTTATCCTTTTACTAAAAAACAATAAAACAATCTATGAATCTGTTGTTTATTTAGTCCTGAATGCCAGCAGCCAAGGCAGTATTCCTCATTGATACCAACAGAATGGACTATGAATCAAAGAGAAAGAAAACACTACAAGGGGAACATATTTAAGAGAGAAGGAAAGGGAGGAGAAAGACCAAGAAAGCTCATACTGGGTAGGGAATACTCTCCAGAATTTCAGTGACAGACAAAGTCATGTGTCATGATGTATGTCATGGCCAAGAGCAGGGCTTCTAGAGTCAGGTAGACCATGATTGGAATCCCAGTTTTTCTATAACTAGAGCTAGTAATAATGATGATAACTGAAGTGAGAAGAGTGTCTACCATGTGGCAGGCACCACCAGACACTGTGCTTTACATACACTATTTCATCCTATTCTCACAGCAGACTAAGAATAGGTTCTATCATGATCTCCATTTTACTCAGGGGGGAAATGAGGCACAAAGAAGTAATTTGCCCCAGGTCACAAGACAGAGGAGAAATTTATATCCATGCACTCTGACTCCAAAATCTATGTGTAAATTCCTTAAATATCAGGTTCCTTAACTTTAAAATGAAGGTAATAATTTGGAGTGCCTGGGTGGCTCAGTTGGTTAAGCATCTGACTCTTGATTTCAGTTCAGGTCATGATCTGATGGTTCATGGGTTCAAGCCACTACAGTGTAGAGCCTGCTTGGGATTCTTTCTCTTTCCCTCTTCCTCTGGCCCTCCTCCTACCCGCCCCATGCTTTCACACACACTTTCTCTCTCTGTCTCAAAATAAAAACTTAAAAAATAAAAATAAATTAAATAAAGGTAATAATTGGTGTTCCCTAACTCATGAGGTTATTGTGGGAGTTATAATAATGATATAATCATATATATTAAAGACCTTAGAACACTGTCAGGGACATAGTAAGTGTTCAATAAAATACATGCCATTAAAGTCCAATCCCCTATACTGGCTAGAATTTAAATGGTAACTACTTTGAATGGCCCCAAACAGTAGTTGATTCCCATTTTATTGTTCCACTCATTCTTTTCTAAGAATTAGCTCAACATCAAGCATGGCTTACCCTAAATTTGCATGGTTCTTAGAATCCAATATTCTTATTTAGAAAGAAAGCAATCCTATGGTCTTAAAAATATCAGAAGTCCTCTTAATTCATTTCAATGAATCAGAGATCAATATGAGCAATATTCCACTATTTCAAAGTATACTGCAAGCCTATGTTTATTCTAGGAGGATTAAAGACTTAGAGATCTTGTGTATTTGACCTTCACAGGGCTCATTTTACCCTCAAAACCCAAAACAATTTCCTTGATTTTATTTACAAACAACTGGATATTTTTATGGGCTGCAAATGGCCTTATGTTGGCCATGTGTATTAGTCTTATAGGAAGCACATCCAATGTCTGATTCAGAAGTACTAGTTATAAAGAAGAATATTTACCAGGAATGTCCAGGGAGTGGTCCAGGCCAATGCTAGGAAACAGGAAGGATAAGATTTGGGGCAGAGGACACAGCAATGTGTGACATTTTGTTGTTATAGCTGCTCAGAAACTTAGCTCAAGACTTTCCACAAACACTCATAGATCCTGGGGTAGAACTGTCAACATCAGTTAATTAGGGGAGTTATGGTTAATTTTATGTGTTAGTTTGGCTGGGCCACAGTGCCCAGACATGTAGTCAAATACTATTTCCGTGAGGGTGTTTTTGAATGCAATTAACATTCAAATCAGAGTACAGCATATTACCTTCCATCATGTGGGTGGGCTTCATCTAATCAGTTGAAGGTCTGAATAGAACAAAATATTTGTATCCTTCCCCCCACAGCACAAAAAGGAATTCTCTTGTCTGATGGTCTTCAGACTTGAACTGCAACATCAGTTCTTCCCTGGGTCTCCAGCTTGCCAGCCGGCTGTGCACATTCTGGATTTTTCAGTCTCTATAGTCATGTGAATCAATTTCTTTTAATCAATCTCTTTCATCTTGTTTTAATGCTGTGATACTTGAGTTATGTTAAGTATTTTGATTGGTTTTAATCTGTAACATATTTGAACTCCCTGAAACTGTGGAATATGAGCTTTTTTGTAGCTGGTGATGAGCCATTCATTGTTGGCCAGAAATATACACAGAAGTCTTCCATGATAATTTAGGGTTACTGAGAACCACTGAGAACTACTAACTCTGCAGGTTCATTGGATCCTTCAAGTTTCTCATCATTTTCTATGTCTGACTTTTCCCACAGCACTTTCTAGTGCATTGCTGTGCCATGGACATTTTGGAGAACTCAAGCATTAAAAGAATGGTGTTAAATGATTGTAACATATTAAAAATTTTAATTCCATGAGTCCATGATGGGGCCCAAGGGAAAGGAAGCTCTTCTTTACAGAAAAAAAATACCAGCACGTACAGATGGGAGGAGCAATGGAATTCAAGTAAGGGATGCCAAAAACCAGTGGTCGGAAGTTATTGGGGAATATGGTGACAAAGAATATCAAAACAATGCCAAAGTATTGCTTACCCCTCAGATTACTTACTAATCACTTACTAATTCACATGGTACAATTTGACAATCACCATCTTAACCAAGTAATCAAATTTAGCCTCACTAATGGAGGAATTTGCTTCCCAACAAACTGCAATGTGACATACCACACATGTGATGCTCCCAATCCAGACTCTAGATCTAACATCCAGTTTATGGCTGTGCAGGACATAAAGAAGCAAGGGAAATGACACCAGGAAAACATAGTGCGGCAGGTCCAGAATGGGGGTGGTATTCTACAAACGGTCTGGGTTCTTTAAAACTTGATGCCAGAAAGAAGGGAAGGAAGGAAAATAACAAGGACTGTTGTAAATTAAGAGCAAAAGGACATTTAGGTGCCTGGGTGGATTACTCAGTTAAGTGTTCAAATCTTGATTTCAACTCAGGTCATGATCTCATGGTTTGGGAGTTCAAGCCCCATGTAGGCTCTGTACCGGCAGCATGGAGCCTGCTTGGGATTCTCTCTCTCTCTCTCTCTCTCTCTCTTTCTCTGCCCCACTCCCCTTCTCTTTCTCTCTCAAAATTAAAAAAAATCAAAGTATAATGATGTAAAAAATAAATATATATATATAAAATGCAGTAACGCAGCATATAAACCTTGAGTAAGTCCTGGGTCTGGACAAAATCAATAGGCTACAAAGATACACTTTGTCATGGGTCAAAATTGAGCAAGTTATGGAACAACTGCTGACTTTCTGAAGCATGGCAATGGTGTTGTAATTATGTTGTAGAATGTGTGTTCTTAGGAGACATGTACAAAGTATTTGTGGGGAAGTATCACAATGTCTATAACCTTAATTCTAAATAGTTTAACAAAAATAAAATGTCTTTACTAGGGTGATAAAGTATCTGTGCCAAAATGTTAACAATTGTTGAATCCAGGTAGAGGGCGAATAAATGTTCACTCTACTATTTTCAATATTTCCGTTTGAAAATACTCAGAAAAGAGTGGGGGTGAAAATCAGCTTTCAGAATTACTTGTCTTCCCCCATGTCCTCCAGCCCCTCCTAACTTCTAGCCTAGCACCTTCTAGCCCTGATGGAAAAAAAGGGATGAATTTGATATTTTTAAGCAGCTTTATTGACACATAATTTACATACCACACAATTTGCCCAATTAACTGTACAAGTCAATGGTTTTTAGTATATTCATAGAGTTGTGTGACCATCATCCCACAATCATTTTTAGAACATTTTCATTACCCCAAAAAGAAACCTCCCATCCCTTAGCCATCACTTAGCCTCACCAGGGTCCCCAACTCTAGGCAACTACTAATCTAGTTTTTATCTCTAGATGCATCTGATTTTTGCTCCTTGAAGATTTGACACGTTGCCAAATTCCCTGCCCACTGCTAATGCTTTAACAAAAATGATCTGTGTCCAGCTGCGTTCACTCACCCAGGAGCTGCAGGAGATAAGAGGGAGCTGGTATCATTCTTGACCTCTGGGGGCCCAAGAGTGTCACAAGACCATGTCTTCTGTCTTCTGGCTCTGCTAAGGGGTCCACTGGAGGAAAAGAAGTGGGTGTGCTTTCAAATAAAGTGGACCATGATTCCATCTCAGATGAGCTCAGTTGACTCTTTCACTGGCCGAGGGCAGGTGGAAGGGTCATTGCCCATCTGTAGAGTCTCTACCACACCCCATTTGCATTCTGACGTTATCTACAGATACTCTGAGCTTCCTGACAGCACCTTCTCCATGATCAGGCATGGTGGTCACTGACTTTCCTCCATCTCAGCTCTCACCTCCATGGAGCCACCCTGGCCACTATGCATGATGCGCAGGTGAAACACAAGCAAGGTACTGGCCTTCCTTGATTGGCTGGACTGCATAGTGGCCTAGGCAGCAGTGAGAGGTAAGGAACTCTCTCTGCAAGAAGCATAGTAGAACTCTTCTTGAGACCATGCAATTATATACTAGCTGAATTCAAAGCAGTATAAAGTTTTGTTTGGGTTGATTTTATTTATAAATACAAAGAACTGCTCTCTCCCAGAGGGGTACAACACAACCACCTTGCAGATGATGATACCTTTGGAGAACTTCATGGAGGAAGGTTTTTCCAGTGTTAAAAGTCCATGAATTTTGAGTCCATGGATAGAACAGAAATGTCTCTAAAGTAATAATAGTATAAAAGACTACGGAACTGGAGAGCCTAGGTGGCTCAGTCGGTTAAGCATCCAACTCTTGATTTCATCTCAGGTCATGATCTCACAGCCATGAGATCGAGCCCTGAATCAGGCTCCATGCTTAGCTCTCTCGTTCTCCCTGTGCCCCTCCCCTGCTCGTGAACACATGCATGCTTTCTGTCTTTGTCTCTCTCTCTCCCTCTCAAAAAAAAAAAAAAACACTATGGGAACTAAGAAATGACACTGCATGAAATCTGTGCAGGTCTGAAGGTGTTTAGGTATATCAAGTTTAGCACCAGATTACTAAATAAGCCCAATAAGAAGACAAGTGAGTTGTACCTAAACAGTTGTATTTCATTTAAATCTTGCTCCCCACTGCATCTCTTTTATAATAGATTTTTATTAGCATTTACCTAGTCAATGCCCTGGTACATTTGCTATTTTTAACTAGGGTTTCCTAAATGGAGAGTGGTATGAAGACAGATTTGATGTACTCTTTATTAACATCTCTCAGTTTTCCACCTGGAGACCACCACACACCGACGTTATAAGCTAGCTCTGGGCATCTCTGTTCACTGCATAGCAGGTGTCAGCAATATGGGCAGAAAAACACAGAAGCCTCTCTCCAGGGCATCTGCTAGACAAAGAGACCCATTCTCATAAGGGCTACAAATGTGAGGGTCTGCCTTCAAATCCCCTTGTCCAATTTTGGGCACAAAACACTATTTTCACCCAAAGAAGCTATTCATCAATGATCCCAGGGTTTACATTTGGAGGTGGTGTAAACCCAAAAATACGCTCTAGATTTGGGGGTTTAACTGTAAACAAAGATTACAGAAAAAATCCGAGAAAAAAAGAATGAAATGCAGTAATAATTTTCCAAGATCACCAGCTCCACAGGCTTGAGTGCAGCCTCAGATTTCTCTGAAGTAACTAAAGATTTCTGGGAACTCACTCTACCGCCCAGGAGAGCAGACTGGAGAGGCACTCTTTGTGCTTGGCACTTAAGATTAAGAGCTTCATTTTATAGCTCTTCTTTGCACCTGTTGAATGGGTTCCTCATCCCCACCCCCACCCCATATCCACTCTTCCCTTCTCTCCCACCCTCTTTCTACAGCATCATTTTTCCATCCTTAACCGCCATCTAAGGACCGTTATCCAGTGAACACAGACCCAGGATAACTTGTAATAGTCAAGTCAAATGCTTATGTTTTTCCCTGCAGTAGAGCAACATTTTTCATCTCTTATTTTCCTTGGCCAGATGGAAGATGTCATTCAGGGAACCCCAGGTGTTTTGAAGATGAAAAGGAAGGTAGGGGGCCTGACTCAGTGCTTATTAACCACAGAGAGAATTTGGTTCACTTCAAGAAATAGTAAAATAATGGCACGGGAGACACAATGACTCTTAATGAATTCATAAGAGTAAAGTGTGAGGTGACCAGTCTGGGGACATGCAGTCCTGAGGCCTCCTTCCAGAGGAGAAAAAACAAAACAATTGTTTTCTATTACTACACAGTATTTACCTCCCTTTCCTGAAGCACACAGGGCAGCTCCAATTTCATGTCCAATGCCAGGATTGCCTCTGTCTGAGTGCCTTGTCTCCCATTTAATTTAAATAAGGTGGGTGACATCTGACACTGGAGTCCACAGTCAGGTTTGAGGTAGGACTAATCTCAGTTGCTCCCTCAGCCAGGTGGACTGTTCCAATTGCATCTCTGCCCCCTTCAAAAAAAAACCCCTCCCTCAGGAGTCAGGGAGCTCCCACCCTCAAATCTCACAGGGCCGAAAATCTTCAGCTTTCAAATGCCACCTTTTCTGTTCAGACCAAAGTCCCATGGAACGTATCCACCGCCTGGAAAATGAAACAGCCTCCCAGGCCCTCTGAGGAAAAAAAAAAAAAAAAAAAAAAAGGAAACAGAAAAACTACAGAAATAAATCCCAGAGGCTGTCTCTAATCCTGGACAGGTGGCACCTTGGCACGGGTGCACTGAAATCACTTTCTTCCTAGGCCGCAGAGAGCTGAACCCCTTTCCCAGAAAGACCAACACCCCTCAATCTGGAGGGGGTAAGCGTCCTGGGGGCGGAGCCTATAGCCCGGGGCGAGAGGTCTGTGACCTCCCGAGAAGTCGTGCTATCGGCCTTGGGTCGGCGTATCTAATGTAAACGCTGTTTCACACATAAATAACGTGCCACATCTGGCCCTTCGGTTTTATGGCGTCTTAGCGACCGAGCAATTTATAGATGGCGACCTTGTTAACCAGCAGCCCCGGCTCTAGGCTGCAGGGTCCAAGGCACGGTTGCGACCGAGGAGGGGCGAAGAAGAGGAGATATCTGGGGTCCCAATCTCCAGCTCAAAGGGACGCTAGGGAGAGGGCACCTACCCGCTTGTTTGGGGGGGGGGGGGGGGGGGCCGAGGCAAAGTGGCAGCTCCCTCCCCCCCCCCGAAGCCCGCCATGTGGCAGCTGAAAGAGCCATCGAAGCCCAAGTGTGTTTGCGCTCATACCCAATTTATTACCGCTGAACATATGGCCAATATTTTGACTCACGTCAGTCGGGCAAGGAAAACAAACAGAGCGCGCGCGGCGCTGGGGAGCGGCCCCCTCCGCGGAGGCTGCGCGGCTGCCTCGGGGCCCGGAGTCGGGAGGGTGGGGCCGCCGGGCCGGGAGCCGGAGCCGGGAGGGGGAGCGCTCGCCGGCCCGCCGCGCAGCGCCACTGCCCGAGTGCCCGCCACTCCGCAGCTTGGGATAAAGAACGGCCGGGGACCTGCGCGCTGGTGGAGCTCTGGCCCCAGCGGCTCGGCCGCGCTCCAGGTGAGCCTCCCGCTCGCATGCGGGGCGGGCGTACTGGGGGGCGCGAGGAACCCGGCGGAGCCCGAGAGCCGCAGTGGAGTCGGCGTCGCCCCTCGCGGTCAGGCGCGGGCCTCCGCTGCCGCCGGGGAACGGAACGAGCTCCAGGCGCTGTCTCTGCGGCGGGCCAAGGGAGAGGGGTCTTGGGGCACTGCCGTCCGGCCAGGCTGTGCCAGGCTTTGAGTCCTCCGCGCACCCTCTGGAGCGCCCCTCCCATTCGCGGCGCCCGACTGGGCTCTGTCCCCAAGCCGTGGAGTCCGGAAGCAGCAGGTGGGCAAGTGCAGGGCGTCCGAAGTCATCAGCGGACTCCGCTGGTCTAGGGGGGCGGAGGCACTCGGGGAGGGGCCAGTCCCTCCCCTCGCGCCCCCAGACGGTAAAAGTTTTACCTGCAGCCTAGGCCAAGTGCTCCTGACGCCGTGCG
The DNA here is from genome assembly GCF_014898765.1 of Herpailurus yagouaroundi. NCBI lineage: Eukaryota > Metazoa > Chordata > Mammalia > Carnivora > Felidae > Herpailurus > Herpailurus yagouaroundi. Next base: position 33,211,622 of record NW_024412427.1, on the reverse strand, counting down.
CTTTCCCGCGGAGCCGCTGAAACGGGACTGCCCGGTGGGGCTGGGCAGGTGCGCGGCCGGGAGGAGGGGAGGTGGAGGGCCGCGGCGGTGTTGCAAGCCCCGCCCGGGAGGGCGCGCGGTGGGGGAGGGGCGCCCAAGGTTGGGGGTGGGGGGTCCGAGTAGGTGGAGGGCTAGATAAAGACGCGCCTTGAAATGCTGCGCGGCTGTAGTCGCGGCGCCGGGAGTGGGAGGCGGAGCGGGCGCTCCGGGCGCCTCGCCAGCCCCCTCCCCACTGCCGGGTGCCGGATGCTCCGGGGCTGCCCTGGCCGCCGTAAGGGAGGGCGCGCCTCTGCACCCACCTCCGCCCGGTGAGTCTCCTGCTGTGAGCAGTGGGTGGTCGGGACTGGGGGTTAAGGCGGAGGCAGAAGTCCCGAAGGTAATTTGGAGGTGGCGCCTAGTGGAGAAAGGGGTTCTCCGGCGGAACCGGGCCGCAAGGTAGCAGAAGGAGGGTAAGTGGCGGGAGTCGCAGGCAGGAAGGCCCAGCGCGGGGGCGCGAGCCGTGGTAGGGGGGAAGAGGAGGCGGCCTAAGCTTGGACTTTGAGGGGGCGAGTGTCTCCCGGGCCTCGCCGGGCACCAGACAGTTCTCGTTTGCGTCAGTAGAGATCGCCAGAGGATCAGAAATGAGCCTCTCTGGGGTCTGCTGAGGTCCTGGTCTCCCAGGGGCGCCCCCTCAGCTCCAACCCTTTCCCCCAGCCACACACAAACACCGTAAGGAGCAAGGGGCCCTTTGGTGCGCCTCTAGCGCCTGCTCCACGCTGGTGGCGCCGGGGGGTGAAAAGGGGGCGTTGCGTCTGGAGGAGGGTCGCAGACCTCTGGTGCTCAGATTGAAGACCTGAGAAGGAGATCCCCAGGACCCCTTCCCTCCAGTGCCCTCGCAGATCGGTTCCTCGTCCTGCCTGGCCCTAGCCTGTTTCAGCGCAGACTGAGAGCATGGCTTCCCTGCGCCGGCAATGACTACATTGCACATCAGCCCGCCCGACCCAGCGTTGGGTGTTGAATACTAACCCATTAGAAGAGGCCGCTTGTTTTTCCAAGTCTTGTGGTAATGATTTTGTCACGTGCTAAGAAGTATATTCAGATAAGAACGTGCTTTCAGCGTCGTGTTTCTTTGAGAAACCCAAATCTCCTGCATTGAAATCGCCCTTATCGGGGGGAAGGTCGGGCTTGGCTGGACGAACGTTCCTGAAGGCAACACTGACGCTGTGTAATCTCATTGTAACATATTTAATCATCAGAGCAGCGCGAACGAATAAAGCAAAGGGGTTCGCCCCGGGGGGACGTGGCGTTTGGTTCCCCAATAAACCAGTGACAATGGATTGGCTGGGACAGGCTCATTTGGCCCAAGGGGGGCTTAGAGCTGCGTTTTTAAAGAAAATATTGGAGGGAGGCCGGTTCCATTTTGTAGCGTGCCCCGAGCCACATTTCGTGTTCAATTTAACATCCATGAAAGTTAAACGGCTTTTCTCGCCTTTTATTTTATTGGATGCATTTTCAAAGATGTCATTAAAGTGCATTTATCAAAGTCCTAACATATGTCCTCGGGGTTTTACGCCCACACAATGAGGCTGATTAATAGAGAAATCCTAATTTCTATTACAATTTATGTCCTCGGGAGATAGTTGCCTTTCTTTCTTTCTTTCTTTCTTTCTTTCTTTCTTTCCTTCTTTCTTTCCTATTTGAGGCAGATAATTGGGAAGTGTTATGTATTTCACCTTGAAAAAAAGACTAGGGGAAGATAGTTCACTAAGATGCCTGCTAGCTGCCCCCACAATTAATTGCAGGGGAAATCCAAGCTCTAGGTGCCAAGATCAGGTCTTCTTTCCACGGTTTCTCAGAGTGGCTACTAAGTGGGGGGAGGAGCTTTTTCCCAGACACAGAATCTGAGCTCCTTCTCTGGGCCTGGAAAATTTATCTGTCCAAGAAGTCACCTTCTTGGTGACTTGGAAGGATTGTCCTTCTGGGTCAATTTTAAGAGTTAACATAGTATTAACCAAAGAAAGAAAAAACTCACCTTATGCTTGAACCCAAAGGGGACTGAAATTTTCTTTCCCTTCTCATTAGCCCCCACTTTCTGGCCATCTGGTCCAATGGCTATGGGTCTCTCCTGCCAGAGATTTGCCCCTGTGGTGGCCTGGCCTCAGAAAGTTGTACTCTGACTGGGCTTTAGGCCTCCCCAACACAGGCTGCAAGGACTCACTTTCCTTCTCCCAGGAGCAGAAAGCAATGCCAGTTGGTGCTTGAACCCACCAGAGAAAAGCCTGACTTTCAGTTTTCTGGTTAGGAAACGTCTCTGCTTGGGGTGGTACCCTGGGCCACACACCTCGACTTCTTTCATCGGGAGGCCAGAGCTCACACCTTGCTTCCTGCAACCCCCACCTGATATCCAAGCCGCCATCGGGCCGTTTGGGAGGTGTGCATCTTAAAGGTGAGCGTCTTTATCTCCCGGCTCAGGGACCAGACTGGGTGACATTTTCCTTCCCCCACTGATTTCGAGTGCACGCCACGCTCCGAGTCTCCAACCCGCGATAAAATAAACCTTCCCCCTCCGACAAAACCTTTGTGTGCGCGCCTCTAATCCTTGCCAGAGCAGGAAGGTGCAACGCGCTTTGTTTCGAGAGTGAATGAAGACAAGCGCTTGCACCTTGGCGCTAACCAGACAATAAATTAATCCACTTGAAGGTTGTTATCCGAGATGGGATGTGCGGGGAACTGAGAGCTCAGCCACATACTGTACCAGGGAAGGAGTTTCTTTTCAACCTCTTTCGCTCCAAAAAGGAAGAAGAAAAAGAATGAAATCAAACAAATCAGTGTTTCCAAATAAAGGGGAAAGACCTTGTATTTTTAATGACTGGAGGCGATTTGTGGGTAGGGAGGGTGAGGGGTGCCACCTAGGGCTGCGGAAGCTTTGGGCTCCTCAAGGCCACCCCTCTTTAGAACTGACCCACAAGGTGCTCCCCAGGACTTTTTCTGCCCTAAACTCCCCTGGAGGACGCACGTAAGCTGCACGTTTTCACCAGCCTGAAAGGGGAAGGATGTGAGCAGAGTGGGCTCCCAAGAGGCTCTCTAGCCCAGAACGGAGATGGAGAGGTGTGGGGGCGGGGCCGAATGCCACCCCAGCACACCCACTTCATCAACGGGCACACCAAGGCCTCTCCTCACTTTCCACAAGTATCTTCCTTTCTTGCCTGGTTTCCTGCGTTTTGGACCTCACCCCTCCCCCAGCCGGAGGGACGGTAAAGTTGCGTTGTGGGGCAAATGAGAAGCTGGGACGCAGGGCGCACCAGGGCGGTCCACATGCTCCGGAGCTCAGAAAAGGCGCTCGTGTTTGAGCTACCTGGGAAAGTAAACAGGTAAACACTGGGCCGACTTGGAGGGCCACTTGTCCTGGAGTGGGGCCACTTAGCCTGTGTACATTCACCTCCCCTCCTGGGCCTCCGGCGATTGTTTAGCTCCCCAAGCCACCCTCTCCAGCCGCCTGCGCTTCAGTCCCTCCGGAACCCAGAGCCGCAGAGGGAGGCTTAGCCGCCTGAGAAACCTCCCAAAGGAGGTTCCGTCTGGCTTCTAGGGAAAAAGATTCCTTTGTCCCTCTCCCCCACCTGCCCTGGGGGGGGGGGTGGCTGCGCTTCCCTTTGCACCCATACTAAACGCCAGAAGAAGGAATACAGACTTCTGAGATTTCTAGAGCACCTGGAACCCCAATGCTGAGGATGAACACCAGGGACAAGAACTTCTAGCTGCCCTGATAACCCTGGTAAGGGGTGCTAGTTGGTGCTGCACACCAAAGACACCCAAACTATCTCAGGCCTAGAACATGCTAAGATCAAACTTCCAGCACCCATCTCAACTTCTTCCCCAAGTTTGCAGCCGCAGAAGGCCCCTAGCAGAGCGCTCACCAGTCCTTCACCACCGGCAGAGCTTAAAGCCCCAACCCAAATGTGGTGGAACCAGGACAGTGTCTTCTGGCTGCAAGATGGAACCTGGAGAGAATTTATTAAAGTACCCAGTTGAGGAGACTAGAGCACATCCAAGTACAGCTGAAACTGGTGCCAGGCGACACGCATTGTTTAGAACTGACAGGGTGTGGATAGTGGGGATATTTATAAAGGATTCTAGAGATGGGACAGGGGTGTGGAGCTGGGTCTTCAGCTTGCTGGGCGCATGGGATCTCCCTGGACACGAGATCTCAGGCTGGAAAAGGCGGGGCAAGGCCAGGCTGGGATGCTCCCAAAGAGACCTCTTGAGGAGTCCTTGGAATGCAATCACCTGTTTAATTTGTGTGGAAAGGTGCGTTTGGTGCTGGGCCCCGGCTCTTCCCTGCTGCACGAAATCGGGTAGAACTTGGAGCGTGCTTTGGCACAGGACTTGCCCCGGGCAGCCAGCTGGTCCGGCGCCGGCCTCCCAGCGTCCGCAGGCCACTCCTGGGGGACTTGCATTTTATGATCTTCCTCTAACAAGCAGAGTTTCTCCCCTTCAATTATGAGCCTCCCAGCGGTCTCCCTGCGCCTTTTCAATTGCAAATGTCAGCGCTCTGGAAGCGGACGCGGGAACTCCACGGGCGACGAAGCGATGGGGAAAATGGACTCGCGAGGTCCCAGGAGAGAGACCCTGAGCGCAGAGGCTCCGGCTCCGCGGGGAGCGGAGCGCGGCTGCTGGAGGCGAGGCGGAGGTTCCCGAGACCAAGGGAAAGAAAAATGCGAGTCCGAGCTGGGGTGAACGTGGAGGATGAAGCTGATATCCAGCCACTGGCCTGTGCTGGCAGAAAAAGTGTGGCCCCGCCAGTGCTCCTGGAAGGGAACCCTGTGACTTGAGGTGTGGAAGTTCTCTGGCTAGTGGAGACCAAGGGAGCAGTAACGGTTGGGGAGCTCAACCTTCCAGAATTGAGCTAGGGGTCTCCTTCTCCAGGCCCCATTGTCAGCACTCCCTCTCCATGATGAATTCCCAGGAGCCTGGATTCCGGTGGGAAAATAGTGGTCTCTCAGGTGCTTGGCCTACCGTGGAGGCTCCCAGGGAGAAGGGAGGGGCCCAGACAAATAAGGGCAGGATGATTACACCTTGGGAGAAAGGCCCTCTGAGTTGGAGGAAGGGAGGGAGACTTTGGGAATGGAGCTAGGTGGTTCCAAGGTGAGGAAATGAGCGAACTCTGAGAGGGAGCCTGGAGGTGACACCCCCCCCCCAAGATGGCTCTGAGGATGTGCAAAAAGGGACACTTCTTGCCAAAAGACCATTTTTCACCTAACCCAAGAATTGATTGACCTGGCCCAACCAGACTCATTTCTGGCCCTTCCCCATCCCTGGAGACTGCTCTAGTCCCCAAGACACCCCCCTCCTTGGGAGAGAGGAGCAAGGGGAGGAACCACAGGAGGATATTTTCTGCAATGCTCGCGTTGAGGAACTTTCTCTCGCCAGTTATTTATTTAGCAGTGGACTAACAATGGCTAGGGGCAGGCCCAGCCTGCCTCTGTTTCCAAACTCAGCCCGCCTGCCTCCCCCCACCCCCCAGCTCCTGGAGAACCAACTTCCTCGCTCCGACAGGACAGGGCAGAGAGCTCCCACGTGAAAGGGGGGAGGGGGAGGCAATGGGGAGAGAGGCTGGGAAAGACAGACTGGAGAGAGAGAGAGAGAAGAAAAAAGCACGAAAAGTAAGGGGTTCAAGGAACACGATTCAAACCAGTTTCTAATTCTTGCAGGGAAAAAAAGAGGAAGGAGGGGGAGAAAGGAGAAAAGAAAAAGTAGGAGGAGAAAGAGAGGAATGGGGAGCGTCGACATGAAGGGGTTTCCTTAATATTGTGGACGGATTCAGAAATGAATGAAGAGATAGTCCATTGAAAAGGGTTGAACGCCATGACAACTAGGAACAGCCTTAGATTTATTCCAAACAGTTAGGACACGTTGAAAGAGAGCGTCAATCATGTATTATTTCGCCACTGAAATAAATGCAAAAACCGAGCCGGGACAAAGGCTTCCAACGGGAGCGGGACATTTGTCTACATTTCGCTCATTGTCCGCAGCTTAGCAATCGGTTTGTATTTGTGTTTGCCCGGGTCCGACCACCCAGGACGCGCCGACGAGGGGCTCGCTCTAACCTGGGCCATTGTCACCCACGTCACATACTGGGGGCGAGGCAGCCAGGGCTGCAGAAAGCCGCCGAACGGCTCGAGGAGAGCCGCCCTCGCCGGTCGCTGGCAACCCGGGGGCGGCAGGGGCGAGGCGGCCGCCGCAGCTGAGCGTGGAGCAGACGGGGCGTCCGCGCGTTCCGCTCCGCGCCGTGGGGCTAAGGGCAGAGGGGAAGGAGAGACCCGGAGCTCCGCGCGCGGCCCTTTCTGTTCCTTCCCACCCCACCCCCACCCCCGGGCAAAGCACCTTCAAGACGCATTTCTGGGACGGACAGGAGCCTCAGGTAGCAAACCTTACCCCTCAACTGCTCCCTCCCCGACAAAAAAAAACTGGAAAGAGGGGCGGGAAGTACTGCTTTGACTTCTCTTCCCCAGCGCCCCAGAGAAGGTGCTGCCCCAGGAAAGTTCAGTTCCCAAGCTGGCGAAAGGTTGGAAACTTCACACAAACCTAATGCCCGCTGGCAGCCTGTAGCTAGTACTCCCATTGCGCTCCTGGGGTGACTAAAAGGAGACGAAATTTAAGGACTTGCTTGAGAGAAGAAACTCCGAAGAAAACAGCACCATCCGCCTACCCTGCGACCCCCTCCCCCGTGGCTTTCGGGGTCCTCACCCGGGCTGGATACAGCGCCCCTGTCTCTCCACTCCTCCCCTCTCCCTTCCTAACGCTCCACCTCTGCTGGAGGCTGGAGAGGGAGGGGGCTGGAAGGTCGAGGCATAATAATGGACAAGAAGGGCTCGGGGCCGTCTGCCCTTTCCTCCACCAGGAGACCGCGGCCCGCGGAGCCCAGAGGCGGCGGGGCAGGGGACAGAACCCAGCCCAAGTTCGAGTTCCCTACCCCCCACCCGCCCCTCCCTGGGCCGCCCGCAAAGCAGCGAGTGAACTGCGCAGTCCTCCCGGGCCGCTTAGAAAAGGAAGGGGGTTGGGGAGAGAGAGGCGGAGTGAAGGAAATAAATAAGTCTTTAGCAAATAAAGGGTGGCTGGAGGGGGGTGGGGTCGTTTGGTGGTGGCTCCGGCCGGCCCCAAGCCGATCCCTCTCCTGGGTTTCGGGCTCTTTCGGCGTTAACTAGAATCAATTACTTGCCTTGTCATTTCTAGTACTCATCCTTAAGCCTCAACCAAAATATTGACCTAGGAGGCTTACAGAAGTTGGGCTCTTGCCATTTGAACCGGATCTTGTTTAGGGAACCACCAGCGATGAGGAGGAGAGATTTCCGCGGCTCAGCCTTCGCCCCCTCCCCCTTTTCCAAAGGCACCACAAATCGCCAATTTTCTGGCTTGCTAGGGGCGGGCGCACGGGGGCGGGGAGGTAGGAACCGGTGAATGTTAAGATTGGTTTTTTGGGTTTTGGGTTTTTTTTTTTTTTTGCTTTGTTTTTTGTTTTTGGTGTGTGTGTGTGTGTGTGTGTGTGCGCGCGCGCGCGCGTGTGTGTGGGTTGTTTTTTTTTTTTTTTTTTTTTTTGCTCCTCTCGGTTTCTGTTTTGTTTTCTCTCCTCCTCCTCCGCTTTTTTAAAGATGCAATTTGTTAAAACGGCCTTTTCAAGTGTGTGGACTCGCGAGCGACGCGGTGGTCCTTTGTATGTAAATACTGGGTAAAAAAGGCTCGCCCCGTCTTTGCAATTAATTGACACGTTACACCTCTCATCTTGCTCTAGAGGGCCGTTGGCTGGGAGCGCGGAGCTCCCCAAAACCCACAATTTCACATCTGCAAATACTGTCTTCATCCACTTGACTTCCAAGACCCGCCCACACGTGTCCAACCTTTGCGTTTTAATGTCTCCCCCCCTTTTTTCCACCCTTCTCTCGCTCCCTCTCTGGCTCCCCCTCCCTCCCTCTCTTTCCCTCCCTTTCTCCCCCTCTTCTCCCCCCTCTCCCCAGGTTCGTGAGTGGAGCCCAGCCTTATATGGACTGATCGCTCGGGCAATGGCCCATTTTTTCCTCGCCACCAGCCGCCACCGCGCGCCGAGCGGCCGCCGGAGCCCGAGCTGACGCCTCCTTGGCACCCCTCCTGGAGTTACAAACTAGGGCCCGGCCCGCAGCGCTCGGCGCACTGGCCCGCCCAGTCCCCGCGTCCATTTCAGCGTGGTTTCAGAGAAGACACAGGCGTTGCTTTTGGCCTTTTTTTCTCCCCTACCCTTCCTTATAGTTTCTTTCGCTTTTTTAAAATAATAATTATCTCAATAATTAAAGCCCACCCCCTCCTCCCCTCCCCCTATCCCTCCCCCCCATACCCCCTCCCCGCCCCAACTGGGGAGCGCCACGAATTGACCAAGTGAAGCTACAACTTTGCTGCATAAATTGCGGGGTCCTGAGCCATGTCGCTGACCAACACAAAGACGGGGTTTTCGGTCAAGGACATCTTGGACCTGCCGGACACCAACGATGAGGAGGGCTCGGTGGCCGAAGGGCCAGAGGAGGAGGGCGAGGGGCCGGAGCCCGCCAAGAGGGCCGGGCCGCTGGGGCAGGGCACCCTGGACACGGTGCAGAGCCTGCCCCTGAAGAACCCCTTCTACGACAGCAGCGACAACCCATATACGCGCTGGCTGGCCAGCACCGAGGGCCTCCAGTACTCCCGTAAGTAGCGAAACTTGGCCGCTGCGGCCGTAGCGCCTCTCTTCCCGTGGCTGAAGCTCGGGATGGACACTGGGAGAGAAAGGGGAAGGAGCCATCTAAACTCAGACCCCTCGCCCTGCTCCTCTGGAAAGATTTTTAACACTTGTTAATGATGCCCTAGCTCTTTCCCCCTTTTCAACCTCCCCCCACCCCCATCCCCGTACCGGAAAAAGACTTGGTCTCGGATGTTTTTTTCAAAGCAAGAAATTGGGGAAACGAGGGGGAGGGGAGGGGAATACCTCCCAAGGGCTGGTTACAGAAGTCAACCCAGGACTGATGGCTCCGGTCGGAACCCTCCCCCCCCACTCCCCCCATCCCCACAGACAGGAGAGACTGGCCTGGAGCACTGGAGCGAGCCAGCGAGCCTCGGGGTACGGGTAGAGGGTGGGGGAGGCTCCCGGTAGCTCGGGTATATATAGCTCACCCTGCCCCCTTGCAAGATCATAGAGGACGCTTTGTGCGGTGCGGAGGGTGTCCAGAAAGTCCGAAAGCAAAAACGAAAGCCCCCAAAAACCTTCCTTAAATGGCCGAGCCGATCAATGCCGGGATTGTGGGGGTTTTCTTTTAAAAATCTACCCACGTTCCTCCGGAGAGGAAACTGCTTAAGGGGGCCGGAGCCCTTAACCCGCAACGATCTTCTCCGCGCGCCACTCCCCCCAAATACGCACCCACACTGTGAGAACCCCTAGAAACGCGAGTCTGGAGCCCCCCACTCAAGTCGTTTTTCCTCTTTCCCCTGGGGGAAGCCAACGGTTTTGTCGTGCAGGGATCAGGGCGGGGGTCAAGGCGAAGGCAGTACGGCCAGGCTTCGCGGCGCCGAGGGCCGAGGGCGCACGGAGGATCCCGGGCGCTCAGGGTCTGGCTGTGCAGGCGCGCGGCCTCCAGGCGCCTGACGCGCTTCTCTCTCCCCCAGTGCATGGGCTGGCGGCCGGCGCGGCGCCCCAGGACTCAAGCTCCAAGTCCCCGGAGCCCTCGGCCGACGAGTCACCGGACAATGACAAGGAGACCCCGGGCGGCGGGGGGGACGCGGGCAAGAAGCGGAAGCGGCGAGTGCTCTTCTCCAAGGCGCAGACCTATGAGCTGGAACGGCGCTTCCGGCAGCAGCGGTACCTGTCGGCGCCCGAGCGCGAGCACCTGGCCAGCCTCATCCGCCTCACGCCCACGCAGGTCAAGATCTGGTTCCAGAACCACCGCTACAAGATGAAGCGCGCCCGGGCGGAGAAAGGTATGGAGGTGACACCCCTGCCCTCGCCGCGCCGGGTGGCCGTGCCCGTTTTGGTCAGGGACGGCAAACCGTGCCACGCGCTCAAAGCCCAGGACCTGGCAGCCGCCACCTTCCAGGCGGGCATCCCCTTTTCGGCCTACAGCGCGCAGTCTCTGCAGCACATGCAGTACAACGCCCAGTACAGCTCGGCCAGCACCCCCCAGTACCCGACAGCACACCCCCTTGTCCAGGCCCAGCAGTGGACTTGGTGAGCGCCGCCCCTCCGAGACTCGCGGCCCTAGGCCCAGGCCCCACCCCGGCGGCGGCGGCGGCGGCGGCGGCGAGGAGGACTCGGTCCTTACGGTGGTTATTATTATTATTATTGTAACTATTATTCTGGAGTCGAGCTGACTCTTGGCTCCATTGGGGAGGCGCCGGGAGGTTGCCTGAGACTCCCAGGAGTGGCAGATTCCATCCACGCAGCTCTGCCCCATCCCTCTCTCTTTCGGAACCTTTGGAGAGGGCTGAACTCTAAGCCGTGTTTACAGAATGTTTGCGCAGCTTCGCTTCTTTGCCTCCCCCCGGGGGGGGTGGGGAACCAAATCGTCCCAGCGATAGCGTCCTCACTTGAGAACGAGAAAAAGACCAACACATTCCCCTCCCCGCTTTTGTGAATTTTGTAAAATATGTTTGTGTGAGTAGCGATATTGTCAGCCGTCTTCTTCTAAAGCAAGTGGAGAACACTTTAAAAATATAGAGAATTTTTTCCTCCTTTTTTTTTTATAAGAAAATGCTAAATATTTATGGCCATGTAAACGTTCTCACAACTGGTGGGAGATTTCGCTTTTCGTTGTAAATATCGGTGGTGAGTGTTGCCGAAATGATCTTCAGTGCGGGCCTGTTCTCCCTCGGGGCCCATCTCCTTTCTTTGTGGTTTGTTTTTGGTTTGCTTCTGTTTGGTTACTCCTGCTTTCTTTTCTTTTTATACTTTGTTCAGTGCAAACATTTCTCAAATATGAAAAAGAAAAAAATGTGTAGGCGAGAAGCCCCCTGCCCCATCTCCGGGTCCTGAGCCCCGGAACTTGGAGCTCAGCGGTTCCGTGCGGTTCCCCAAGAGCGCCGGGCGCTGAAAGCTTTCGATTTTTTAAATAAGAATTTTAATAAAAATCCTGTGTTTAAAAAAACCAAGCCCGGCCCTCCCGTTTGTCTTACTTTGTCGCCCTGCGCCGGGCCTGAGGCCTCATCCACGCTTCCCCTCGGGGCAGGGAACCGGGGACTCCCAGGGCGCTGGAGAGGCTCGCGAAACAGGCCTCGCCCGGGCGGGCTGGCCAAGCCCTGCGCCTCGGATCCCGGGCTGGGGCGGGAGCGCTTGGCCTTGGGTCTTCGAGCTGTCGACCCGAAGCCCGAGGTCGCCTGCCCTCTCCCGGGCCTCTAGCGCCTCCTGAATCGGGGACGCAGCGTCCTGGCTTCGGGAGGATAACTGACTTTGGAAAACGCCATAGCGAAGGGAGCACGCCCCCCTCGCTCGCCCAAATCTACGAGTGGCTCCTTCAGCCTGAGAAGCTGTTGAAGCCACTACACTCGATGACTTTCACTTTGTTGCATTTGATTTACCTCGCGCGGAGAAGGGGGGTGGGGACGCTGAGGTTGAGACTGGTCGGCTTTCTCTCTACTCCCCACCCCTTTTTCAAAATCCGCTGACTGGAGGCAGCTTAGGAGACCGCTCCAAGATCAGGGCGAGGAGCGGAGAGGGGAGCTCGAAGCTTTGGCAATAAGAAGGAACGCGGGGACCACGGCGTGGGGGAGGGAGGGAGCTGCTGCAGCCTCCTCTAGGCTACTGGGCCCTGGAGAGCCTGGGAGCCCGAGTTAGTGGCAATCCTTACAAGTGGAATCTGCCGCCCTCCTCTTCCACCCCCTGTCCTTTCTGGGTTTCCAGCCCCCAAACCTGGGTCTGGAACCCACGCCTCCTCCCCTCCTAGCATTTGGCTGCGCGCGGCACTCCAGGCCAGCCCTGTGATGTGAACCCGAGCGAACTGCTTGCTAGAAAGTAGGGGTTTGGAGGTGGGGTGGTGCGCCCTGGCATGCAGGGCCGTCGTGGGGGGTGGGGAGCAGGCAGCGAACGAATAGCCCCCGGCTTGCCCGGGGGAGGGCTCATCGGCCCTTCCCTAGTACGGAACTGATTCTATCCCACCCTGGTCTCTGGGAGATCTCTTTAGCGGATGCTGGCGCACACTTGCCGACACAGGGGAGCGTCTCAGGTGGTCCTGCTTGGGGGGAGGGGGCGCTTCTCTCCTCTATCTCGTGGATTTCCGAAAATACCCGGGGGCTGTGTAGCTCAGAGCCCAGCGGGCGCTGAGATGCCTGGGGATTGAAAGTCGGCCCCATTCGGAAATTGTATCTCTCGTTTTCTCTTGAGCTCCACCTTTATGACTGGGGAGGGGATGCGGGGGGCGAGGAGGCAGAGCAAAGGGAGCGGTCCCAGCTGACTTTCTCGCTCCCTCTAGTTGATGATCAGATTTAATTCAATATCTAAAGTAAACATGATTATCCGTGTGACCAAATCTGCGCGTCAATAGCACTCAGCGCAACACGCCCAGGGACGTGATTACACGTTATTCCTGCGTTGCGCACCCGCCCCTGGATAAATGAGGGCGCTGGAGTCTTTCTAATATCCTCCTAAATGTCCTTCCCCATCTCCAGGTTCATCCGGGTTCACCCAGGTTTTCCTAAATGCTGAGAAGTCTCCCTTTGTTCCCCACACTAGCTGTTTGGCGTTTTTCCTTCTTGCTATTTGTAAAGGCCAAGAGAATTCTCCCCAAATCATTTATTGTTCAATAGTCGAATGCCCAACTTGCCCTGATACCAAGCATTCAAGACCCCACCGGTGACTTCCTTGTAACCCCCAAATCCTCCGGGAAGAGAGATAAGACTTCTTGGAGTGGGTTTGTCAGGAGGTCTGAGGCATAGCTCCAAGACTCAAGTTGATTTTGACTGTCCCAGGCCCTAGGGCTCCGGGGGAACCAAGAATGATCATAGGAACCGCTTTGGCTTCCAGAGAGGAAGGAGGCAAGGTGGAAGGTCTAAATTCTCCAAGACTTCCACTGAGTGCGCGTTGGGGGAGCATTGAGGGTGCATTTTGGGCGGTGTCCAGGACTGCAGGCCTGCAGTCTGGGTATGCGCTCGAGCGGCTGGGAGCTGGGGAGGTGGGTCCAGCGCCCGCCTCTCTCTGTCCTCGGGTCCCCATGGAGTCAATAAAAGCGCCCGCGGAGCCCTGTGTGGCCCTAACCCCAGCGCCCTGGGAGCGCACCCGGCGCGGGGTCCGCTTCGGCAGTCTATCTTCGCCCAATCTACAGCGGGCCGCACAAAACGGCACAATGGGAGAGCTGGGAGCCGGGGATGTTAGAGGCGTGCATATTAAAAAGAGACAGAGAAAGGATCGCAGGGGACAGAGAGAGGGGAAGAGGGAGAAGGGGCCCGTCCTCCCTCCCCCTCCACCCCGCACCATTCAGCGCGCTTATCGCGGGCAGTGAATCCCGGAGTCAGGCAGAAGTCTCCTTGGGGTTTTGTTGGGCCTGTCACTGGGTCCCTTTGTCATCCGCGGGCTCCATGCTGGATTCCATATGGCCAGCTGGGCCGAGGGAGCGCGAGGAGGGACCCGCACAAAACCCAAATTGTGTCCGGCTTTCAAACCCTGTATTGTTGTCTGTGAAAGGAAGACGCATTAAAAATTCGTGCTATATCTATTGGGGAGGAGGTTGGAGGAGGGGAAAAAAAGCCACCCCTGTCTTTGATGGCTTCAGAGGGCGCTTGCCCTGCCTAGGCCCCGTGACACACTGAGAGCTGGATATCCCTCTCTCTCTCTTTTTCTCTCTCTCTCCCCTCTCCTCTTTCTCTCCCTCTCTCTTTCTCTCTAGTCTGTCTCTGTCTCTTCTAGCAAACATTGGCTCTAACACTCAGGCTCGGGTATATAAACTGCCCTCGGGGTTTGGGCTCCTTGCGAGCACTTTGCGTGTTCCTGTGCGCTGGAACTGAGAGCTAGGCTTGGTCGGCCTGGGAGCCTCGCGTGGAAGCCACTGGTCAGCGCCAGCTCAGAAGGAGACCAACGTGCCCAGGGCTCAGTCAGGGATGCTCGGGCCCCACGGACTTCAAGGTTCCAGAGTAAATGCTTCCGCCAAGTCGCGACGCCCAGGCGCGCGCAACCATCCTTCCGCGCACTGCAGGAAGCACTCGGAGAGGCCCAGGGGGCCGCTGAGTTCTGGCCCGGGGCCGCTGAGTTCTGGCCCAGCTCCGTTTCAGCTGCAGCTGGTTCTGAAGCCACTTCCGCCGCCGAGTTAGACCCTTCTGTTACCAACCCCCGGTCATTCGAATTATGGGCGGGGATCCCTCTGGCATCTCGGTGCGACAAGGAAGCCGGTTCAGAGATTTCTTTCACCGCCACCCCTCCTCACGTTGGGAGAGGAACTTGCGTTTTAATTCTCAGTATCTCCTGAATCATTTGAGTAAAATTAAGTAATGGGGACACGGAGCAGAGCTTCCAAGGAATTTGCCGGGTTTTGCCTCACCTAAGCAGTCTGAGTTATCGTGGGGCAGTAGGAGAGCATTTGGGCCATGCGCCTCTCCGCACCCCCCCCCCCCCCGCCACCTATAGCCTGGTCAAAAGCTCCCATAAACAACCCCTAAACAAAAAAACTATGTGCTAAAACAAAGAGCTCACGCTGTGGAAACAAACACAGAACCCACACACGTCGCCCCCTTAGGCAACAGTCACTCAGCCCTTAATGAGCAAAACTAAGTCAGTGGAATGTACAGCTAATCCCAAATGGAGGCCTCCCTTTCCCATTTAGTACTACTGTCATATTTCGTAGAATCAGATAACTTGCTAAGAGTAGGAATCCCCTTGTCAACGCTCCCCACCCTGGCCAGGGAAAGCACTTATTTTCCTTACCTATTGACTGTTAGGCTTAGTGGAGACCTGGTGTGGATTTCTCGAGCCTTTTCAAGAGCCTGGTCATTGAAAAGCTAATCCAATATTTACCAAGCATAAGGACAGTTCTCGGACGTATTTATTAAGGCCCATCACTAAGTGATTACTTGGACTGAAGACAAAAGCGAGGGGAGGGCGCGTCCCGGCTCACCAGAGACCCTGCCTGGCTGGGGTCTCCCCACCCGTAAGTAGGAAACCAGGCGCAAACTTGTGAGATGCTGAGGTTCCCCTCCCGTACTTAAGTGGCGTGTGGATTAGATATTATGTTGGTCGGTATTTCAGGAAATATGTACTTGTGGCTTCCTGAGAGGCCAGGCGCAATGACACTCTAAACTGTGTCGATATATCATCTTTTATCCAGGATCTGCAAATAAACCCCTGATCCCCCCAACGCATTATAGCCGCTGCTATCTCTCCAAGGAAGCGATCTGAGTTTTATTGCTTTCACCGACGCCCCAAGTCACACACACACACACACACACACCCTCCCCTCTTCCACGCAGTCTGGTTTTTAAAGGCTCTAATATTTTTTTTTTCTCCTGGGGCATCATTATTAATAAACAGGAGATATAGGCCTTGGAGCCGCCACCCGAGCAAGTATGGAAATGCAGGCCCGCGGGCCACCTGACCCAGCGCGCAGCTCGCTACCAGAAGCCGCACAGCCTCGGGCGGAAGAAAGTGGAGTGGCCGCGCGCCGCAGCCGACACCAGGAGGCGCCCGAGTTCTGCTTTCTGGACACAGCAATGCGCGCCCTGCCCCAGTGCCGGGAAGTGCCACCAGGCAGTCCGGCTTCCCGGTCCCGGGCTGTATTTCCGTGGAAAAGAGGCCGAAGCCTGGAGAGGGGACCCAGGAGGAGTCCGCGGCTCCGAACCAGGATTAGAGCGTGCAAATCAGGCGGCTCCATCACAGCTTGCTGGTGCACAGGCGGTTCAGAAAGTGCGCATGGACAGAAACAATCTGCCCTTGAGGACACTCTTGTTCCTCGGTCGTAGTTTCCTCCTACTCTTCTTCCTCCACGTACGTGTCACCTGCAGTGCCCGCCCCAGCTTCCATCCAGTTGTGGCACAAACAACAGCAAACTGGTTCCGTAGTCCTGGTGTGCGCTGGCCACTGGGAGGGCTCCACGATAGACGCGTCGCGGTCTCTGCGAACCTGAGCCGTACCACGCACGTATCGGCCCCTATGGGTGAACGCAGAACAGGCAGTTCTGTAAGGGAGAGAGAAAATGCTTCCGAAGAGGATTCTGAGTTTGGTTGGGGGCGGAAGTAAGGTTACTAGACAGGAGAGACCCTCATCTCTCATTCACCTTGAGTCGGGACTCCTGCTACTCCTGCCCATATCCAATCCCGATTCCAGCGGGTGCTGCTAACTGCGAGGAAAGGTGATTAGAGAAGCCCTCCACCAACCTTGCGCCTTTACCCCACCGGCCAGGGGAGGGCGGTGCAGTGGCGCCATCTGGCCACCAGGAAGAGACCCCACGCGGACGCCGGGCTTTGGGGTCCGGGCGAGGGAGGCAAGAATGCACCGCACCCCAGCTGAGAGCACCTTGTGCTGAGGGATTGACTGGGGCGCAGGGGGTATCTGAGAGTGGAAAGGTCACCAGATTGTAAATGCCTTCTACTTCCACCCGGCTCTGGTGCCTTTCTGAGAGGCTGGGTCTGGGACAGCGGAGTAGGGGCTGAAAAGAATGTAGAATGAAGGACAGATTGCTCAATCTTAATCACCGTGCGCCCCCTAAAATAGGACCCGCAACTCGAGCTTGTGACATTGATTTTTCCCGTGAATACCCTGGGTGGGACTACCTCCCATCAAAAGCATTCGTGGCTCCAAACGTCGATCCTTTTACTTTCTTAAGCGCCCCCCCCCCACCCCGCCCTTCACCACCAGTGAAGCGGTGTGATTAGGGAGTCGGCAGTGCTCAAGTTGTCCGCGGGGTGGCGCGATTGGATAAGAAAAGATTTCTGCGCCGGTCACTGTCCCGGGTGATGGAGTGCAGCTTGGACACCTGCAGGATTTAAGAGATGTCTCAGTGAAGTATTCTTCACACCAAGGCTGGTGTGTGTGTGTGTGTGCGCGCGCGCGCGCGCGAGCGCGCGCTCGCGTGCATGTGCAGGTGTTGTCCGCTTTTTCTGTAGAATGAAGGACAGATTGCTCAATCTTAATTCCAGAAGAATTAAAACTCTGCCCTTCAACTTGGCACCTAGAACCTGAGGAAGAGGCTAAAGGTATCCCGCCCAGCCCAACCTCTTTCTTCCTCCCCCACCCCCCAGCTCTTCCAGCTGCTGATGCTGACACTGTATGACTGCCACAATCAAGACACATTTCTGTCACCCCAAAATGTTCCCTCCTATCAGAATGCTTGCAGACGTCAGTTGAAAGCCTTAGATGAAAACAAGTCCATCCCTTTCCTCAGTGATTGTTTCACACTTTCCCCTTGGTTCATAAAATGGTACAAAGAAAGCCACAGTTCTCTGTTCCCAGCCCTGATACCTGAAGATGATGAGTACCACCATCATTTATTGAGTATCCACTGTGGCCAGGCACCTATTAGGCACTTCTCCTACATCCTCATATCTGATTGTCATACTCAATCTGTCCTTATACATATGAGGAAACGGAGGCTCAGAAAAGTACCCTGTATATGGACAAGGTAGTGATCTTACAAAGAAAAAGTCCTGGGGTGGAGGTGGGATTTACTGGGATTTTCAATCCTATTGTAGAATAGTGGATGTGGGCAAGGACTTCCTCCTGTTCTAGAGAAGGCAGCTGGGTGGCAGGCTACTCCACAGAGCAGGGTTCTGCCAGTTCCCACCAGCAGCAGCTCAGGTAGCAGGCTGGCTGGTCAGGACAATGCCAGGCCCTTGATCTCTTCCAGGAAGCTTGCACGCCAGCTCCCTCCACTGGGTACCATGTAGCTGTCCCGGGCCAGTGAGTGTTCCTGAGAAGTGAGGGGGAACAAGATGAAGGTTCCACCTGAGGGGTACCCTCTGAATCTGTTGCCATAGCTGGGCCCATGGTCTGCCATCTCTTTGGTTTTGATGAAAGCAACTCCTTTGTCCCCACAGAATGATAAAAGATACAAGAAAAATCATTTTCAATTGCCAATTGATCTTATATCTAAATGATTACGTGTCTTTTAGCTGAAATGGGGGAAATGGAAAATAAGTTAACATGTTTTTTTGGGTATAGTGCTGGGAGATTCACAAGAACTATTCAAAGGAATTTTACTTAAGCATTTACTTCCAGACTTCTCCATATGTCTTTCACTCTGCTAGTTACAACATAAAAGAGTTGCCTCGGTATAGACTGATATCATACAAGGGGGAGATAGGCTTGTTTTTGTTTTTTTGTTTTGTTTTTTTTTTTGTGTTTTTTTTTGTTTGTTTTTTTTTTTTTTTTTTTTTGTTTTGTTTTTTTTTTTTTTTTTTTTTGAGGTCAAGCCAAAGGATTCTGATTGTTGTGTCAATGACAGGGGATAAGATACCTGGTGGTCTGACCATGAAAGGCACCTTTCAGAAATGGCCAGTCCCTCTCCACAGGTGCACACAGCCAGCTCCTCCAGGTGTGACAGGACGTGGCCTTAATTCCTGCTGCCACAGCTCTGGATAGGAGAAAGTGTCCATTGCAGATAGCAGCATGGTGCCCACAGCCCCTGGGCACTCCCTGTGCCCACATGTGCCAGTGGCTACCTACTCCCAGCACTGTGGATCACTGCCTGAAGGAGGAATGGGGTAGAGGGTTGCTAGACTCCTGGGACTGTTGGCAAGTGCTGGGAAGTTCATGGTCCTCAACCAATTTTAGGTGGCAGTTGTTGGACAAATAGCACAGCTTCCTTGGCCCAGGTAGAACAATGGGGACTTATGTCCTATGCCATCACCCCGATGCCTACAGTGCGAGGAAGCCCCGCTGCCCTCCGTGGCAATCTGCTCATTCACACACCCTGTACTGGCTTCTTTCTCTTCCCTGTCTCACTTCCCACTTCCTTGTTGATCCTTCCTGGGATCTTCGCCCTTATTAACTACTTGCACATGAATCCTTGTCTCAGGCTCTGCTTCTGGGGGAACCCAAACTAGGATACAGATCCTTGAAATCTCACTTCAACCTTCATTTTAGACCTGGTGTTGGTCTCTCAGAGGTCACTCATGACCTAATGGCCCATCCTAGTGAACTCTCACCCCTTGTATTCCCTGGCAATGTCACCGTTCATGCATCTTTCTGTCCTAATTAGTTTTCAGTGGCAAGGGATCAGTGAGCCAAGCCACTGTATAATGAGGGACACAAGACTAAGCAGCAGCTGGCCAGTCCCTTTGTCTGCCCAGGGTCAAACCTGGGACATTCAGCTGCCCTTATGCAGACTCAGAGCTCTGGCTCTTCTTCAGAATTCATCCTCAAGGCCAGTAACTTGGTCTTCTCCCATCAGAAAAGGGCTCCCAGATCCTCTGAGCACAGCTCATATTCCTGCCTCCCAAGAGGAAGAATCCGATTGGGTCAGAGAGGTACCCTTCAGTAGGCAGAATCCCCTCTGGTCAGGTTCCAGGTCTCAAACACCTCATGGGCAGTTGGCTTCCCTAAAGTCTAATCTACATGGTGACTATTGTCTTGCGAACACAGGACACCAGGGACCCACAGCACAGGCACAGGGTGTGACATCCACATGCAGAAAGAGCCACTCTCATTACTCAGAAGACACTGCAGAGATGGCATGTTATGGGCTGAATTGTGCCTCCCCCTCACACAAATTCATAAGTTGTCACCTCAATGTAGAATGTGTGACTGTACTTGGAGACAAGGGGCCCTAATCCAATCTGACAGGTGTCCTCATAAGTAGGGGAAATTAGGACACAGACACACACGAAGGGAAGACCATGTGAAGACAGAGAGAAGATAGCCATCGGCAAGCCAAGGAGAGGGGCCTCAGAAGAGCCCAACTCTGCAAACACCTTGATTCCCCAAGTTTCATCCTCTGGAATTGTGAGGAAATACATTTCTGTCACGTAAGCACTCCTGTCTGTGGCACTTTGTTGTGACAGCAGAGCAGATTAATACATGGAGACTTAGAGTCTCATGGCCTGGACATTTTCTACCATGAATGTCCCTCTGTCTTAGACTTTTGTGTCCTGAATCCCACTTTGTCTCCTCTTCAAGGCTGAAGTGCCCACCTCCCAGGGCTCCAGCCTGATGGAACCCCGCTCTTCCTTCCTGCCAGGAGAGATGATGTTTCTCTCGGCCCCTGGCTCCTGGAATGACAAGCAGGTCTTCCCTTGAGCAATTCAGTGACTTAGCCATGTGGCCCAGGGTCCACTTAACTCCATGTGTATCCTGTGGACCCACTACTATAATTCTCCTCTCTACAGGCCTTGCAGGACCAAAGAGTGTGGATGACAAGCCAGAGAGCTTTAGTCAGAGTATTAATGAGACGGAAGGAAGAGGCTGCGTGGCAGATGATGAATCCCTAAGCAGGTGGACTCCAGAACCCAAAGTGTTCTCCACGAATTCTCTCCTATTTCTAAGACAGACATCAGAGACAATATCTCCTGCCCTGGGAAGGAGCTCAAACCCCAGCTGGAAAATCCCCAGGGGAGTGGCTGGGATGGTTTGGAGAAGTGACAGGTTCCCTGTGTGGGCTTGGTCCCCCTGAGCATCCATTCTTGTCACCCCAGGGCCTGGATCCTGGTTGCTCAAGCTCTCAGTTGCAAATGAATCTCTTGGGCTTTTGAGAAAAGGCAGATTCTGGTTCATCAGGCCAGACATTCTGCATTTCTAACCATCCTTGGGGTTTTGAGGGTCTAGATGACAATCCAAATGCCTTAGTAAAGTTGACCCTATTAAATTATCAGTAGGAATCCTGCTAGAATGATTATCACCCCCCAAAACAAGGGTAGAGAAACTTTTTTAAATGGTCTTTGAATCATTTGAGAAATAAATAATCAAGAGCCATATGAGCCATATGAGTAAGAAGTAATCCAAAATATATGTTGACTATTAGAGTACAAAAAAATCTTAGGAGCATTTTGTAACAGTGACCTCCCCGAATTTTCCAGACAGAAAAACTCAAGTCCCAAGAAGGAAACATATGCCCTGTCACAAAGCCAGGTCCTCTGCTCCAATGCCCACACACCTCCTACAGTGACAGCTGCTAGTCCCTGAACTTGCCCACCTTTAAAACTGGGGCCATGGGACTATGACATGTTTTTGACAAAGCACAAACCATGAGAAGGCTGTACCAGAAATCAGAAGATGCCTTGTGTTCATGTGCAGCCTTGAACAAATACCTCATGCTCCCTAAGCCTGTTTCCCCACTGGTTACAAAGACTTAAAAAGGATACACCTGCCCTTTGTAATTCAAAAAGCATCACAAGGAGGTGGTGGGTGTGTTATTGAATCATTTGAAAATAGTGGTGTCAGACTCCTAGTGGGAATCCCATCACACAGTTCTCAGGCAAAGGACTTAGGTGAGGGGAGGGAAAGAGGGGTCAGACACTCAGACAATGAGTGAGGACAGAATGGGTAGGGGACAGGCTGGAGGGACAGGCATGGGCTGGGTTCTGGAGTGAAGGGTGAACAAGGTAAAGAACTCTAGGCGCACCATACAGTGGATATTTCTGCAGCAAAATGTCCTGTGTCCGTGCTCTCCAATATGGTGGACACTAGCCACATGTGGCTATCAAGCACTGGAAATGTAGCTAACAGAACTGCAGAACTGGTTTTTACATTTTAATTTTTACTCATTTAAATTTAAATAACCACATGTGGCTAGTATTGGACAGGGAAGATGTCGACCATACCCAACATTGGTTTAGAGCTATAAAAGGAAAATATGTGTTAGTCCTTCTAACTTCCCTATAAAATGCTAATTAACATCATTGCAGCTAACTCAGATTCACAGCTTCTCGATTGCTTATTTTATTTTATTTTATTTTATTTTATTTTATTTTATTTGACTTTATTTTATTTTTATTTTAGAGAGAGCATGTGCACAAGCAGGGAAGGGGCAAAGAGAGGGGGGAATAGAGAATCCCAAGGAGACTCCACGCTCAGTGAGGAGCCCAACAAGGGAGTCAATCTCATGACCGTGAGATCATGACGTGAGCTGAAGTCAAGGGTCGGAAGCCCAACCAACTCAGCCACCCAGGAGCCCGAATTGCTCTTATGAAATTTTTGGTTCACTCAGAAATGAAGAGCCACAGTGGCAAGGGTTAGGAAGTGGGATGGGAGTGGAGAGTATGTTTATCCCTTCACATACTCTTTCTGCCCTCAGTCATAAAATGCCTCAGTTTGGGGGCGCCTAGGTGGCGCAGTCGGTTAAGCGTCCGACTTCAGCCAGGTCACGATCTCGCGGTCCGTGAGTTTGAGCCCCGCGTCGGGCTCTGGGCTGATGGCTCAGAGCCTGGAGCCTGTTTCCGATTCTGTGTCTCCCTCTCTCTCTGCCCCTCCCCCGTTCATGCTCTGTCTCTCTCTGTCCCAAAAATAACTAAATAAAAAAAAACGTTGAAAAAAAAATAAAAAAAAATGCCTCAGTTTGGATAAAATTCCATAAAGTATCAAGAGGTTTTTAAAGAACTATGGGGAATCTTGGTTGATTCCTGACTATACACACACACACACACACACACATGCCTGCAACACTGGGGGCTGAGGTGGGGGATACTCAGAAATGTCCATTATCAGTTAGATGGAAGGAAGGATGGAGCCACCTCCGGCAGATTCTTAACCTTTCGTGTACCAGCAGTGACCCCTTTGGCAGGCCGCAGAATCCTCTAGAACCCTTCTCAGAAGAATGCATTTATAAAGGAAATTAGATTGAAATATAATTCACCCCTTGCAGATGAGAAACTGCAGATTAGGAGCTCCTGAATTTCCACAGTGACAGTCCCTTTGCTTTGCCCCCTGTCCCCTCTCCCAACCGGGCTGCCTGCTTTGCCAACTCAGGGTGAATCAGGACAAGAAGACCAGTCAGGACTTGCCTTCTTCCCTGGAAGGTGTGACACTGAAAGGCACAAGGACTGCCTTCTGTGCCAAAGAAGTGTGGAATCACCACAGACCAGGTCATGGTGAGACAGTAGAGGGACAATATTGCCCCAAGGCAGAATTTTGGTCTTAAGGGGCACATGGTGGGTGAGGGACTAAGAGACGGGCTGCTGGGTTTGCTCCCATGTTAACCCTTCCTGATTCCCATTTCACTCCTTTCTGTGGACATAATGCCATTTTGTGAAATTAAGCATGATATCAGCAACAGGAGAAAATAAGGCAAATTGAAATACTACTTTTTTTTAAGTTTATTTATTTATTTTGAGAGAGAGAGAGCATGCATGCACGAGCAAGAAATGGGTGGAGAGAGAGGGAAAGAGAGGATCCCAAGCAGGATCTGCGTTGTCAGCACAGAGCCCCACCAAAGTGGCTCGAACTCACGAACCGTAAGATCATGACCTGAGCCAAAACCAAGGGTCAGATGCTTAACCAACTGAGCCACCCAGGTTCCCCTAAAATACCACTCTTGATGCAAACAGCCTTTTAAAGTTTACCACCCTGATCCAATGCAATTAGACAAAGCAATTAGGAACACTTGTCAAGCACTGCCAGCCCCACCAGTTGGGATGAAAGGCCCTAAAGGGGACTTGGGCAATGCTCTGGAGAGGCTGCCCATGTGGGGGGTGCTGGGAAAACGACCGCAGCTGGGTTAATTAATCAAATGGGGAAATCAGATAAAAATTCACCTTGCAGCAGGAGCTCAGAGCTTTCAAATGCAAAGAGTGCAAAGTAAACAAAGCAATCCATTCTAATCTCGATCCTTACATTTTTTTTAATTTTTAAAAAATATTTATTTTTGAGAGAGAGTGAGAGACAGAGACAGACTGTCAGTGGGGGAGGGACAGAGAGAGAGGGAGACACAGAATCTGAAGCAGGCTCCAGGCTCTGAGCTGTCAGCACAGAGCCGGACTCAGAGCTCAAACTCATGAGCCATGAGATCATGACCTGAGCTGAAGTCAGATGCTTAACCAACTGAGCCAACCAGGTGCCCCTTTGGATCCCTACTTTTGATAGTAAAGTTGGAGGATCATTTCTGACTGAGTTCAACTATGTGGTTGAAAAATAAGAGAAGGCAATGCTAGCATTGCTTTCGTAAAGATCCCAGGATGGGAGCCCTGGATGGCTCACTAGGTTAGGCCTCCAGCTTTTGATTTCGGCTCAGGTCATGATCTTGCAGGACATGGATTGGAGCCCCTCAGCCGTGCTTTGCACTGACAATGTGAAGCCTGCTTGGGAGTCCCTATCTCCCTTTCTCTATTCCCCTCCCCCATTTGCTCTCTCTGTCTCTCTCTCAAAAATAAATAATAAACAAACAAACAAATAAGTAAATAATAAACATTAGAAAAAAAGATTCCAGGGTAACAAACTGGTAATATTATGTCCGACAGGAATTTTTCCATTCATGGATTGTTCTTTTTTTCTTTTTGTTCCCCCACCATTTATAGAACACACATGTATGCCATAATCTAACCTTCATGGATTCTGATAAAGCTAGTCTTAAAAGCAAATTGATTTCTTTAAACATTCTAACACCACATCAATTTAAAAGGTTCTTCAGACTTTGCGAGGCATGAAAGTTATTCAAATAGAATTTACATGAATATCATAATGTATGTTTAGTAATGGTTGCAATGAAGCTGTTCCTGGCTGTGTCAGATACTAAAAACATACTTTTATGTTAAATATCAATATTTTAGAGCTTTCTGCTGAAAATTTCAATGAGGTCTGTTTCTAAAAGGTATGATGTGTCAAATCCTTAGTAAAAGTAACAATATACCACCCTACTTTGTACACAACTTAAGCTTCTAATAAGCCTCATAACATGTACCCTTTCTGTAGAAATAAACAATTTAGATGTAGTGTGAATAGCCACCAGAACCAAAAATAGACATGATCATATGGTGTCTCTGGGTACCCTGGTGCCCAATTTTTAACTTTTGTTTAGACTGATGCAGAGTTTGGTCCTTTTTGTCCTTTCCACCCTTCAGCCAGGCTGGCCATGATTCAGCAGTATCTGGAGTCCCCCTCATGGTAGGCCCCCAATCAGCATCTACTGGTGCTCTTGAACAAGAGGAGAAAATGCTATAGAACCGACAAAGCATGGTAGAAAGTGAAGGTGTTAATCAAAATGTTGCTTTTGGGCACCTGAGTGATTCAGTTGGGTAAGAGTCCAACTCTTTTTTTTTTTTT
>NW_024412427.1:33172838-33186354 GCF_014898765.1 Herpailurus yagouaroundi | reverse complement strand
ATTTATATTTGAGAGAGAGAGAGAGAGAGAGAGAGAGAGAGAGAGAGCAAGTAGGGGAGGCGCAGAGAGAGAGGGAAACAGAATCCAAAGCAGGCTCCAGGCTCCAACCTGTCAGCACAGAGCCCGAAATGGGGCTCAAACTCACAAGCTGTGAGATCATGACCTGAGCTGAAGTCAGACAGTTAACCAACTGAGCCACCCAGGTACCCCGGTAAGTATCCAACTGTTGGTCAGGTCTTGATATCAAGGTCATGAGTTCAAGCCTTACACTGGGCTCCATGCTGGGCTTGAAGCCTACTTAATAAAAAATGTTGCTTTTACCTAGATTATCCATCATCATCTTGACGAAAGAGCTCTGAAGGACAAGACTGGATCCAGGATCCTTGCAGGTGATAGAACTTTTCTCTCTGGGCTTTGTCACCAAATGAATCTTAAATGTTTGGCTTGTGGGGGCTGTAGCTTAATATGAATCTTAGGAATGGTTTGTGCTCAGCTCTCCTGGAGGAATTACTGGGGTGGGTGGTGGCGGGGGGTGGTGAGGAACACTCTTTAAAAAGCTCTGGACCAACTTTGCAAACAGAAGTTTCTAAAATAAAAATGCACACATTTTCCAGGCTCCTCTAATGTCAGAATTCTAGAACTTCATAACCAGGTTGTATCAGCCTTTACGTACCTTGATTTCTGGAGTTAAGACAGCTTTAACCAAAGAAAACATCAGTAGGTTTCCTACTGTGCTATCAAAAGCCAGGACTGAGGGTGCACCTGGGTGGCTTAGTCAGTTAAGCATCTGACTTTAGCTCAGGTCATGCATGATCTCAGGGTTCATGAGTTTGAGCCCCAAGTCGGGCTCTGTGCTGACAGCTCAGAGCATACACCCTGTTTGGGATTCTGTGTCTCCTTCTCTCTCTGCCCCTCCCCTGCTCATTCTCTCTCTCTCTCTCTCTCTCTCTCTCTCTCTCTCTCTCTCTCAAATAAATAAACATTAAAAAAAATTTTTAAGTCAGGATTGAGGATATTCCATGACAAGATGTCTGTCAGAGGAATCTAAAGTTCTTCTGCATACAACTCCTACTGCATTTGGCCACACACCAGTGTGTGTTTGCTTTTCACCCAATTACACAATGACACATTTCATCATCAGAGAGAACTACTTTTCTGGTATTTCAATTGGTAGAATCAATGAAAGTGGGAAGAATCTGTTTTGAATAGTTCTATATTATAATTTTGCAAAGCACTTTTATGGTTTTATATCTTGCCAGGCCAAAGAAACCTGATGAAGCAACTATCTGTGTTTGGAGACTTTTTGTTGAAAAGGACACTAATTAATTTTTCATTGATTTTGTGTTTTGAAATTATTTTAGATTTTCAGAAAGTTGCACAAATAGCTCAGGGAGTTTCCATCTGCCCCACCCCTCCCTCCCCACCTAGATTCCCCTGAGATTAACCTGTTACATAATCATAGAATGACCAGCAAAACTAAGAAATTAATACTGGAACAACAGTCCTAACTACAGACATTTGTATTTGTTGGGTTTGCCCATTCGTGTCTTTTTCTGGTTCAGAACTGACTCCAGGATCCCACTTTCCATTTAATTTGGCAGTTGCTCAGTCTTCCCTTGTCTTTCATGACTTTGACAGTTATATTTATTTATTTTTTTAAATATTTATTTTTATTTTGGGGAGAGTGCAAGCGGAGGAGAGAGAGAGGGGAACAGAGGATCTGAAACGGACACTGTGCTGGCAGGATGACAGCAGCGAGTCCGACGTGGGGCTCAAACTCATGAACCGTGAAATCATGACCTGAGCAACCGACTTAGCCACCCAGGTGCCCCTCATGACATTGACACTTTTAAAGAACACTGGCCAATTACCTTATAAATGTCTCCACTCGGGTTGTCTGATGTTTTCTCCTGAGATTGTGTGTTTGGGGCAAGAATACCACAGAAGTAATGTTGGGGCCCTCTCAGTGCATGAAGTCAGGGGTATGTGATGTTGATGTCTATTATCACTGGTGATGTTAACCCTCATCATTTGGATAAGGTGGTGTCCTCTTGGTTCTCTGCTGTAAGATTAGTATTTTCCCCTTTGTCATTAACAAATATCTTAGACCATGCAGATATCCTGTTCCCCTTTAAACTTTTGTCCTGATTTTGGCATCCAGCAGGGAAACTTACCTTTCGTGATTATTACTATGGGGTGACTTAGTGGAGATTTTGTATCTCCCTCATTCACAGGGACACTTTTGAATAAATATGTAGGCATTTCAAAACAAAGTTAATGTATTTGGGAATTTCTTTCCAACACTAACTTTCAAAGATATTAAAAGCTATCTCTAGGGTCTGCTCTGGGTATCTACTCCCCTCCTCTTACTCAGCTGTGATTTCTCACAGTAGAAGTTTGGTCTTGTTAAATCAAAGGTAACCTCAAAAATTAAATGCTACAAAAGTGACATTAGGAACAGAGAGGGGGGACAGAAGGAAGCGGAAGTGTTGATACTAAGCAACCAATCCCAGGACCCTCACCTCTTCACCCATTTTTATATGTTCTTGGGAAGCAGGCACAATTTTTTAAAAAAAGGTAAATTTAGAATGTGCTGGTAGGTATTTCTTTTAGTGTTTATTATCTGGAAACTTCTTACAAAGGATACAGCAGCTTGTTCTCAAAACAACTAAGAATGCACTAAAGGTGGCCCCAAACTTCTGCTTGTTTCCAGGATAGCTCTGAATATTAATGTTCAAATAGAATACCTTATTCTTTATTTGGTTTCAGAGAAGAAACATGATCAAGAGCTGAGGGTTGTTTGTCCAGAGATGGAAGGCAAAGCAATCTTCCACTCTAAAATATAAAAGGCATGATAAGAAAGAACTTGCAACAAAGTCAAGGCTGCCCAAGACCCGAGTTACTCAAATTCTACAGGGAAAAAGTAAAGGCGTCTGTGACTGTAGGAAGTAGACATTTGGAAACAAAGGAGATTGAGAAAAGGGTTGTTCAAAACATGACATGTCCAGCTCAGTTGGAATCCAAAGTCTTGATTCTGAAGTAATCTTCTTGCTGTCACAGTGATCCTTACCTGCCTGGGTGAGTTTCTCTACACCAGGAGGGAAGTGATGAGGTGCTGATTTAACCTCCAGCCTTATGAAAGGCTGTGTCTTATTGTCTTTGTCACGAGGGGTGGGGAGGTCACAACGGGTCAGCTTAGGTAACAACTCATCATTCTTTAAAAGAAAATAAATTTTAGTAATCATTTAGTTTCTAAACTAATTTCATTTAGTTCACATTTGTTTAGCATTTACTGTGATCAGTCACTGTTTCAAGTGCTTTGTATGTATGAAGTCATTTAATCCTTACAACATCCCTAGATGGTAGGTATCATTTTATAGATAGGAAAACCACATCATGGAAAGGTTTAAGTTACTTGCCTGAAATTGCACAGTAAGAAGCAGACCTGGGATTTAAGTTCATGCCATCTGGAGTCAGAGCTGGTACCTTAAGCTTCCAGCTCTGTGGCTACAAAATAAGTGGCTCACAGGTGTTATCACATAAAAGGGAAATGGCATCTTTTGTAATGTGAGATATCAGAGTAGATGCTTGGGAAAAGCACCACTAACACCATCTATGACTCAAGAGTCCAATCTTAGGTGTTACAATTATATCTCATAAGCATCATACCTGCCTATCAGACAGCTCCTCTGGGTCACAATGAAGGCATGAAGGAAAGGTGCAACCTTCATACCTGGTGCAGGCTTACCTGAAACATAGCTCCTCCCCCTACCTTCCATCAGGAGAGGGCATGGGATCAGGCAAGATCAATTTGTCAGCAGCACCCTGTGTTCTGGCCAGCTCCATACAAAGCCAATCTCAGAACATGATGGCTCACTTATTTATTTATTTATTTATTTATTTATTTATTTATGTTTATTTATAAAACAACAAACATGTCTGAGAGAGAGACAGAGACAGAGTGAGCAGGAGAGGGGCAGAGAGAGAGAGGGAAACACAGAATCAGGAGCAGGCTCCAGGCTCTGAACTGTCAGCACAGAGCCTGACACGGGGCTCAAACTCACGAACCAGAGATCATGACCTGAGCTGAAGTTGGACACTTAACCGACTAAGCCACCGAGGTGCCCCAACATGATGGCTTTTTTAATGAAAGTAAACCCAAAGCAGGAAAAGGGTCCTGAGTAATTATAGACAAAAGTAGGTCAAAGCAATGGTACAAGGAATATGTATTCTTTTTAAAAAATTTTTTTAGATTTATTTATTTATTGTAAGAGACAGAGTGTAAGTTGAGGAGGGGCAGAGAGAGGATCCCAAGTAGGCTCTGCATTGTCAGCATGGAGCCCGACGTGGGGCTGGAAGTCATGAGCTGTGAGATCATGACGTGAGCCGAAACCAAGAGTTGGATGCTTAACCGACTGAACCCCACAGATGCCCCAAGAATATGTATTCTTTACATGAAACTGGACTCTGGAAGAAAACAAATAGCCCCAGATGTAACTAGGTATGTTTTCTCATAGGTGAAATCAAGGGGAGTGCAGCTGCAGCCCCAGTGTTGAGGAGCAGAAATGGGAAGGGCAGTGTCCACCACGTGTCCCTATCCCCATGAGACCACTGCCTGGGGGGCCCTCACTCTCAGGAGCAGCAGAGCCCCAGGCAAGGAAAACCCCACTAACAACCCACCAAAGGAGCCACTAGAGTTATAAGGAAAGAAGGAATTGAAATCGAAGGGGACAAACATCTTAAGAGAGGCGGGGGAGAGGGGAGACTAGACAGCAGTTCGAGGAGAAAAAGGGGCATGTGAGGAGAGAGCTGCCCTGCCCTACCCTTCAAAGGATCCATATCAATATCACCTAGATTTCCACTCATGTTTCTTACAAAGTTTTTATTCCCCCCAGAGTAGTGGTTTTCTGAGTGTCATGGAAAAGCAATATGGTTGAATTAAGTCATATTATATACAGAACATTCCACCACAGAGAGACGCCAGCTCTGTGCAAGAACTTGTCCCTGGCCTGAGCATGCCACACCCCCAGCTCTTTCTATTTTTCATGGGCTTCTTTTCATCATCCACATTAACTCAGTTTCTTTTCATTTTCTCTCATGTGCACAGGGTCACCAGTAGCTTTTGGGTTTGGGTTTGGAGGGGTGGGTTAGGGCAGTGCAGTGACATTCTTTGTATGTGTGATCAGTTTCTAGTTCAAGTGTTCTGGTCACCTATTCCTAGTGTAACAAATCAGTCCAAAACTTAGTGGCATAAGATACTGTTTGATTCTGCTCACAGAGTTTTCTGGTCAGGAATTCAGACAGGGCTCAGTATGGACAGCCCATCTTTGCTCCTCAATGTCTGGAGCCACAGCTGGTCCAAACTGGGGTTGGAGCCAGTGATGCTGGAGGACTCCTTCCGAGAGGGCTTCCATGGTTGATGCTGTGGAGCCTGCTGTAACACTACTGGTACTTTGTAGGTAGTCTCACTGGCTCTTCTCTCTGGCTACTTCTAACATATTCTCTCAGTCGTTGGGATTTCGCAGGTTCACTACAATGTGTTTTCTATTTATCTCGGTAGACAAGGGTTGCATTTTCTGTGCCTGTAGGTTAGTATCTCTTGTCAGTTCTAGAAAGTTCTCAGGCATGATCTCTTCAAATATTGCCTCTACTTATCGCTTGTCTTTTCTGGACTTCTGATTGGATGTCTGTTATACCTACTCATTTTATCCTTCATGTCTCCTTATCTCTTGTTCATACTTTCCGTTTGTCTCTCTATGCTGCAGTTTGGGAAATTCTCCAGCTCTCTCTTATACTTTACTAAATTTTAATTAAGTGTAAATTTGAGTTTAACTCATCCAATTAGTCTCCAGGTTCTTTTTTTTTCAACAACTACATTTTTTTTATTTCTAAAATTTCTGATTTTTTTTTCAAATCCATCCTGTAATTTTTTTAATGTTTATTATTTTTGAGAGAGAGACAGAGACAGAGACAGAGAGCAAGCAGAGGAAGGGCAGAGAGAGAGGGAAACACAGAATTGGAAGCAGGCTCCAGGCTCTGAGCTGCCAGCACAGAGCCTGATACGGGGCTCAAACTCACAGACTGCAAGATCATGACCTGAGCTGAAGTCGGCCATTTAACCAACTGAGCTACCCAGGTACCCCTATCCCATAATTTTTTTAATTCTCTTATTATTTTTTTCATTTTTGTGATTCTTTCTACATAGTCTTTCTATATTCTGCATGTGAAATTTCAGTGTCTGACATTCTGGAGTTTAAATCTTTTATTTATTGTTTCTACTGACTCTCACTCATGGAGAATTTTTTGTGTTTGGTATCTTAAATTTTAAGCTCATATTTGATTCTTAGTCTTGTAGAAGACTAAGAGCCTAAACTGAATATTCTTTTCTCTAGTCCACTCTGGAGACACGATACTGGAGTAATCAATGCCGTAAAACTCCAGGGGTACTAAAGATCTAGGATCACTCCCCACCCCCATTACAAAGGTCTCCAGCTTAATCCTGGGATCTCAAGGTTTCTTCCCATATCCCAACTCAAAAGATATTGGAATTTTCTGCCAGTACTTTTGAACTCTTACCTGTTGCCATAAGAGGTGTCCAAGGTGGCCATTGCTCCTTCATTCTGGGTCCCAGAATGAGAGCCACACAAAGTAGTGTTAAACCTTATAACCTAGGTAAGAGTCACTGCAGATGAACCACAGATCTAGAGCAAAGAAAATAAATATTTGTTGTTGTGAACCTCTGAAATATGGAGACAATTTATTAGATTACATTGTCACAGAGAAGATGAATAATACAGCATATATGTGTGTTTGAAATAACATTGCCCTTTGTATGGATGTAGGGTGAAGTTGGGTGCGGCCATGAACAACTTTTAGAATCCAAAGTGGAAGGTGATGTTTGTTCATGGTGAGGCCTCTTCCTCTGTTCCAGGTGGGACCATTTCAGTAAGCCCCTTCAAATCAAGCAAATGTGAGGCAGGAAAATATTTACTTTATGGTTATTAGTGATGCCTTTCAGATTGAGATATTAAATATCCTGTTTAATGCTAACAAGCATTGT
The DNA here is from genome assembly GCF_014898765.1 of Herpailurus yagouaroundi. NCBI lineage: Eukaryota > Metazoa > Chordata > Mammalia > Carnivora > Felidae > Herpailurus > Herpailurus yagouaroundi. Next base: position 33,179,294 of record NW_024412427.1, on the reverse strand, counting down.
CTTTATTAGAACAGAGTCGTCTCCACTGAGGCCATGAAGACTGACATTGGGTCTTTTGTTTCATGGGACTTGGGAACATGGACACAAAGAAAGAAGACAAAGTGGAGGGGATCCTAGTTTCAGGGGACAAGTATGGGGGTCATCAGAGCTAGGCCCAGAGGAATCGAGTGCGAAGGATCATGGCCCTGTAGACCATAGCAATAGTAGAAGCTAATAGTCCTTTTCAAGTCTTCCTTTTTTTTCTGTGTTGTAGCTTCCTACATTTCTTTCACAAAAATTTGCAAGCATTTTGAGTTAGTTGTGTCAGCCTCATTTTCTGTTGCTTTGGTGTTGCTTTGGGTCCACCCTTTAGGACAAAACATCCCTGGCAGAAATGCTGTGCGATGGAAAAACAACAGTGAGATACAGCAGATAGTTGCTGAAGCTCCATGTAGGCAACACCAAGTGACCACCAAGATGCATTTGTAGAATTTGACAGCATCCCTAGGAATTCTTAGGAAGACAAAGAAAAAGGAACCAGTGAAAGACAAGGACTCTTCAGCAGATCCTGAGGATAGGATCCTGGGCACTTCTAGTAAGTATTAAAGTCTCTTGAAGTTGATGAAGACAAACAGATGCTTGTTTATTTATCTTTTAATGTCTTTAAAGTTTAATATACACTAAAAAAAAGACACATATGATAAGTATATGGCTTGATAAATTTCTGCAAAGTGACCATACACAAGAAACTAGCAGCCAGCTCAACAAAGAGAATATCCCCACACTCCCTGAAGCCCCCAGCCTTCTCCTAGTTACTACCCCATCCAAGGGTAACTGAGATCCTGACCTGTAATGCAGAGGTTAGTCTTGCTTGTTTTTGTACTTCGTATAAATAGAACTACACAGCATGTGTTTTCTTGTTTCCAGCTTCTTCCACTCAAGAGTGTAATACTGAACTCATCTGTATAGTTGCATATAGTTGTGGCTCATGAATTCTTGTTGTTGCATTCATTGTATGAATATAGCAAAACTTGCCGATCTATTGTACTGTAGGTGAGCATTTGGGTAGGTTCCATGTTGCGGCTATTATGAATGTTGTTTTTATGGACATTCTAGTCTATGTATTTTGTTGAACAGTTGTATATATTTCAATTGGGTATATATACATAGGAGTGGAATTGCTAGGTTTGCTTGTTTTTAGAAAAATATCACCTATTTCCAAAAAGAATTTGGAATGGATTAAAATAAAAATAAGCTACAGATACAATAAAATAGAAAATCATTCAAAATTACAGGTCATGAAGTAAAGAAGAGAGTGTGTTTTTATACATGCCAACTCAAAATTAACTATTGTCCCCTAACATGGTCCATCTTGTTTACCTTCTTTTTGTCAAAGAACTGAAACACACCCTATCTTTTAATGTCTTCTGCCCATTTCTTCACTGGATTGCTTTTCAGGTGTGGAGTTTGGTGAGCTCTTTATAGATTTTGGATACTAGCCCTCTGTCCAATATGTCATTTGCAAATATCTTTTCCCATTCTGTTGGTTGTCCTTTAGTTTTGTTGATTGTTTCCTTTGCAGTGCAGAAGCTTTTTATCTTCATGAGGTCCCAATAGTTCATTTTTGCTTTTAATTCCCTTGCCTTTGGGGATGTGTCAAATAAGAAATTGCTGCGGCTGAGATCAGAGAGGTTTGTTCCTGCTTTCTCCTCTAGGGTTTTGATGGTTTCCTGTCTTACATTCAGGTCCTTCATCCATTTTGATTTTATTTTTGTGAATGGTGTAAGAAAGTGGTCTAGTTTCATCCTTCTGCATATTGCTGTCCAGTTCTACCAGCACCATTTGTTAAAAAGACTGTCTTTTTTCCATTGGATATTCTTTCCTGCTTTGTCAAAGATTAGTTGGCCATACTTTTGTGCATCTAATTCTGGGGTTTCTATTCTATTCCTTTGGTCTATGTGTCTGTTTTTGTGCCAATACCATGCTGTCTTGATGATTACAGCTTTGTAATAGAGGCTTAAGTCTGGGAATATGATGTCTCCTGCTTTGGTCTTCTTCTTCAATATTACTTTGGCTACTTCTCCAAAGAAGTATGGATGTCTATCCAGATGGCCAACAGGCACATGAAAAGATGCTCAACATCACTCATCATCAGGGAAATACAAATCAAAACCACACTGAGATACCACTTCATGCTGGTCAGAGTGGCTAAAATGAACAAATCAGGAGACTATAGATGCTGGAGAGGATGTGGAGAAACAGGAACCCTCTTGCAAAGTTGGTGGGAATGCAAACTGGTGCAGCCACTCTGGAAAACAGTGTGGAGGTTCCTCAAAAAAGTAAAACTAGATCCACCCTATGACCCAGCAATAGCACTGCTAGGAATTTACCCAAGGGATACAGGAGTGCTGATGCATAGGGGCACTTGTACCCCAATGTTTATAGCAGCACTTTCAACAATAGCCAAATTATGGAAAGAGCCTAAATGTCCATCAACTGATGAACACACACTATGAGGTGGTTTATATTTATGCCAAATAAATTATCACACAGTAAACATAGAACAACTTCAATCATATTTTATTAAAATAGAATACAGTAATAGGTCTATATTTGCCTTAATAGTATTGTACCCATGTCCATTTCCTGGTTTTGTCAATGTGCAGTGGTCATGTAGGATAACTATTTTTGCAATTTCTTATGTCTTGAAATGTTTCAAAATAAAAAGGTTGAAATTAAAAAGTAATAGTAAGATTTTTAACTACCCATAGTAGAACTAGAACTATCTTAATATTGTGTATCCTTCTACTTTTGTCCCTATGAAATACAGGCAATTTTACAGTCTACTATTTTCCATCACCCAACACATTGAGAAGATTACCTCAAGTTTTCACACCAATCTTTTCTAATGGCTGCTCCAAGTTTGTTTATCCTGGCCACTGAAAGTTTAAGTTGCTTCCAATTTTTAGGCCAAGGTAAACCAGAACCACACAACAGTTAATACAAGACTCACTGGAGAGGAGAAGGTAGAATGAGCCTGAGGTCCCCAATGTGTCTCTGTGGGAGTCACCTCCTCAGCCTTAGCTCTACAGAGAGGAGAAGGTGCATTAGCTGAGCCACCTGGCTTGCAAAACAGCCACCATGTTCTTGTCAGGCAAGTCCACTGGAAATTTTAATGCAGTAATTTTTAAAATTTGTATTTTAATAACTATTTTGTGGGTAATAAGCTTCTTCATCCACTAAAGACAGAGTCTAATATTTCACATAGATAATACGTATCAAATCAGCAGTGAAACATATCTTCTAGCCCATCAGCTCTACTCAACTCTAGATATTATTCCTGCAGACATCATCACCCCTCTTCTAAATGTACCACACATGTGAGGTATGCAGTGTTGTTCATGGCAGCGGTGCTGGTAAGAACTACCAGAGTGCTCACCAATAGGACACCCATCAGGTAAGTCATGGCAGATCCTTAAAATGGAGTATTATAACTCCATTAAAAAAAAAAGGAATGAGGAAGCTCCCTTTGAACTAATGTGGAAAAATCTGTAAGATATATGATGAAGTGTAAAAATGCAAGTTGAAGTACTCCACTGTGCTACCATAATAAGGAATAAATAGTCATATTTGTGTAAATTTACGTAAAACATCCAAATGAGACACTGATAGTCATCGCCTGTGGGGAGGAGAACATAAAGACCAGGGAAAAGAATAGAAGAGGAGAATATTCACTGAATATCCTTTTTGATACATTATCCCTTTTGATTTATGAGGTAAATGATATTTTCTATTAAGAAAACAAAGTCTCAAATTTTTCAAATAAGATTACATTTCACACAAATAATTACCTCTCTAGGCAGTTTGCTACTTGTGCTTCTGCCATATTCTCAGCACAAAGTAACGAGGGATGAGAGGAGCCACAGCTGTCACTCTCTGGCTGGAGTACATCAGAAGAGAGAGGTATACACACTGCACACTCACACACACACACCTTCCCTATCCCTGCCCACCTTGAGAAAATTAAAATGTTATTAGTCAACAAGGCCCTTCACCATGGATTTACACATACAGTGCATCCTGTTTAGAAATATCCTCCAACAGAGGCACCTGGGTGGATCAAGTCAGTTTAAGTGTGAGACTCTTGCTTTCAGCTCAGGTCATGATCTCACAGTTCATGAGTTTGAGGCCCGCACTGGGCTCCGTACTAACAGTGCAGAGCCTGCTTGGGATTCTCTCTCTCCCTGTCTCTCTCCCCTTCTCCTGCTCACTTTCTGTGTCTCTCAAAATAAATGAACTTCAAAGCATTTTTTAAAAAAGAAATATTCTCCAACATTTTCATTAAGTCATTGATTAAAAAAATCTAGGACCAAATACAGTAAATTTCATCACATATTTTTAAAATATGGGAGGAAATGATGAACTATGAAAACATCTAGAGTGAAAGTTTTTTTTTTTTTTTAACGTTTATTTATTTTTGAGACAGAGAGACAGAGCATGAACGGGGGAGGGTCAGAGAGAGAGGGAGACACAGAATCCGAAGCAGGCTCCTGGCTCTGAGCTGTCAGCACAGAGCCCGACATGGGACTCGAACTCACATATCGCGAGATCGTGACCTGAGCCGAAGTCGGACGCTTAACCGACTGAGCCACCCAGGCGCCCCTAGAGTGAAAGTTTTAATCCACAGAATGGATCTGAAGTGATGGTTGGTTGGGTGGATTTCATGGAGGAATGAATGGTGTGACGCCTTGGTGGGTGTTCTGAAAGTAAGTGAGGAAAAGGAATTTAGTGGGAAAGGCCATTCTAGTGATGCAAGGGGTGGGTGACCCATCCACACACACTGCGCAACCCCATGCAGATACAAGGTGGAGGTCCCAAGGTGAAGAGCGAACACCAAGAACCAAGAACCACCACAGCACAACTGCGCATGCAAGGTGAGAATGAAACACTTTCCTTCCTCTTGAGGATCTGAGCAATCCGTGGTGAGGCTAGCACTGGCAGAGCTTCAGGCCAGTGCTCCTGGATAAAGTAAGGGTGTTCAGAAAAAGCGTGGGCTTTTTAAAAATTTTAATTTATTTATGTTTTAGTTTACATCCAAGTTAGTTAGCATATCATGCAATAATGATTTAAGGAGAAGATTCCAATGACCCATCCCCTATGTAGAACACCCAGTGCTCATCCCAACAAGTGTCTTCCTTAATGCCCCTTACCCATTTAGCCCATCCCCTCACCTGCAGCCTCTCCAGCAACCCTCAGTTTTTTCTCTGTATTTAAGAGTCTCTTACATTTTGTTCCCCTCCTTGTTTTTATATTATTTTTGCTTCCCTTCCCTCATGTTCATCTGTTTTGTATCTTAAATTCCACATATGAGTGAAGTCATATGATATTTGTCTTTGCCTGACTGACTAATTTTGCTTAGCATAATACCTTCTAGTTCCATCCACATTGTTGCAAATGGCAAGATTTCATTCTTTTTGATTGCCAAGTATTGTGTGTGTGTGTGTGTGTGTGTGTGTTCCACATCTGCTTTATCCATTAATCTGTCGATGGACATTTGGGTTCTTTCCACACTTCGGCTATTCTCAATAGTGCTGCTATAAACATTGTTGTGCATGTGCCCTTTCGAAATGGCACACGTGTATCCCCTGAATAAATATCTAGTAGTACAATGAAAGCATGGACTTTTTACAACTGTGTAGATGGGATGGTCTTTCCAGGAATGACATGAAAACCAGAGATCCCTGCTAAAGTGTCTGTCAATTTTTCTGTAATTTTGTTAATTTTCCTTATCTATGTCAAGGCCATGTTGTTAAGAACATACAGTTCCTGATTTTTATACTTTATTATAGATTATTACATTCTTAAATTTAAATTTATTTATTTAAATTCAAGTTAGTTAACATACAGTGTAGTACTGGTTTCAGGAGTAGAACCCACTGATTCATGTCTTGTATATGACACCCAGTGCTCATCCCAACAAGTGCCCTCCTCAATGCCCATCACTAGTTTAGCCCATCCCCACACCCACCTCCCCTCCAGCAACCCTCAGTTTGTTCTCTGTATTTAAGAATCTCTTGTGAGTGCACCTGGGTGGTTCAGTCACTTAAGCATCTGGCTTTGGCTCAGATTATGATCTCACATTTTGTGAGCTCAAGCCCCACTTTGGGTGAGCACTGCCTCTCTCTCTCTCAAAAATGAAAAAAAATCTGTGGTTTGTGCCCTCTCTCTGTTTATCTTACTTTTCCTTCCCTTCCCCATGTTCATCTGTTGTGTTTCTTAAGTTCCACATATGAGTGAAATCATATGATATTTGTCTTTCTCTGACTTATTTCACTTAGCATAATACACTCTAGTTCCATCCACATGTTTCAAATGACAAGATTTCATTCTTTTTGATCACTGAGTAGTATTCTGTTTATATATATATACATATATGTGTGTGTGTGTGTGTGTATATATATATATATATATATATAT
>NW_024412427.1:33104645-33172738 GCF_014898765.1 Herpailurus yagouaroundi | reverse complement strand
TATATATATATATATATATATATATATATATATATATACCACATCTACTTTATCCATTCATCAGTCAATGGACATTTGTGCTCTTTTCATAATTTGGCTAGGAATGCAAATTATTGCAGCCACTCTGGAAAACAGTATGAAGCTTCCTCAAAAAATTAAAAATAGAACTACTCTATGACCCAGCAATTGCACTATTAGGTATTTATCCAAAGGATAGATTGTTACTTTTATCATCATCCTTATTTGTGTTTCTCACTTTAATTTTTTTTTTTTAACATCATGGTTCATCAGCTTTCTTTTGGTCAATTTTTATGTGTTAAGTCTTTTTCTTTCTTCCTCTCTGTTTACATATTTTGATTACTAAAATATTTGGGCTGATATCTACCACTTTATATTTTATGTTTACCATCCTTTTCCTTTGCTTCTTTTGTTCTTTGTTTCTGTCTTATAATACATTGATAAAATTTTACATTCTCCCTCTTTTGATCCTCTGCTCATTTGGAATCTTTATTCTTTTAATGGTAGCCCTTCAGATATTACCATGAACAATTAACTATGCATTTTTTCTAATACTTATTCATCTTTTCACTTTCTATAGACCACAAAAATGACTTTAGCATACTTTACCCATTAAATACTACTCAATACTCCCTTCCCTATATTGTTATTGTCATTTAGAATTTGATTTTATCTTTTTTACACCTCAAAAGAGTTGTTTTTTTTTAGTTTTATAGTCAATAGATAATTAATTTACCAACATATTTTACCAACTGATAGTAAATACTTTTATTTCTTTTATTAAAAATTTTTAAATTTTATTTTAGAAAGAGAGAGCATGAGTGGGGGAGAGGAGCAGAGGGAGAGAGAGAGAGAGAGAGAGAGAGAGAGAGAGAGAGAGAATTTTAAGCAGGCTCCATGCTCAGCACAGAGTCCAACACGGGTTTTGAACCCACTACCCAGGAATCATGACCTGAGCAGAAATCTAGAGTTGGGTGCTCAACCAACTGAATCACCCAGATGCCCCTCTTTTTTTTAAATTTTTTAATGTTTACTTATATTTGAGGTGGGGGAGGGAGGAGAGAGAGATGGAGACAGAATTCGAAGCAGGCTCCAGGCTCTGAGCTGTCAGCACAGAGCCTGATGCAGGGCTCAAACTCACGAGCTGTGAGATCATGACCTGAGCCAAAGCCAGACACTTAATGGACTGAGCCACCCAGGCACCCTGCCTCCCCCCTTTTTTTAAGTAAACTCTACACTCAACAGTGGGGCTCAAACTCACAACCTCATAATCAAGAGTCACATGCTCTACCAATTGAGCCAGCTGGCACCTATAACTTCTATTTCTTACAGCCCATGATCTCCTGCATTTTCAATTTTATTTTTTACTTAAGGATACCTTTTAAAAAATTAGAATATGAAAATAAAATTTCTATAAGTAAAAATATTTTTATGTCTTCATTCTTGAAAAAGAGGTATTTACCCCTCAGCACCTTGAAGATATTGCTGTATTGTCTTTGACATTTGCGTAGTTATGAGAACCCTGCTGTCAGTCTAGCCAGAATTCTGAGTGGGGGATCCCCTTCACCCAGCCCTAAATACCTTTTTTAGAGCCAGGTAAAAGTACATAAGGTGAAATGTGTAGATCTTATGTATACAATTGAATAAGTTTTGAGAAATGTCTACATTATGTAACCAACTCTCTAATGATCTGGGACACCTCAGTCACCCTGGATCCAGATCCTCAGTGTTCATCCTTGCTTTACTGCAGCTTCACTATGATAGGTCAAAATATGGATTTATTTTTATCTGTGATCTTTGGTACTAGGAAGAGATCTTTTTTTAAAAAAAATTTTAGTGTTAATTTTTTAAGAGACAGAGCATGAGTAGGAGAGGCGCAGAGAGAGAGGGAGTCATAGAATCTGAAGCAGGCTCCAGGTCTGAGCTGTCAGCGCAGAGCCCAATGCAGGGCTTGAACTCACGAACTGTGAGATCATGACCTGAGCTGAAGTCCGATCCTTAACCGACTGAGCCACCGAGGCACCCCTAGAAAGAGTCTTTTGACTTGAGGGCATATGACTTTTCTTTATAATGGAAAATTTTAAGCTCTGATCCCTCCAAATGTGGTTTCTCTGCCATGAACACCATTCTTTTCTTCTGTATCTCCTAATGGATGACTGTTGGAGTCATTCAGTCTGTCATTTATACCTCCACTGATTTTTCATTTAAGTGCATGTTTCATAGGTGTGTAATTGTTTTAAAGTCTCTATCACTGTTCTACATCTTACTTTTAGATTACGATTCACTGATTTTTCTTCCCTTGTCCTCCCTGGTTTTTAAATGACTGTAGGACTATATTTTTATTTTATTTTCAAGATTTCAATCAGTTCTTCATAATATTTGCCAACTATTATTTATGCTCATTTCATTATTATTTATTTTTAAGGATGATTCAAGTTTCTCCACATCTTTTATAAGTAAGTACTTAAATCCACTGAGATACCTATACTACATGTTTATAGTAACTTTCATAATAGCCAAGTACTAGGAAAAACTCAAATGTTGCTCAAGAGAATGGTTAAACAAATTATGGTATATTCATATCGTGGAATATTACACAGCAATAAAAAGAACAAACTGCTGACGAAAGCAGCAAGATGGACTGAATTTCAGCATCATTACGTTCAATGAAAGAAGCCAGATACAAAAGAACACATAGTGTATGTTCATTTATATGAAGTTTGGAAACAGGCAAAAATTAATCTATGATAATAGAAATCAGAGGGCAAGTGTCCAATATGAATGGAAAGGGACCTAAGAGAATCTTCTGGAGGGATGAAAAGGTTTCCTATCTGGAACTGAGTGGTGGTTATATATAGATGATTACGTATATAAAAACTCAGGGAGCTGTACACTTATAATGCACTATATGTTAGTAATCGTTCAAAGGAAGGAAGGAAGGAAGGAAGGAAGGAAGGGGAGAAGGATGGAAGGAAGGGAGGAAGGAATGAAGGAAGGAGGGAAGGACAGAAAGAGAAGGAAAGAAGTGGGAGGAAGGAAGGAAGGAAATGGAGAACAGAGTGGGGGAGGGAAAGGGAGAGAGATAGGGCAGGGGAGGGAGGCAAGAACCAAGGGAGGTAGAAAGAATGAAAGAGAAAGAACCAATCCCAGGAATGTGTCCTCACTCAGCTCCTGGGGCTTCTAGAAATGGCAGATCCAAGCGTCCACATCCTAAATTAGGAGTAAGGTTTTGCAAGAAGGACAGGTTTGAAACAGGAGACTGGTAAAATATTGCAAAAGCACTGGGCCTCATAAGCACCTCCAAGGATAATGGCAGGGCTAAAACTGGGACAATTATCAAGTGGCCAGAAAGAAAAAGGAATTTTCATTCACTTCCCCTATATCACCACCGGAAAGTCATACTCGGTGCCACTGTGTGTAGAAGGTGTTGGCTCTGCAGTAGTAGTGCTTTCTACTACCGTGTGCCCACATCTTCTTGGGGTGGAAAGAGGTGCCGTAAGTTTATTTGCTGCTGCTGCTGCATCAGAGACTCAGAAGCAATATGGAGGCATAGCAATAAGGATTAGGTCTACCTCAGAATGAAAGAAAATTCCAAAGGACAGTAGCTTATCTCAGATAGAATTTACTCTTCTCTCTCACAAAATGAATCTGGAGGCAGATCCAGGAAGCATAGGGCAGCTCCACAAATTCATCAGGAGTCCAGGATTTCTGAAGTTCTCTGTTCCACTATCCACATAATGACCCTTGTCCTCATGACCCAACACTGTGGCTGGAGGCCTGGTGGTCACATTTGTGTTCCAGGTTAGCTGGCCACGTAAGGAACAAAAAAGGATGTGTGTCTGCTCTTGAAGGAATATCACACACTTCTACTCTCAACTCATTGGCCAAGACCCAATCACATGGCTACATCCAGCTGGAAAGCTGGGAAATGTTGCTTTTTAGGGGATCACATGTTTGTCCTAAGTAATATCAAGATTCTTATTATAAAAGAAGGAAAGAAGAGGTTTGTTGTAGACAGACAGCAATCTTCTGCAGAAGTCAATATATATAGTTTACGATAATTTTCTCCACAATACATATTTTACCTATTAATAGAGTTGGCAATATTTTAAGAAACTCTTTGTGGCTGTTATATTTGGGAAAGATGTTCATAATTGTTTTGCACTTAAATTGAATCTGTAGACTTAAGCTAGGAATTGTGTTGATAAAAGTATTGAGAAAATAATCTCTAAGTCTTTATGGTAGTACTCAGAATTTTAAAGATCAAATAATGCATAGAAATATTTAATTTTTCAATGAATTCCGAGTAATTCTATCTGTATCATGAAGAGCAAGACACCCTTTTCACCTCCTGGGAACTCAGATGAAGTTATTTTCCTGCCATCTGAAAGACATTTTACCATCTACCTGTATCACCTTTCCAAAAAAAATTTTTTTAGAGAAAAAAATGTGCGAGCTGATTAAGAACCAAGGCTATCTCATTTCCATTTACTCAGGGAAGAAGTGGGATTTGAGGGATTTGGGCTAATGGAAGTTCACGGTCAGCAAAACCCTTACATCCCTCCACTACTGAAGGCTGTGCAGCAAAATGCAGCTTTGAGAGATGGTAATGGTGCTGCGGTCATGCGTATGCCTCTAAAGAATAGAATGTGTTGTTCTCCTTGTGACTTACAGTGTAATGAAGCCTAAATCAAGAGATTCTGGTACTCTCCCTTCCCTCAAGAGCAGTCCTCAGTGAGACAAAGAGGAGGCTGAGGTTTGGTTGTCCTTTACCCTTCCGTAGTGGCTATTTATGATCTTCTGTCACTCCTGTTCTAAACTCCACTCCTGTTTAAGCAAATTTACTTTCAACTCTCCACTGAGTTCACCAAAGACGAGTAATCCTTCCGCAACTGGCAGGGCTGAAGATTAAGCCACCCTGGGCAATTAAGCGGATCCCGAGGTTCAGCTGGTGTGCCGCAGTTTACATTCATTACAGCCGTTTAGCAAGGTTCTATGGCTTACACCCCTGCTTCGTGTGAGGATTTGTGCCCCTCATTAGCATTCCCATAGCAGGCAAGGATGCTGTGGCGTGGGCCACTGTCAGGCTGTGTCACCGCATTATGAGATTAGGCCTGCAAATTCACCCTTCTGCCACGAGCCGAACCCGCTAGCACTTGGCCTCTGTGAGCGGCTGGGCGGGTTTTAGAAGGGAAAGCTGGAGAGGGTGCCCCTAAGGAAGTGTAAACAACCAGGGTTGATGAATGCGGTTATGGAATTTGAAAATGGGGATTCAGCTTTGTAACCACATTTGTACCCGCAATGGGGGACAAACGAACTTCACTTTAAGGACCTGTAATTTGGTGCTTTTCAAAAGAGGCCTATAGGGCCACCTGGGTGGCTCAGTCGGTTAAGTGTCTGATTTTGACTCAGGTCATGCTCTCACGGTTCATGGGTTCAAGTCCTGCTTCAGGCTCTGTGCTGACGGTGCCTCCCTCTGTCCCTCCCTCGCTTGTGCACACAGTCTCTCTCTCAAAAATAAATAAACATTAAAAAAGTTTTTTTAATAAAAGAGGACTACAAGTATGGTAGCATCGTGGCACATAAACTGTTGCTGCTTGACCAACGTTCTCAAAAAGTCCCCACAGCATACACCAATAAGCACTTATTTAGTGCATGCACAAATCTGCATGTCTGGGCATCCAGCGATCTAGTCTGGGTGTGGCTAGGGTGACTCAGCTCATCTCCCCTCTACTCTGGGCTCTCCACATCGGACTGGCAGGTTGGCCCAGGCATGTCCTTCTCTTGATGGCGGCGGAGGCAGAAAAGCAAGAACTCACAGGTGCTGTTGGACCCTGTGCCTGTGTCTCACCTGCTAACAGTCCCCTGGCCCAAGCAACTCACCTGACCAGAGTCAGGGTGTGTGCAGGTAAAGGACACAGATACAGAAAGGAGTAAAGAGTTGAATGCAATCTGCCAGATGGGACAAAGAGGCTTGAAAATATGCCCCAATTAATGATGAAGAAAGGAAATGAGTCGATGAACAATTAGGTACACCACTTTTTTTTTTTTAAGTTTTAAAAAATGCTTATTTTAGGTGGTGCCTGGGTGGCTCAGTCAGCTAAGCGTCCAACTTCGGTCCAGGTCATGATCTCACTGTTGGTGAGTTTAAGCCCATGTCGGGCTCTTTCTCTGCACCTCCACCACTCACCCTCTCTCAAAAATAAATAAACATTTAAAAAAAGAAAAATTACTAGAAGACTGACAGCTTTATTAAGGCCCTAGAGCATCATAGAATAGTATAGCTGGAACTGAATTTGGGTCATCTGGATCAATGATTCTTCGCCTTCCTGAGGTCTGGATTCTTTTTACCCATGTGAATAAATATACAACATTTTAGAAGCTTTCTGTGGACTCTTTGGAAGCTATCGGTAAGCCCCTGGAAATCTATAAACCAAGGTTAAAATTTCATTGTAAGGCAACCTTTCATTAGGACAGGTGGGGAAACAGTTACATTATGATTGCTTTATGCTTCATAGAACTCTTTCAGCTGGTGTGAGATTTATGCATGTGGTTGAGTTTGGTATTGAATTGAAGTGAATACAAACTGGAGTACATAGTCCACTGCTTTAAAACCTCCGGTATACTCCTCACCCAGAATAAACCCCTACTCCTCCCAAGAAGAGATCCCTGGCCACCTTCACAAGTAAGCCCTTGCTTCTTTCTACCTTTCCTCTTGCACCTGGCCACCCAGGTTTTCCTACTTTTTCTCTTGCTTGCCGAGTTTGGGGCCCTGCACTTGCTGTTCCCTTTGCCTGGAATACTCTTTTCCTGCCTATTCACACAACTCTCTCCCTTGCTTCATTTCAAATTCTGTACAAATAGAGGGCTTCTCTGAACACCCTATTTAAAGCGCTACCTTTGAGGAAACAATCAACAAAACTAAAAGGCAACTGACAAAATGGGAAAAGATATTTGCAAATGACATTTCAAATAAAGGGTTAGTATCCAAAATTTATAAAGAATTTACCAAACTCAACACCCAAAAAACAAATGATCCAGTGGAGAAGTGGGCAGAAGACATGAATAGACACTTTTCCAAAGAAGACATCCAGATGGCCAACAGACACATGAAAAGACGCTCAACATCCCTCATCATCAGGGAAATACAAATCAAAGCTACTCTGAGATACCACCTCATGTTGGTCAGAGTGGCTAAAATGAACAAATCAGGAGACTATAGATGCTGGAGAGGATGTGGAGAAATGGGAACCCTCTTGCACTGTTGGTGGGAATGCAAACTGGTGCAGCTGCTCTGGAAAACCCAGTGGAGGTTCCTCAAAAAATTAAAAATAGAACTACCCTATAACCTAGCAATAGCACTACTAGGAATTTACCCAAGGGATACAGGAGTGCTGATGCACAGGGGCACATGTACCCTAATGTTTATAGCAGCACTTTCAACAATAGCCAAATCATGGAGAGAGCCTAAATTCATTCATCACTCCATCAATTGATGAATGGATAAAGAAGCTGTGGTTTATATATACAATGGAGTACTACTTGGCAATGAGAGAGAAAGAATGAAATCCTGCCATTTGCAGCAATGTGGATACAACTGGAAGGTATTATGCTGAGTGAAATAAGTCAGTCAGAGAAGGACAGATATCATGTGTTTTCATTCATATGTGGAATTTGAGAAACTTAACATAAGATCATGGGGGAAGGGAGGGAGAAAATAGATACAAACAGAGGGAAGCAAACCACAAGAGACTCTTAAATACAGATAACAAACTAAAGGTGGATGGGGGGGTGGGGGGAGAGGAAAAATGGGTGATGGGCATTGAGGAGGGCACTTGTTGGGATGAACACTGGGAGTTGTATGTAAGTGATGAATCATGGGAATCTACCCCAAAACCAAGAGCACACTGTATACACTGTATGTTAGCCAACTTGGTAATAAATTATATATATTTTTTAAAAAGTGCTACCTTTCAACTGCTCTTGCTTTACTTATTATTTTTGTTATTAGTTGTTTCTCTCTCTCTCTCTGGTGGGTAAAACTACTTGAGAGCAGGGACTTTATCTTGTACCCCAGCATCTACCACCAATCCTGAAACAGCAGCCCTCAAGTAGGTATTAAACGAGTAAACTGACATGTTACACTACAAGATATACATCCATAGAGAAACCCTAAAAAGAAAATGTATCTGAGTACATTCTATAACCAAATTATAAGACTGCTATTTTTATACAGTTCAGTCTTTTTTTTTTACTATTTATTTTTGAGAGAGCGAGAAAGACAGAGGCAGAGCAAGAGCAAGGGAAGGTCAGAGAGAGAGGGAGACACAGAATCTGAAACAGACTCCAAGCTGTTAGCACATAGCCCAATGCGGGGCTCAAACTCAGGAACCATGAGATCATGACCTGAGCTGAAGTGGGATGCTCAACCGACTGAGCTACCCAGGCACCCCCTATAGAGCTCAGACTTGTAAAGAAAGTGGAGCCCTTCTAGTCCTCTGGTTGACTTTCATGTAAGAATCTTAATATTTAATATCAAAATACATAATGACAGTTCATCAGATCACACCATTAACCAAGGTAACTAGCCCTATAGGGATTTTGTAGGTTTGTTGTTGTTGTTGTTGTTGTTAGCAATAGACTCGCTGGTACAAATGGGAGTGTTGTGTGATGAAAACTTCAGAGTGAGAACCTGTGGCTGCAGATTAGTGGGCATGTTGGCCTCTTTACAGGTGGGTGCCATCAGGCTCAGTTTCTTTGTGTGTGGTTTTCTTCTGTAATACCAATCTGAATCTGGAGCATCTTAGAAAACACCAAATGGAGACAGTGAGGAGGTTATAAGCTATCCTTAGCAGTGATTTATGGAGGCTCTGATTTCAGAGGTTAACAAAGATTTGCTTGGGGTTTATGTGCCATTTTCCAGAGTCATTCTGAACTGACAGATAAATGTGTAGCCCTCTTTGCTGGCACCTTTTATGGGTAGGTGCAGCTGGATGAAAATCAGCCACAAAGGAGATCCCGGTGTTATCATTAATAGTGACTTTGTGTAACAGATGTTGTCTACGTATTAGAGGAGGCTGCTTATTTTGTCTTTTGCAAACATGAAGCCTCTTAAAACTATTATGTACTAAACATTGTCTGGAAAATTCCATCCTATTGTAACCCAGTCCTCATTCAGGAAGAGGAGCGGTTTGGAATTAAGAGAGTACAAGAGAGACTCAAATGAAGGAATACTACATCCATTACATTTGTGTTTTTCATGATTATGGTGAAGAGAGAGACCAATAAATAAATAAATAAATAAAAG
The DNA here is from genome assembly GCF_014898765.1 of Herpailurus yagouaroundi. Lineage (NCBI taxonomy): Eukaryota > Metazoa > Chordata > Mammalia > Carnivora > Felidae > Herpailurus > Herpailurus yagouaroundi. The sequence goes on along the minus strand of NW_024412427.1, from coordinate 33,163,413 downwards.
GGTATCACAGCACTGCCAAGAGAAAACACACACATTAAAAACAAAAGTCTACATGAATAGGTACTGAACAGTGATGAGAAATTAGGGCGGAAATGGGGTTTTGCCTCCTGTCTTTTGCAAGCAAGCATCCTATTGGCTTTATTGTCTAAGAGCAGAGTAGATGACAAAGAGTTGGAAATTTAACACACAATGATTAGAAAGTGATTTCATTTCACTTACCATCTGGTCAGCTCAGACTATTTTTCAGGCAAAAGATTAACCATTTGTTAGGTACGTTAGGCCACAATTCTCCCCACTGCCCACCCACACATGCACAATGCACTACTGATAGCCGGCTACCATATTTCTCTACAAATATGTATGAATTCCATTTTTATTTGGAGGCACCTTTAGGGATGGCATGTTGCATGTCATCAAACAAGTAGCTTCCACCCTTTTCTCACCAAATAAAAGGCAACTTTTACCAGACCATGAAAAGAAGGTTGGAGAAGGTGGAATTGTACCTTCAAATAATCACTTTGGGAATAAATTTGGCTGTTTAATCAAAAACTAAAAAGACTTCAAACATTATGCCCCAAAATGCCACTTCTTGGAATCTACTTTTAAATAATTCAAAATACTAAATGGCACATCACAAAAATACATTTTTATCATAGCAAAAATGTCCTTAATATAATAATAAAATTGGAAGGCACCCCAAATTCTTACATTAGGTTATATTTAAATTACTATACATTACCTAACAAAATATTTTTCAGCCATTAGAATTATGGTTATCAGGACTAATAACATGAAAACATTTATGCTACATATTAAATGAAGAAAGGCAAAATTGCATATATATGAGAATTTATATCCTTATAAAATATGAACATAAAAAAAGACTTAAAGGAAATATATCATAAAGGTAGATACTTTTGTAAAAACAAAGGAAGCATAGTGCAATCTTAAGAGTAACTATTTTCTTCAGTGAGCACCAGCTGGTGTATCCATAGGCAGTTGTCTATATATTAAACTACTTTATTATATGCTTATCATTCCTGGCAACCATCCTCCCTCTGGCCATATTTTCAGAGTGTTCAAAAGTTCACCAATGTGAATAAAAGGGTAAATGTTTGTATCAGCACTCATCTCAACACTAACAGCAGCACACCTGTTTCTCCTCTAGACTCAGGAAGGGACCAAAGTGTACAAGTCCCTTCATCCATTCCAAGATTTTCAGAAGAAGGTCAGTATAGGAGTGTTGAGACAATGAATTGTGCTGCCATGTTTTGCCTAATTAATTTGTCAGCATAATGATTTCAGGGTGTGTCATTGCAATCAGTACTAAATAATAACAGCCTTTCCATCTTGGATTCCTTTTGGCATTTTAAGTAGAGAAAGGTTGGTTGACCTAAGGGATTAATAAAGATCTCCAGACTGCTCCTACTTTGAGGATCAACACAAAACACCTGTGCTTCACATATCCTAAGCATTATCATTGTCTGCCAAGGAGCATCAAATCCTGGAGACAGGGAATATCTATGGACTTATAGATGTTCAACATCAGAACCAAATATAACCTGCTAAAGTAACTCATTTTCTGTTGCTGTGGCTGCCAATGACATATTGCTCAGGTACTGTAAATAACTTATCTGAGAGATGCATTTATTTTATAATAACTTCCCCTTCCCCCATTGAGATGAAAAACTCAAGTTTAAAACAAATAAATAAAAATCTTTGCCACCAATAGATTAAGGGGAATGTGAATGTTATCCTGGAAGTGGGGCAGGACTCAGGTGGAGAATTCCCACTCAAGCATCATGCATGCATGAAGGCCTTACTCTATGCCTGGCACAAAGCTGGATTCTGGTTGCTCCAAAAGCATTAGGCTTATTCCTTGTCCTCAAGGACCTTAAAATCTAGTGGAGAGGCATGAGGCATATGTACCTGATGTATCAGGCAGTCCCTATTCAATAGGCCATAGAAATTGTTTCAATTTTCTCTAGCCTCTGCTTCCAAGTGGGCTGCATCAGATGCCTCTGTTCTCATCCTTTACATCTTAGGTTCATCACATAACTTCCCTAGTTCAGTAACAATGGAAAACAGTGTGGACGTTCCTCAAAAAATTAAAAATATAACTACCATATGATTCAGCAACTGCACTTTGGGTATATATCCAAAGGAAATGACAATAGGATGTCAGAAAGATATCTACACTCCAATTTTATTACAGCATTATTCACAACAGCCAAGATATGGAAACAACCTAAGAGTGTCCATCAACAGATGAATGATAAAGAAGAGGTGTATACACACAATAGAATATTATCCAGCCATGAGAAAGAAGGAAACCCTGCCATTTGCAAAACATGGATGGAACTCGAAGGCATTATGCTAAGTGAGTTAAGTCAAACAGAGAAAGACAAAAACTGTATGATGTCACTTATATGTGGAATCTAAAAGAGCCAAATTCATAGAAACAGAGTAGAATGGTGGTTACTAAGTGGGGGAGGGGGGCAGGAAGAGGCAGGAGATGTGGGTCAAAGGGTACAAATTTCCAATTATAAAGCAAATCGTTCTGGAGATCTGATGCACAGCATTGTGATTACAGTAAAGAATATTGTATTATATTCCTCAAAGTTGCTAAGAAACTAGATCTTAAGTGTTCTTACAAAAAAGAAATAATTACATGATGTAATGGAGGTATTAGCTAATGTCATGGTGGTGATCATGTTGTAATATATAAATGTATCACATTAACATGTTTTACACCTTAAATTTACACAATGTTATGTCAATTCTATCTCAATTTTTAAAAAAAGAAAAAAAGAAAGAAAACTTCCCCAGTGGCTTTTGGTTATTAAGTTCAGTCCATGGAATTCTACTGAAATCTCATTTCCTCCCATCCCCAGTGTAGGTTTCAGCAGGGACCTTGAATACATCGAGTGTGGGGGTACAGGGTAGACAGGGTAGGACAAGGATGAAGAGAGAAGAAGGAATGTATCTCTTTCTCAGATGGCAGCAGCTGGCATTCTCTCTCCCCTGTGTCATTGCTTTTCTGGTTGGGAGTACTTGTCCTTGAGGGCCTCAATAAGGCAGGCTCCCAGCACTAGCTTTCATGATGCACTTACTTGGGTAGATATGGGAGACATCCAGCAGCAGTGGCTTCTCATAAAGTTCCCTGCTAGAAACTGCTTGTCATTCTCCTTTCTTGCAAGCCCCATCTCTAACCCAGTCCTATGGAAGCCTCACTCCTACTTGGCCTGGGGACAGGGAGAGTGCTGGACTCCACCATAAGGAGGAAGAAGATGAGCTGATCCTGCTAACACTTCCCTTCTTCAAAGCCCACTCTGGCCTCCCGGAGCACCTCTGAAGCAGAAAAGGAGGAGAGGGCAGGGCTGCTTGTAAGAGATCTTGCTGGGAAGGGTGTAGGGAGACGGGTCCTGTCCTTAGTTGTTAGCTGCTCTCTTGAAAATCAGAACAGTGGTTTCCAACCCTGGTTGCTCATCAGGATCACTTTGGAGAGCTTTTGAAAGCTCCCAATGCCTGGGCTAGCCCACCCTACACCGATGATATTGGAAACCCTAGGCTGGGGCCGACAAGGTTGGGTCATTTTTCAAAGTTAATTTGAGTATGCAGTCGGGGTCTGGAAGGACTACAGTACAAATATTCATAGCAGAGATTCTCGCCCTGGGCTGCACACTACATGAACAAGAGGGCTTTAAAAAATACCGAGCCTGGGTCCCATCTCAGAGATTCTGATATCCTTGGCTGGGCACTGGGGTTCTTTCCTGAAAGTACCTCCCCTGCTTATGGAGCTCTTTCTGCCTGTGTCTGCATCACAGGATGCCCAGGGGAAGCCTCGGGAGAGGAGGAGGCTTTTTCCGGCCAAGCAAGTGCCCAGGCCAGTGGCCCCTCAGCAACCTTGTCCAGCTTTGAGCTGAGTCTTCTCTCCTGGCATAAGCTTCTCCAGTTACTCCCCCTCCACCTCTGCCCCTGCTGACTGCCCATGCAACTGCTTCAGTCATACACTAGCCTGAAGAAGAAATCTTTACATCAAAGTCTATGCTTAGGGTCTTGGCTCATTGTGATGAGGAAGATTGAAAATACAATCTGCCCTAATGGTACAAATGCCACACTGCCTCTGGGTGTACCTTCTCCCTGCATGGCAGGGAGCCCATCTTACAGCATCATGAGTCTGGTCTGTCCAAGGCTGTGCAGACTCTATCTCACAAATACTCAGTAATGCACTGAACTGCATCTGGGTTTTCCAATATTACATTCTTTTTCATCTTACTATAAAATGAACCCATCTGATAGCTCTTCTGGAGGTTTCTGATTAAAAATTATAAAGAAAATCTAACAGGTTCTTGTGTGTAAGTCAAGATCATAGATGCCCTTCTCTTTTATGTAAATTCTGTTCAACCTCCAAAATTCTCCTTCATTTGAGACCACCTCCTCCTTGAGGCCATCCCTAACCATTCCAGCCAAGGCCTATACCCCCTATTCATGAACTCTAATATTTTTTTAGGTTCAGAACCATATGAGTTAATATGCATACTGTGTGTAGGCCCATATTTTTATACAGACATGAAACAGAATGTTGAGTAGGAAATTTTTGTTGCCCCAGAGCTGGTGGCTAGAGAAAACAGGTTCCATATCTGAAGTTGGCCTGCACATCAGAAGCCCCCAGATGTCTCACAAGCCATCAGGTCCTCACAAAGAGGTCATCCAGAGGGCTCAGCAAGACCTCCACTGGAAGATCTGGAGAGGGGAATTCAGACACCAGCAAAGTGACTTTGCATCTGGGTGACTCATCTGGTTTGGGTATAGAGTCAGGTCTTCTCAGATAACATGAAAATATGGTCTGAGAAAGCAGGTGACCTCAAGGTGAGGAGCCAAGTCCTAGGGGACAGGACAGGGGAAGGTGGAATTCAATAAGTATGGACCCTGGGGGTTAAAAATGCTACCAGAATCCTCCCAGAGAAAAATTTCATGGTAAACTTTGGACCCAGAGGGTCATGAAGTATAGAACACAGTCATTCAGACTGCAAGTGAGTGAGACAAATAAGGGTAACCCAAGTTTCTTGGAAAGGGCAGCACTTATATCCCAAGAAAACAGAATTCTCAACCATAGGATGGAAGCTTAAAGATGCCAAGGGGAATCTTGGCATCCTTGAAGGGAAAGCACCTTCCATGTCATAGGCAAAGGGCTAGGGAGTATCACAAATGGCATCTCTCTTGATCTTCATTTACTTACTTACTTATTTATAGCACATGAGCAGGGGAGGGGCAGAGGGAGAGAGAGAGAGAATCTTAAGAAGGCTCCAGACCCAGTACTAACCAGACATAGGGCTTGATCCCATGACTCTGAGATCATGACCTGAGCTAAAATCAAGAGTTGGACTGACTGAACCATCCAGGCACCCCTCTCTTAATCGTCACACCAGTCCTTTTGCAATAAATATTAATGTTCCTATTTTTACAGCCAAAGAAATCAAGGCTCAGGAAAGTTAATTTGTTGAGGGCAGAGTTGGAATTTGAACCCAGATCTGGCCTTGTGTTCCTGAAGCACACTTCAACTCCCAGTTTCTTTTTAGGGGCCTCAAATAATTTCTATTTTAAAAAGTTAAAGTTCAAGCTTGCCTGAGTGGCTCAGTCAGTTAAGTAACCCACTTTGGCTCTGGTCATAATCTCATCTTTTGTGAGTCTGAGCCCTTCATAGGGCTCTGTGCTGAAAGCTCAGAGCTTGGAGCCTACTTCAGATTCTGTGTCTCCCTCTCTCTCTGCCCCTCCCCAACTCACATTCTGTGTGTGTGTTTCTCTCTCTAAAATAAACATTAAAATTTTTTTTAATTTAAAGTTCCAAGTAAGGAATATCCACCGTGGTTCCCATCTTTGTCCAGTTCTCCAGGAGAAACCCTAGGGCTGTGATGCCCTGAATTTCTTAGTGCACACTGGTGGTGGGGAGCGTGTCACATTGTCTGCATTTAGGCATGGGAAGGGGACACAGGCCAAGAATAAAGGATGCCATGAACAGGAAGATTTGACAGGTCAGCAAATATGTCCAGTTGGGTGAGGCCATTATTTATGTTGCCACAGCAACCGCTGTTACACGATTTAAAAGCAAAGTTTATTGTGAAAATTTCCAAGCATTCAAAAGAAGAATATTCAATAAGCCCACATATAGATATGACCTAGTTTTCACAGTTACCTAGATGTTTCCACATTTGCCTCATCTGTACTTTTTTATAACCGCTTTTTTTCTTGCTGAAGTGTTTTAAATCCTAAGCATGTCATTTCACCCCTCTATACCATAATACACATCTCTAAAATATATGGACATCTTGTTACATAACCATAATGCCATTATCACGTCTAGAATTATTTTTTTTAATGTTGATTTATTTTTGAGAGAACCAGAACACGAGTGGGGAGGGGCAAAGAGAGAGGGAGACATAGAATCTGAAGCAGGCTCCAGGCTGTGAGCTGTCAGTGCAGAGCCCGTCGCGGGGCTAGAACCCACGGACTTCGAAATCATGACCTGAACCAAAGTTGGACGTTTAACTGACTGAGTTACTGGGGCATCCCCAAAAATTATTATTTTCAAGGCCAAGACTCAGATGAGGCAAGCAAGGCACCAACGGTGTAAAATTTAAGGAAGCATTGCTTTTGGGACCATGCCATCCATGTATAGTCAACACTTGAGAATGGGTACCCTCCTATCAGCTCTGTATTTGATACTCAGTGCAGAATCTCATTTCCCTTATTGTTTCAAACTTTCTTTTTTATAACTGGTTTGTTTATTTGGGATCCAAAAAGAACCAGAACTTCCTTTGAATTGTTACATGTGTACACCTTTTATTTAGGACAGTCCTCACCCTTTTCTGTTTCCTGCTTTTGATTTATCCAAATACTGTGTCACACTCTTCATTTGTCTGCTTATTCCTTGTTGATATCTTTAAACTTGTTTCTCAATTCCCTGCATTTTCTATAAAGACTGAGATTCATGGTGATATAAATGCATTCAACTTTACATCTATTTATAGAAAATATTTATATCATTTATGGTTTTTTATTGATTGTAATGAAATTGCCCATGATATTGTCTTAGAATTCATGTTCTCTGCATCTATAATTTTGCAATAGATCTTCTCTGTGTTTCTTTATTTTTTTTTTTAAGTAAACTCTACACCCAATGTGGGGCTCAAACTCACAACCCTGAGATCAAGAGTCACATGCTCTACCAACTGAGCCAGCTAGATGCCCCTTGTCTGTGTTTCTTGATCACTATTCTATCTTATTAATATTCCAAAGAACCAGCTTTTAATTGTATTGAACCACTCTCCTGGGTTTTTGTTTTACCTATTTTATATTAAGTTATTTTCATTATTTACTTCTTTCTACTCTGCTGCTATTTTACAAACTTATCTAAATCTCAGGTCCTGCCCAGGACTCAATGCATTCAGTCATGGGTATGTCCATTCTGCAGTAGGCCTCCCCCCCCCCCGCTTGGGATACAATGTCTTCTTTCGGTCACTTCCACTTGCCTTCCATCTTTCAAAGATTCATCATTGTTCCAGTTACTATTGCTGCATAAAAAATCATTTCAAACTTGGTTGTTTAAAACAATAACAATTATTTATTTTTCTCAGGAACCTACCATGTGTATCGAATTGAACAGGGACAGGTCATCTCTGTTCTATGTAGTACCAGCTTGGAAGGTACAACTGGGTGCTAGGGGATCTGCTTTTAGGTGGCTCATTCACATGGAGGGCAACTTGGTATTGGTTATCAGAGCTGTGGACCAGGGGCTTTGGTTCCTTTGCACAGAGACTTCTCCACCAGCTGCTTGGGCTTCCTCATAACTTGGTGGCTCTGTCAAGACAGCAAAGCAGAAGTATCTGGCATTTTCATGATTTGGTCTCAGACATCACGTGACATGCCTTACACTGTCACTATTGATTGAGTCACAAAAGCCCATTCAGGTTCACCAGAATGAGACTTACACCTCACCACTGGATAGAAGGAATATAAAGATCACACTGTAACAAGAGCATATGGCAAGGAGGGAAAGAGCATATTATGGAAAGTATATTATGGAGGGAAAGGAGAGGGAGATCTGGAGTATAGAGATCACTGACACAAACATTGTCTTTCTGCCATAAATGATCAGATGCATGGTTTGAACCTGTGCCATCAAGCAGAGAAGGAACAGTAACTATGCTTACCTACATGGAAGAGGCAATCTTTGTCCACTTTTGGGCTGGTGATCTTCAGTCTGCCCCACACCCATTTTCCACACTTCTCTTGGCTCTGTGTCCTGGGAGGCTGACCTCTATAAGCTACATTATTTGGGCTCCTGTGCCCTCTGGCTTCCAGTTGGGAGATGAGGGAGCAGAAGGAGAAAGGAGTGGGGTATTTATTCCCCTTTCATGCCTTCTCCCATCTCTGGTTAAAGAGAAAATCCAAAGGAAGGGGAAAATAGGAAATAATACACTATTTAGGAATGGCCACAATGAGATTCTATCTACTCTTTAATATCACTATTTTTTAAAACTTGTGGTGTAATACAGTTGGTACCTAGGTATATCTTTGTCTTTGGTTAGAAGAATTATTTTAGTCTAGATTTAAACATACATTTTACTCTTAACTGATTGAATTGAATTCAAAGAAGAGGGACACATGGAAGCTTACTTTTATTTTTTATTTTTTTAATGATTATTTGAGAGAGAGAGAGAGAGAGAGAGAGAGAAAACCGGGGAGAGGCAGAGAGAGAGGGAGACACAGAATCTGAAGCAGGATCCAGGTTCTGAGCTGCGAGCACAGAGCCCAACGTGAAGCTTAAACCCATGAACCATGAGATCATGACCTGAGCCAAAGTGGGATGCTTAACTGACTGAGCCACCCAGGTGCCCTGGAAACTTATTTTTAAATGTTAACTGGCACTATGCAAAAGATTGTAAAGCAGTGTTGATTTAATGAGGTTTTCAGCTTCCTATACCTGGTAAGTCTTAAGCCAAAATTTGCAATTTCAATTTTTTTTATATTTGCTATTTGATAAAACAGATGATATGTTGTATTTGATAAAACAGATGATATGTTGTATTTCCAATGACATTTGCTGATATGACAATAATAATAATAATACTGCTGTGGACAACTCTGTATTTCTGACTGCACTTTGGATCATTTCTTAGTATGCATTCCTAGAAGAGGAATGACTGGGGCAAAGGCTATCACCATTTTTCCTGCTCTTGGGTACAGAGCAGAGCGCTTTTCTGGGATTGTTATAGTAAGTCATACTTTCACCAGCCATTTCATAGCCCCAGTCTCAACACACCCTCAATAGCATCACTGATTCTCAATGTTTTGTAATTTCATAAGCAAAGTGGTATGCATAGCTGTTTATTTTATTTTTTTAATTTTATTTTTTTTTCAACGATTATTTATTTTGTGGACAGAGAGAGACAGAGCATGAACGGGCGAGGGGCAGAGAGAGAGGGAGACACAGAATTGGAAACAGGATCCAGGCTCTGAGCCATCAGCCCAGAGCCCGACGCGGGGCTCGAACTCACGGACCGCGAGATCGTGACCTGGCTGAAGTCGGACGCTTAACCGACTGCGCCACCCAGGCGCCCCTCGCATAGCTGTTTAAATTGGCATTTATTTCATTACAGATGAGTCTGAATCTTTTCACATATTTATTTTTAATTCATATTTATGTTGCAAAGTTATCTTATTCTTGTTCTTCACCTATGCGAATATAAGGCACCTCTTATATTTTTCTCATTGCTGAGATCTCTTAAGATTACAGACTTAGGTGGTGCCTGGATGGCTCATCAGTTGAGTGTCAGACTCTTGATTTCAGCTCAGATCATGATTTCACGGTTCATGAGTCTGAGCCCTGCATAGGGCTTGGGATTCTCTCTCTCCCTCTCTCTCTGCCCCTCCCACACACATGCACATGTACTCTCTCTCTCTCTCTCAAAAATAAATAAATATTTAAAAAAAGATTAGAGATTTAGTTTTAAAATTCAGATTTTATTTTTAAATACACTAATCCTGTTACCTGCAATATTTGCAAATTAGATGTTATATGAACAGTCTTGAAACTTTCAAAGGTGATTTTTTTCCTGGTTGGCATGTGTAGGTGTGTTTTCATATTAATTTCAATAATGCTACTTTTAATTGTCTCTTTTAGTTGTATCTATACAGGCAATATATTATGAAGAAACAAATTCAAGACCAAAGCAAAGTTTATATGATGTTTCAGATAAAAGGAACAAAAGGAGAGTGCTGCCTGTTTCAACTGGATCATTGGTACAGGTCTTACCTTAACTTTCCATAAGTAGATATACCTTATTAAAACATCCACTACTTAACTTTGTAATGGTTTTCTAGTTTAATATCGATGCATCTGTGTAGAATGCAAGAAGTTAAATGTTCAAAGTGCTAGTTGAACATAACTCTTCTTCTGATGTCTTTGGGTTCCTGGTAATAATTCCTGTAACAAGTAGTTTCAAATGCATTTGGGATTTGCCTTATTTGGACCATCTGAGACAAGTTTGAGTTAATGTGACTCTTTGCTATAAAAGCTGCTGAAGAATACATTTCCTCCATAATGCAGGGGTCCACGTGGAAAGAGAACATTGTATGTTTGCTTTAGTATATTGCATTAGAAATTCCAAAAACTGATTTTGTTTCAGGGTGATTCATTGTCCCAAGGATTTGGTCTTCAAACTGGTGTTTCCTTCATTTCATTCTTGGAGAACTGCAGGCACACATATTTGTTAATATTGAATACATGAGTGCCATCACTGGCTTCCTTATAGGATAGGTACATGAATGACATCCCAAAATGACACACAAAAAAAGTCTTCTCAAGCATTTTTTTAACTTTAGAATATAATGGTTCTTTATATTAGAAAGCTTTCATTATCATCACTTAGGAGAAACTAAGTCTTCCAAATGCAGAACATCTTTGCTAAAGATAACGGGAGATCTGTAAAAGAGTTTACAATCAACATGGCACATAGAAGTGTTTTATGGATAACGTTTGTTTTTTACACCAAATATTTATAAATGTATATGACTCAATATATGTAGAGCTTAATTGGCACAGAGACATTCTCCCATGTGACTTTCAATCTGCACTTGAATCTTCTACCTGGAATCTTTCTTCTTCATTAAGTACTTGATTGTGGTCAGTGATTTTTGAAGTTCCTCAGCACTTTGCTTAAGTTCCATTTCAGACACACCTTGATCAACTTCTGTATCAACTCTGCCCACTTCCCTTAAACAAATGCTTTCTGAAGAAGGCCTCAGTCACATCTCTGCTACAGAGATTGCTGAACATCAAGTCACCTGATATTGGCTCAAGGCTGGACACTACTTGATATATTTTTTTATCCAGAAGACTAAGCAATTCTTTTAAGAATTTTAAAGAGGCCAGGCCAGACCAGGCTTCTTATGAAAGCCTAATTGACAGGCAGCTCTCTAATCAGAATGAAATTCCAAATCATCTTTCAACATTTGCCATATTGATAAATACCATTTGGAGTATCTGTGGCTATTTTATGAATTTCACCTTGATATTCTGTCCATGAGCAGTTTTTTTTTTCTTTCATTGCACCTTCAACCTACAGCCTACAGCCCCCACCCCTTCTAGTGATCTTTCTCCCCCCCATTAATAGCAGTGTTTTAGTGATTGATGGTTTTTAAAAAGGACACATAATAGATAGAGGGATAGAGTATAGATGTTATTTTAAGGTCAGGAATCATCTATTACCATGGCTTGAAGAACGTTGACAGATTTCTGTTTTACCCCTGCATAATTTTTTAGGAGAAACCAGGGATAGTAAATATGTAAAGACATGAAAATGATAAACTTCCCTGCAATGACCTTATAACTACAAGTCAATCTATAGACAATTCCAGAATTAAAACATCTTTTGGAGATCTCTATTTCACTCACTACCATCATCATCAAAATCATCAAGATTCGCAAACATGTATGGTGTATTTCCTATGTGTCAGGCCCCGTGATTAGTATTTACATGGATTAAACTACGTTCGTGTCCTTTCGGGAAGGTGCTATTACTATGTTCATTTACAGGTAAGTAGAAAGTTAGGCTGTTTGGTGCACTTCTCACAGCTAGGAAGTGGGAGCTGAGGTATAAGGTCAGGCAAATGGATACCTGAGCCCTCGAACTTCATCACTTATACACCATCCTGCTTTCTGTCATGAAGCTTCAGCCAGGAGCCAACCTTTCAAGCTCCCATTCCTCCGCTCCTTCTATTCAATTACTCCAGTCCCAGTGATTTGGAGTTGGCTCCTGAGACTGCCCATTCTTGGCTCTCAAGTCTTCATTCTCCCCATGGCTGGGCTTGAACCAGCTTTAATTGACTCTCTCCTCCGTGACTGGTCTCTCTGCCTCAGTCTCCTCTCTGCCCAATCAATTCTCTGCATTGGCACAAAGCAAGAAACCAGTAAGTTCAGGTTCCACTAAACAAAAGTAGAGACATGACCATGTTACTGCCCACTGATGGTAGAGTAAAGTTTCAAAACCTGAGAACAGTGTTCAAAGTTCTTGGTGTTCAGGTTCCTAGCTTGGTCTGCCATGCCCTCCTGAGAGCCTATGGTATAGTAACCTGAGATTCAGCCTGAGATTATAAAATTACCCAGACAAGCTGGGACTTCCCTACTATGTGCCTTTGCTCAAATTCTTTCCTCTATTTGGAACATCCTTTCCTTTACCCTACTTCTAATCCTTATTTTCTGCCTATGCTTTCTTCAAGGCCCTGCTCAAGCACCATCTCCTTTGCAAAGGCTTCCTGACACCTTGAGTTAGAATACTCACTTTCATTGGACTGTTCATACAAGTCCACACTCCGAGTTCAGAAACTTAAAATGCTCTGAAGACTAAAATTTACTTCTGTGATTTTTAATCAAACTTTTTTGGTGGCCTAACATAATCCAAACTGACATGAGACGATTTATAGTCAGCGTGAAAATTCACATTTCACTTTAGAAATTTAAAAAATTGAGTATGATTACTGTGTGGCTCCCAAGATCCCAGTGGAGGTGTTATGTAAAATGTGGTATGTGTATTATATTGCCTTAAATTCTGAATTCCATAGTGCCTCTGGTCTCAGAGTTTTGGATAGAGGATTATGGACCTATACCTAGTGCTCACCACAGTACTTGGCGTTAAAGGTACTTGTCATCACCCATCTCACCAGCCACCTAAGGGCAGAGATTATGAATAGGACCAGACACTTATGTGGCTGACATTCACACTCTTCATGTAAGCCATGAGAGACATCAGATATGAGGTCCCTAAACTTTCCAGTATAGTCCCTACATTTCTTCCTTTCTGTTTTTAGGTTGCATAGTTCCCACACCTGTACAGCACCAGCTCCTTCAATCTGCAGTCTTAATCCCACCCTTTCTTTAGACTTCGTTGCTTTAATTATCCCCTATATTCTCCATATTACCTGTTGGCTCTTTTTATTCAATCTACAAGAAAATTCAAGTCTTCCCACTGTTTAAAAACCTTCAGTATCCACCCTGATTAAATAAACAAATAGAGAGCTCTTCTTTATAGTAATAAACAAACTAATAAAGGCAGAAGGAATAAATTTTTTAGAAAAATATCACATTTTGTAATCATCAGAGTAATAATTGATTCAGGCAAAAATCATCAATGGATACTGAAACTAGGAGGTGATTATTAATAAGCAGGATATTTACATAGTCTCAAAGTAATTTTCCACGAACTACAAATTATAGAAGGGAAATAGTTACTTTACAGTGGAGAAATGTAGCAGACAAGTGATCAAAGTTCATATCCCCAACATGGTGACAAAATGGCATCATATGCCTCCTGATATAATGCTCTATGATATTCCTGCAATAATTAGTAATCTTGATCAAATTTTGAGGCAGCATCATCAAACCCACATTGAGGGACATCCTATAAAATAATCAGTCTGTACTCCTCAAAAAATGTTAATGCCAGGGCGCCTGGGTGGCTCAGTCAGTTGAGCAACCAACTTGATTTCAGCTCAGGTCATGATCCTGGAGTCATGGGATGGTGCCCCGGGTTGGGCTCTTTTCTGAGTGTGGAGTCTGCTTAAGATTCTCAATCTCTCTTTCTTTCTTACTCTGGACCTCTTCCCCAACTCATGCTCTCTCTCTCTCTTAAAAAAAAAATTAAATGTTAATGCCATGAAAGACAAAGAAAGTCTTGGAAACTGTTCCAGATTTAAGGAGATCAAAGAGACATAACAACAAAATGAAATATACTATCGTGGTTTGGACCCAGAATGGGGAAAGAATAGCTGTAAAGGATATTTTGGGGACAATTACTGAAATTTGAAAATAGAATGTAGATTAGATAATGATATTATATCCATGTGAAATTTCTTAATCTGATAACTGTACTGTTTGTAATGGAAAATAATGTCCTTGTTTCTAGAAAATACACAGCAAAGAGCGCCTGGATGGCTCAGTTTGTTAAGTATCCAACTTCGGCTCAGGTCATGATTTCACGGTTCATAAGTTTAAGCCCCAAGTCTGGCTCTGTGCTGACAGCTTGGAGCCTGTAGCCTGCTTCAGATTCTGTGTCTCCCTCTCTCTCTGTCCCTCCTCTGCTTGCACTCTGTCTCTCTCAAAAATAAATAAACATTAAAAGAAACATAAAATTCTCTTTAAAAAAAGAAAATACACAGTGGAATATTTAGATGCAAAGGGGGCATGATATCTGCAACTCACATCATTCATAAACAGAAACTAAGTGAGAGGATGATAAAGCAAAGAGGCAAGATGTTCACAGATGGTGAATGGTGAATCTGAGTGTATGGGAGATCTTAGTATTATTTTTGCAATTTTCATGCAAGTTTGAAATTATATCTGAATATAAAATCACCAAACTTTCCCTAGATTCTATCTTAACCTAAAGCTAACATCTTATTTCTTCCTCCTGTGATCTCAGCCTTCTCATACCGACTCTAAGTTCTCATTTTGTGTTCACTTAAGTTCCAGTTCCAATTACAGGAAAACGTTGGTTTGTGAGCATAATTAATTCCAGAAACATGCTTGTAATCCAAAGTACTTTTATATCAAAGCAAATTTCAAGAACCGTTGGCACAGTTGGGATCATGTGACGTTCAGCATTACATACGACTTGTATTGCGAGACATCGCTCATTTATCAAGTTAAAATTTATTAGAAATGTTTGCTCATCTTGTGGAACACTTGCAGAACAAATTACTCACAATCCAAGGTTTTACTGTACTTCTTTTTACTTCTCATCCATCTTTACCTTCATTGAGCTTTTTAAAAATTCCCCCAACTCTTCTGTAAAATTTTAACTTCCTGTGGGTTCCACAATAAAACTCTCTTGTTTTTACTCCACTTTTCTCATCTTTCTGATAATGTTCACTGACTCCTCATCAGGTGGTTTTCCTCCAAAACATCTTCACCTTTTTTTATTTCCACTCACCATTCTCTAAGCATCTCATCCATTCCCACTGCTGTCTCCCAAGCAGTTAAATCCAGCCCTGGCTCTCTCCCAAATGCTATAACCACAATATCAATAGCTTAAGGAAGAGCTTCTCATGTAGGTTCCCAATTTTGCCAAAATTTATCATCTCTCTTCCCTCAAACCTCTTTGGTTTGTCCACATCTCGATCTCTAAAATCCTTAACCACTCAGTCTAGCTTGGAAATGCAAGATTGCTTTAACTCTTCTTCCCCATCTGTACTCTGCCACTCTATTCTCTCCTCTACTCTTGGCCTTTAACAGGGGTTGGGTCCAGTTGCCTAGAAACCTGCTAGGGCGGCTGATATTAATGATACCATCCAGCCTCTTACTAGGCTATGGCCCAAATCCCTTAGCATGAGAGTCAAAACCCTTCTCAGTCCAGGGGAACCTACCTCTTGGCTCCACCTCTTACCACTCTGTGGTGCTCCTCAGGCCCCAGTTACACTCGGCTTCTAGCTGGACACCAAGCACATTGTATCATCTCATTCATGTATCCATCTTCACATGCTGTTCCTTCCACCCTTTCCTAATCTTCCACCTGATGATCCCACTCATCTCTCAAGACCCAGTTTAAATATCACTCCCCTTACAAAGCCTTTTGTTATCCTTCTTGCCAGATTTAATTGAACCAGATAATTCTCTGGGCTCCCATGGCACTTGATTTATCTCCTGTTTTAGTGCTATCTGCAACTAAAGTATAGCCTAGTTAGAGGTATATATACTTGTCCCCCAAAATGATTCATTTTTTATTTCTAGTAACTCCTAAGCACACGGTAGGCTTTCAACAAATGTTTTTAATGAACTTTCATTTCTGCATGCTGCAATTATGCTAGTTGCCCTGAGACATGTCTAACAAAGTCTGCCAATCTTACTTTGAAAGGCCTTTGTAGTTGCCCAGTTACGGCTCTTCACTCCTTTCTCTATTGCTTGTTTTTGGCTCCATGCATAAGGCCTTGGCTTCTGCTTTGGTCCTCATTTCTGTGCCTCCCTGCTCTGAGAGCTAGTCAGGCATCCTGCACTACCCTAATGTCCCATCTACCTCTTGCCTGTCCTCTTCTCTGGAACCTGAGCTTCTGGAAGAGATAGAATTACACCTTGACTTAGAGGAATGGGTAAAGGTAACCATTCAATCGTCTCAAAGATTTTCACTCTATTCTTTTGTCCCATTCTCAATTCCCTGTCACATGAGCTGTGCTCTGTATTGGGTGACTGTGGGCCAGAAAGACATTAATGTTAAGCTCCTCATGAGACCTTACAGAGCATCTAATAGCAACCCTTCAACTTACAGATGAGAAAATTAAGACTCAGAGGTGAACAGACTTGTCTAAAGTCTTCTAGGCAGTAGGCAGAAGCCTTCTGAGTTCACTGCTCTTTCCACTCATATTACCTCTGTGAAGAGCAGTTCACATGTCATCACTCATGACTGTGAAACAGTCTCCCTGTAAAAGTCCATTTCATAACCCTAGCTCATCTTATTTAGTACCTGGCAGTCATGTTCCAATTTTTGATTGCTGAATGAATTATATTTCTCTATATTTGCCAAGTAGGTTTTTGTGTATTGTAAATAACGCAGAAGGACAATGTCTCGCATATGGAAATTGACTAAATATTGGCCCTTATTTTGTCAGATAATTGTAAAATAATAAGCACCTGGGAAAAAATCAGATATAGTTTTCTATGCCATATTGTCTTCAACAACATTGGATTTGGTTAACAAGGAGGAAAAAAACAAAGTTGAAATGAGAAAAATAAAGAGGGTTGTTTACATCCTGCTTTGTGTGTATGTCCTCAAAGAAGCTGTAATGCAGCACAATTTCAATGATTGTCACAAAATTGGTAGTTCTTAGCAGCACCTATGATTCTCCATTGATCTGATTGTTCCTGAAATTCATTATAAAAGAAAGATAAGGATAATTTTCCTGGGACTATTGTCAACCATTTGATTGTATAAGCAGCAACCATTTTCAGGTTTTTTCTGAGTATAAAAGGATGACAAAGAGAAAGCAATGATTAAGAAAAAATCCACAGAACATGTTATATTCAAACCTCCCTGTATGTATCTGTATTTTTTCTGTCTTTAGAATTCAAAAATCAAAGGCCAAAAAGTATTTACTTATGATTTCACTTTAATGTAATACTTCTGCAGCTCATGTAAATGTTTTTTCTTCTTCTTATATTTGGCAACAATTAAGTGCTTTTATTTTTTAAAAATCTGAATCTTCTAAACAATACCTGAGCCATTCCCAAAATAAAATGTCTTCCCCAGAATTTAAAAGTATATCCAGTTACAAACAGAAGTTTAATGACACCTAATATGAGTATAATTATATGGCAATTTGTGTGATGATTTGTCTCCCTTTCTCACTCATCAGTAAGTGCCATTAAGCACAGATGTTCTGGTTTGGGGCTCCTCCAGAAATAGGTCCTGAGATGAAGATTTTACTACAAGTGGTTTATTGAAAGGTGAGCCCAGGAAGCACACACTAAGAATGGAGCAGTGAGAGACAAAAGAAGGAAGTCAACAAAGGGTGCACTATTAGGCAGGTAACTTCTGGGTGCTTCAGATTTGTCCCCTCCTTGGAGATTTATATACCAACTAACACCCATCTGGCATAACTTGAGGGCTGCTGGGGTAGGAAGGTATTAACCCTCAGTATTTCTGTCCTGAGGATACATAAATCTTCAGCACCAGGACACCAACAATTTTGCTGTAATAGTTTATGGCCATTTTTGATTACCACTGCATCACCTAGCAGAGAATGTGCCCTACAGTGGATGCTCAGTGTTGGAGGGAAGGAAGGAAGGAAGCAAGGAAGGAAGGAAGGAAGGAAGAAGAGGGAGGGAGGGAGGGAGGGAAAGGAAGCTGGGAGGGAGCGAGGGAGGGATAAATTGTCCTTCTAAATCCATATCCAGTCTAAGCATCACACTGAAAAGAAAGAAAAGAACACAAAAAAAGAAAAGAACACACAAAAGAAAAATTTTGTTCTTCAGATGATAAGAAAAAATGGGCAAGGTTGCCATTGTGACCAGCAGATCCTCAAAGAAGAATTAAATCAATTCTCAGAACTGATATATCAGTGATGGAAGAAAAGGAGTCATTCTGATGAGAGGGATCATGACCAAGCAAAACCATGAAACCTGAGCTATTAATCTTTGGTGCATCATTTTCTTCCATTCTACTCCTAATTCCCATACTCTCAAACTGACCAAAGTCCCTGCTTCCACACAGACTCAGCAGCAATCTCTTTCCCACCATAAAAGGTACTCCCATGTTCTGGTCATTCCTCATTCCTCCTCCCATCAAAGCATGCCTATTCTTTTTCTTTTTTTTTTTTTTAACATTTATTTATTTTGAGAAACAGAGAAAGACAGAGCATGAGTGGGGGAGGAGCAGAGAGGGAAACAGAGAATCTGAAGTAGGCCTCAGGCTCTGAGTTCTCAGCACAGAGCCTGACACGGGGCTTGAACCCACAAACCATAAGATCATGGCCTGAGCCAAAGTCGGACGCTCATCCGACTGAGCCACTCAGGCACCCCAAACATGCCTGTTCTATATCCTATAGAATCCCAGCCCCTATCTGAGTTTGGTCATGCCAAATGACACTAATGTGAATGGGTGAGAGAATGTGTATGACCTCTTTCAGAACTACACAGTGCATTGCAACAACCACTTTTGAGAATAAGGCCTTACTCCAAAGTGGTTTCTTTAAATACCACAAACTTATAAAGAAAATTCTTCAAAATAAGACACAAACATTTCATTTGGGAATCATTTTAAACTTATAAAAAGTAGCAAAAATAAAAACAGCACAAGGCATCTCTGTACCCAGATTATTAACTACTATTAACATTTTACCTGATTTGCATTATCATTTCTCTTCTCTTTCTCACTTGCTCTCTCCACATACCTTTTGCTGAACCATGAAGGTTAACATACATCATGGCCTTTTATCCCTAAATAATACATGTGTGTTTCCTAAAATTAGGAAATACATGCACACAGGACAGGTGTCAACTTCATGAATTTCATTAGCATAGCATTTTTATCTCATCCGTGTGTAAATTGATTTAATGATTTCTTTCATAGCATTTTTTCCCCTTGTAGTATAGAATCCAGTCTAGGGTTTGGTACTGCATTTAGTTGTCATGTCTCTTTAGCCTCCTTCTATCAGGACATTTCCACACACTTCCTTTGGGCTTTATGACATTGGCATTTTTGAAGAACTCAGTGCCCCCTCCAAACTTTAAATAGACCCATGATCCAGCAATCTACCCTAAAGATACAATGGTTAAAGCATGAAATGATGCATGCTATTCACTGCAGCACCATTTGTTTTTTTTTTTTGGTTTTTTTTTTTTTCTGTTCTCAAAGTTTTATTTTTGTGTGATCTTGGCAGAAGTTCTCAACATCTCTGTCAATTTTCTAATCTGTAAAATTGGATTTTACTGCAGAGTTTATTTATTTATTTATTTATTTATTTTTACTCTTTTTTTTTTTATTTATAGATGAAATTTATTGTCAAATTGGTTTCCATACAACACCCAGTGCTCATCCCAAAAGGTGCCCTCCTCAATACCCATCACCCACCCTCTCCTCCCTCCCACCCCCCATCAACCCTCAGTTTGCTCTCAGTTCTCAACAGTCTCTTATGCTTTGGCTCTCTCCCACTCTAACCTCTTTTTTTTTTTTTTTTTTTCCTTCCCCTCCCCCATGGGTTCCTGTCAAGTTTCTCAGGATCCACATAAGAGTGAAACCATATGGTATCTGTCTTTCTCTGTATGGCTTATTTCACTTAGCATCACACTCTCCAGTTCCATCCACGTTGCTACAAAAGGCCATATTTCATTTTTTCTCATTGCCACGTAGTATTCCATAGTGTATATAAACCACAATTTCTTTATCCATTCATCAGTTGATGGACATTTAGGCTCTTTCCATAATTTGGCTATTGTTGAGAGTGTGCAGCACCATTTGTAATAACAAAATACTAGAAACAACTTAAATTTCCATCAATAGAGGATCAATTGATACATGTACATCCATACAGTGGGGAATCATGCAGTTGTAAAAAAGAATAGGAAATGTATCTCTATGTCTACAGAGTAACCTCCTGAATATACTGTTAGGTGATAAAAGCAAAGGAATAATAAGTGTGTATTATATACTCCCATTTATATAGAGAGAATATAAAATGACTATCTTTCATATATAAAATATATATATACGTTATGTGTATATATATTATATATATACATATGTCTTCATATATAAACACTGGATCTTTTTAATATTATGGAATTATTGCTTACCTTTATGTCTGATTATAATATTGTGCTTATTTTAAAAAATATACCTTAAAAAGGAAGTATTAAAAGATATACTCCTACTAGTAGACCAAGAAATAGGGGGAAAATCTCAGAGCTCAAAAATAGAGAAATGGAACATAGATGCAAAACTCCAAAAAAATGTATGAAATCAACCATGTTATAAAAAGGAAAATATATTGTAATTAAGTAAGATTTATCCCAGTAAAGCAAGACTGACTAAATATTTTTTTAAAAATTATCAATGTAACTTACTACATTCACAGAATAAAGGAGAAAAACAAATATCATTCCAGACACGCCTGGGTAGCTCAGTCAGTTAAGTGTCCGATTTGGGCTCAGGTCATGATCTCATAGTTCATAAGTTTGAGCCCCATATAAAGCTATGTACTGACAGCTCAGAGCCTGAAGCCTGATTCGGATTCTGTCTCCCTCTCTCTCTACTCCACCCCTGCTTGTGCTCTGTTTCTCTCTCTCTCTCTCTCAAAAATGAATAAACATTAAAAAAACAAACATCATTTCAACATATGCAGAAAAACATATGATGAAATTCAACATTGACTTAGGATAAAAATTCTCAGGAACCTAGAAATAGAAGAAAATTTCTTCAAATTGATAAAGGGCATCAGCAAAAATATGTACAACTAATATAATACTTAACAGTGAAAGACTGAGTGCTTTCCCCCTAAGATTGGAAACAAGGCCAGGATGTCTGCTTTCAGCACTTCTATTCAATATTGGGCTAGAGGTCCTAATCTTTGCTGTAAGGCAAGAAAAAGAAATAAACTCACAAAGATTGAACAGGAAGAAGTAAACTGTCTGCACTTGCAAATGTGAGCATATATGTAAAAATTTCAAACACGTCTACGAAATACTACTAGAACTAGAATTAACTCATGAATTTCACAAAGTCACAGGATACAAGGTTAATATGCAAGTCAACTGTATTTCTATACACTGATGACAATCTAAAAATTAAATGAAAATATATCATTTACAATAGCAAGAAGCTCGTAAAATACTAAGAGATCAATTTAGTTAAGTGTATGTAATATGTATACACTAAAAATCCTCAAAATTAAAGAAGATCTAAATAGTGTTCATAATTGTAAAATTCAGTATTGTCGGGATGACAGTTCTCCACAAATAAATATACAGATTCAATACAATTCCAATCAAAATTCCAGTTAATTGTTTTGCTGAAATTGAGCATATCTCTTAAATAGCTGCAGTCTCCTTGGAATTTTACACAATCCATCCTGGACTTGTTTCCTCTCATCAGTGATGTGAAATGAAAATTACCAAAGTCCAACAAGAATGTGTAATATTTATAATTTGACAATGAAACATCTCAATTCAGATTATTGCTTTATTTTGCATATTTTTAATTTTATAACTTATCCTTTAAGTTTTTGTCCATACAGACCTACTGAACTCATACCTGAATTCATCTTGAATAAGGAAAAGAAAATAAGAAAGAAATGATGGTAAAGATTATAAGAAATGATGGTTTGCACCCCAAAAAGTTGAAATAGAATTCAAAATATTTGGCTATAAAACCAAAGTTAAATGTAAAAAATACTATATCTTGCCACAATAAAAAAAAATGAGATAGAAAAAATTCTACTTGAAATTTCAAAGGCCAAAAAATGAAAATAAAGTTATGCCATCACTAGTCTTCCAAACAAATTATTGTAAAATATAATGTAAAAATGTACCAGTTACTTAGATCTAAAACTTAGTAATATAAGAACATAAAAATGGGGATGAGGAGAAAGGAATAAAATCATACCAAATCTTTTACTTAACAGAACAGAGTAATATATGGTGTTTCCCTCTTATCTCTGAAGATTATAGAAATAAAGTTTAAAAACGGCTTCTGGAAAACTCAAAGGTAATTATTAGCAGAATTTAAAACAGTATATATGCCTTTTTGATCACTGAAGATGAACAGAAAACACATACTGTGCACATCGAGAACCATCTACAAGAGACCAAAAAAAAAAAAAAAGGATAAAAACAAGAAAACACAAGATGACAGAAGCAAGATCAGATATAACAATGATAAATACAGTTAATTATAATAATAGTTAAAATACATTAAAAGACAAATTCTCTGATTCAGTAACAACAGTGTGACACCAAAAGTCTAAAAGGTCGGGTCAGCATCTGTCAGACAGATTCAAAAAATAAAAAAGCAAGAGTACAATATTAATATTAAACCGATTAGAATTTAAGGCAAAACATTAAAATGGGCAAAGAGTATTAGAACAGATAAAAGAGCACAACTCAAGTGAATTTGTTTCATGAACTGGTACTTTCTAAATACAGTTGCAGCCAAACATACAAAAGTTATATATTTGTATCTTGCACTTGCAAGAATAAATTTATCAAATTTACATATGAACATGGGCAGCAAGAAATAGGGTAGGAACAGGGAAGAATCTTTTAGTGAATCTCTTTGTCTTTAGTTGACAAAAGATAATTCTCATAGATCACGTGGTTTGGAAACAGACCCTAAGAGAGGTTGCATGCAAGAGGTTTACTGGAGTGTCTTCTCAGGAATGCCATCTGTAAGGGAATGGTGGAAACCAGGTTGGCACAAGGAGAACTTGAACTGTGTTGCAGTCACAACAAAGGCCTCAGCAGATCTTGGGAAAAGCTCTGGAGATGTCACGGTCCTTCAAAATATTTCCCCATTTAGGCAAGCGGAGCATAACTTTGTACTCCTGTATCTATCAACCAGCCATTGGCTACAGACTGCCCCCAGGGAGGGGACTTAATTTGGGACAAGAGAGCTCCCTTCAGCTGAAGACAATTTCTTCAGGTTAGAAATCACCACTCCATCCTAACAAGTTAAAAGCTGCACAGACTGAAAAAAATCAACTTTTCTTGCATCAATAAGAGAAGGAAGAACACAGGGCAAACTATTGCCCCCAAGGTTGGAAAGACAGGTGAATAGACAAAGTCAAGGCTTCCTGGTGCACACATTCATGAGTGGAAGCCACTGTCAGGGCAAAAACACCAGAACTACAATTGGAGAATTGCTGGAGGCCCAATGCAGACAACTCTAAGAGTTAAAAGCTAGAGGTGGGTCCTGTCATAGAGGCTCACAAAACTGAGATTTGCCACTGGCAAGTCACCCACATTCCTACAGTAAATATCAGAGAAAAATCCCCTCCTTCTTCCAGGAGGAAAAGAACCATTTTGAAATACACTAGACCATTCTGTTCTTAACAAGGCCTGCCCTCGGGGGAAACTAGTTAACCAGAGTGTAACCTGCTGGGGTATTATCAGAAATGAACTTGGGCGCCTGGGTGGCGCAGTCGGTTAAGCGTCCGACTTCAGCCAGGTCACGATCTCGCGGTCCGTGAGTTCGAGCCCCGCGTCAGGCTCTGGGCTGATGGCTCAGAGCCTGGAGCCTGTTTCCGATTCTGTGTCTCCCTCTCTCTCTGACCCTCCCCCGTTCATGCTCTGTCTCTCTCTGTCCCAAAAATAAATAAACGTTGAAAAAAAAAATTAAAAAAAAAAAAAAAAAGAAATGAACTGACCCAGGGAAGGGAAATATTGAACTCAACTCTAGCTGGTTCTAGCCATCCTGTCCCAACAAAGTGGGGGGAAAATAAACTCAGAAAACTGAGAAACACCTGTGAAGTTCACAGACAAGAGGCACAGACTCACTAACGGATTGAGACCTAATCATAGGATTATAGAACAATTCTGTACCCCACATCTCACTACCACAT
The DNA here is from genome assembly GCF_014898765.1 of Herpailurus yagouaroundi. Lineage (NCBI taxonomy): Eukaryota > Metazoa > Chordata > Mammalia > Carnivora > Felidae > Herpailurus > Herpailurus yagouaroundi. Next base: position 33,138,810 of record NW_024412427.1, on the reverse strand, counting down.
CACTAGGGGCCTATTTACCACAGTTTATTTTAACTAGTACATCATGTCAGGCTATTAAAAATAAATGATTATACACACCAAAAGGCAAAAAAGTACAATTTGAAGAGACAAAGCAGAACTTTACATGGCAGATGTTGGAATGATCAGAGTGGGGATTTAAAACAACTATGATTGGGGTGCCAGGGTGGCTTGGTTGCGTAAGTGTCCAACTCTTGATTTTGGCTCAGGTCATGATCTCATGGTTCATAAGATTGAGCCCTGTGTCAGGCTCTGTGCTGACAGCATGGAGCCTGCTTGCGATTCTCTTTCCCTCTCTCTCTGCCCCTCCACTGCTTGTATTCTCTCTCTCAATCTCTCTCTCTCTCTCTCTCTCTGACTCTCAAAATAAATAAATAAATACAAATTAAAACAACTGTGATTAAAATGCTAAGGGTTCTAATGGGTACAGCATGCAAGAACAGATGGGCAATGTAAGTAAAGAGATGAAAGGCCTAAAAAAAAAGGTGCTGAAGATTAAAAAGGAAAACAGTAACAGAAATGAAGAATGTGTTTGATGGCCACAACTGAGGATAGAATCTCTGAGCCAGAGGATATATCTGTAGAATCCTCAAAAACAAAAATCAAAGAGAACAAAAACTGAAAAATACAGGACAGAATATGCAAGAACTGTGCGACAACTGCAAAAGGTGCAACATACGCATAATGGGAACACTGGAAGGATAAGAGAGAAAGGAACAGAAGAAATAGTTAAAAGAATAATGACTAAGAATTTCCCCAAATTACTGAAACACTAAAACATAGATCCAGGAAGCTCAGAGAACTGAATAAATGCCAAAAAAAAAAAAAAAAAAAAAAACAAGCAAAACAAAACAAACAAAAAACAACCTATAACTTTATCTTTGACTTTCTGCAGTTGATAATCCAGATGAAATGAACCAACTGCTTAAAAGACATAACATGCCACAACTCACACAGGAAGAAATAGATGATCTGAATGGGCCTATATCTATTAAACAAAATGAATCAATAATTAATAATCTTCTGAAACAGAAAGTACAAGGCCCAAATGAGCTTAGTGATGCAATATACCAAACATTTATGGAAGAAATTATACCAATTCTCTACAATCTCTTTCAGAAGATAGAAACAGATGGAAAACTTCCCAACTCATTGCATAAGACCAGCATTACCCTAACACCAAAAGTAAACAATGCCATTACAAGACAAGAAAAGTACCAGACTAGTATCTCATGGACATGAATGGAAAGATCCTCAACAAAATATTAGCAAATTGAATCCTAAAAAGTATTAAAAGAATTAAAAGAATACATCATGACCAAAAGTGGATTTTTTCCCCAAGTATGCAAGGCTGGTTTAACATTCAATAATCAATTAATGTTTGATTCCATCACATAGACAGACTAAAGAAAGAAAAAAAATCACATGAATGTATCAGTAGACGCAGGAAAACCATTTGACAAAATCCAACATCCATTCATGATAAAAACTCTCAGGAAACTAGAAATACAGGGGAATTTTCTCAACTTGATAAAGACTATCTACAAAAATACTACAGCCAACATTATACTTAATGATGAAAAACTCAAAGATTTCCCACAAATATCAGGCACAAGGCAAGGATGTCCCCTCACACCAATCCTTTTCAGCACAATACTGGAGTCCTTGCTAGTGCAACAAGGCAAGAAATGGAAATGACAGATATACCTATTGGAAGGAAGACATAAAACTGTCTTTGTCCACAGACAACATGATTGATTGCCTAGGCAGAAAATTAAAAAAAAAAATTATTAAAAAAAAACTGGAACTAATGGGGACGCCTGGGTGGCTCAGTCAGTAAAGTGTCTGACTTTGGCTCAGGTCATGATCTCACGGTTCGTGAGTTTGAGCCCCGTGTTGGGCTCTCTGCTGACAGCTCAGAACCTGAAGCTTGCTTCAGATTCCATGTCTCCCTCTCTCTGCCCTTCACCTGCTTGCACTCTGTCTCTCTCTCCCTCAAAATAAATAAACATTAGAAAAAAAATTTTAAAGAAAAAAACTGGAACTAATAAGTGATTACAGCAAGGTACAAGGTTAATATACAAAAGTCAATTGCTTTCCTATATACCAACAATGAAAAAGTAGAATTGAAATTAAAAACACAACACCATTTACATTAACACCCCCAAAATTGAAATACTTAGATATAAATCTAACAAAACATGTACAAGAGCTATATGAGGAAAACTACAAAACTCTGATGAATGAAATCAAAGAAGAACTAAATAAATGGAGTGATAGTCCATGTTCACAGATAGGAAGACTCAATATTATCAAGACATTAGTTCTTCCCAACGTGATCTATAGATTCAATGCAATCACAATAAAAATTCCAGAACACTATTTTACTTATATCAACAAAGTGATTCTAAGGTTCATATGGAGAGGTAAAAGACACAGAGTACACAAAGTTGGAGGACCAATGATATGCAACTTCAAGATTTACTGTAAAGCTAGTAATCAAGATAGTGTGTGTGGCATTTATGTAATAATGGGAAGTTAATAGATTAATAGATGAAATAGAAAGCCAAGAAATAGGCCACCATAGATATAACCAACTCATCTCTGACAAGGGAGCAAAGGCCATAAAATGGAGCAAAAATAGTCTGTTCAACAAATGGTGGCAGAACAGCTGGACATCCGTTTGCAAACAAAACAGAAGAATCTAGACACAGACCCCCCACCTTTCACAACAATGAACTCAAGATGGATCACAGACCTAAGTATAAAACACAAAACTATAAAACTCCTAGAGAATAACAAAGGAAAAAACCCAGATGACCTTGGGTATCGTGAGGCCTTTTTAGGTCAAAGATATGACCCATAAAAGAAATATTTTATAATCTGGACATAAATAAAATTGAAAACTTATGCTCCACAAAAGATAATACCAAGACCTCACCAAAGAAGATATGAAAAGATATCATACATCCTATGTCATCAAGGAATGCAAATGAAAACAACAAGAGGAGCACCCGGGTGGCTCAGTTGGTTAAGCATCCAACTCTTGATTTCAGCTCAAGTCATGATCTCACAGATTCAAACTCGATCTCATGAGATCGAACCCTGTGTCAAACTCTGCATTGACAGCATAGAGCCTGCTTGGGAGTCTCTCTCTCCCTCTCTCTCTGCTTCTCTCTCTCTTCTCTATTCTCTCCCTTTCTCTCCATCTCAAAACAAAAAATAAAATAAAATAAAATAAAATAAAATAAAATAAAATAAAATAAAATAAAATATAAAATAAAATAAAATAAAATAAACAATAGATACACACCTATCAGAATAACTAAAATCCAGAGTACTGAAAACACCAAATACTGGTGAGGATGTGGAGCAATAGGAACTCTCATACATTGCTGGTAAGAATGCAAAATGGCACAACCACTTTGGAAAACAGTTTGGCAGTTTCTTACTTTAAGATCCAGCAACTGTGCTCAAAGGAATACTTACCAAAAGGAGTTGAAAATTATGTCCACACAAGAAACTCCACATGGATGTTAATAAAAGCTTTATTTATAATTGCTCAAACTTGGAAGCAACCAAGATGTCTCTCAGTAGGTGAAAAGATAATAATCCTTTATTTATCCAGACCATGGAATATTATTCAACACCAAAAAGAAATGAGCTAACAAGCCACAAAAAGACAGAGAGGAAACTTAAATGCATATTACTAAATGAATGAAGTCAACCTGAAAAACCTACATAATGTATTATTCCAACTATACAGCACTTTGGAAAAGGCAAAACTATGAAGACAACAAAAAGGTCAGTGGTTGCCAGGGATGGGAACAAAGGGAGATGAATAGGTAGTGCATAGAGGATTTTTAGGGAAGTAAAAATATTCTGTTTGAAAACTTGTCATTTTACATTTGTCCAAAACTATAGAATTTACCACTCAAAGAATGAACCCTAAAGTAAACAATGGACTTTGGATGGCTATGATGTATCAAATGTAGGTTCATCCTCAGTTTAAAAAATGTACCTTTCTGGGGGTGCCTGGCTGGCTCAGCTGGTAGAGCATGCAACTCTTGATCTCTGGGTTGTAAGTTACAGCCCCACATTGGGTGTGGAGATTATTTAAAAATAAAATCTTTAAAAAAAAAACTACCATTCTGGTGAATAATGTTGATGATGGGGAAGGCTATGTATATGTAGGATCAGGGGGTAGGTATATGGTAAATCTCCATCCCTTTCTCTTAATTTTGTTGTAAACCTAATAAAACTGCTCTTTAAAAAAAAAGTCTTAAAAATTTTTCAAATAACAAAGCTTACCTTCTTATCTAGCATCCAGGAAACATCTACAAAGTTGATTGAATATTAGGTTATGGAAAACACATAAGTACATTAAAAGCATATTCTTTGGTGATGTTACACTACAAGAAATAATCACAAAAGTTATGAAATAAGACAATAGTCAGTACAAATTTTAAAGTAAAATCCAAAATAATAAAGCTAAAGTCAAATGACAAAAAAGTTACTATTCTAGCAAACAAAAGATACTTATAAATAAAAAATGGAAAGGGGCGCCTGGGTGGCGCAGTCGGTTAAGCGTCCGACTTCAGCCAGGTCACGATCTTGCGGTCCGTGATTTCGAGCCCCGCGTCGGGCTCTGGGCTGATGGCTCAGAGCCTGGAGCCTGTTTCCGATTCTGTGTCTCCCTCTCTCTCTGCCCCTCCCCCGTTCATGCTCTGTCTCTCTCTGTCCCAAATATAAATAAACGTTGAAAAAAAAATTTAATAAAAAAAAAATTGAAAAATGTCTTAACAAAAAAGTGAACAAAAGACATGAACAGGTAACTCAGAAAAATAGACTATTTATGACTAATAAACATGTGAAATATGTTTGGTTTCACTTAAAATTTTAAATATGAGGGGCGCCTGGGTGGCTCAGTCAGTTGAGCGTCCGACTTTAGCTCAGGTCACGATCTCATGGTTTGTGAGTTCGAGCCCCGCGTCAGTCTCTGTGCTGACAGCTCAGAGCCTGGAGCCTGCTTCTGATTCTGTGTCTCCCTCTCTCTCTGCCCACCCCTGCTTGTGCTCTGTCTCTCTCTGTCTTCCAAAAATGAATAAACATTAAAACAATTGTTTTAAATAAAATGAAATTTTAAATATGAAATAAAACAATATCAAGATATTTTTATCAGTTTGACAAATATTGCCTTTCCCAGAATGTCATATAATTGAATTATACAGGATATAGCCTTTTGAGGCTGGCTTCTTTCACTTAGTACAGTGCATTTGATATGCATCCATTGTGTTGCATGTGGTATGATTGTACCACAGTTTGTTTATACATTCCCCCGGTGAGAACTGTTTCCAGTTTTTTACAATTTAGTGGTTTTTTTTTTTCTTTTATGGATCATGTATATCTAAGAAATCTTTGCCTAACCCAAAGTCACAAAAATCTTCTGTTTTCTTCTTTATACTTTTAGGTATTACATTTATTTACCTTTATTATGTGTTTGATTTTGGTATGAATCAAAGTTCACTTTATTACACATGGTTGTTCACTTATTCCATCACCATTTGTTAAAAAGACTAGCCTTTTTCCATTCCATCACCTTTGTATTTTTTTTGAAAATTAATTGACAGGATATGTGTGGGTTTATGTATGGACTCTATACTGTTCTACTGATCTATGTGTCTGTCTTTTCATGTCGTGATGACTTGTAGCTTTATAGTATGTCTTGAAAACAGGTAATGTTAATTCTTCCAACTTCGGTCTTTTCGCTCTCTCTCTTTTTTTTTTTCAAAATCATCTTGGCTATTCTAGGTCTTTTGCCTTTCCTTATGAAATTTTAGAATCAGCTTCTCAATTTCTATAAAAATTTCTGCTGGTATTTTGATTGAAATTGTGTTGAATCAATTTAGGGAGAAGTAACATCTTACTAGTAACAGTCTTCCAATGAACATGATACATAGCTCTCCACTTATTTAGAAATTTGATTTCTTTCATCAATGTTTTATAGTTTTAAGCACACAGATCCTGAGCATATTTTGTTGGATTTCTATTTAACTATTTCTTTTCTTGTTCTATTACAAATGGTACCTTTTAAAATTTTCAATTTGTGGGGCGCCTGGGTGGCTCAGTCGGTTGAGCGGCCGACTTCAGCTCAGGTCATGATCTCGCGGTCTGTGAGTTCGAGCCCCACGTCGGGCTCTGTGCTGACAGCTCAGAGCCTGGAGCCTGTTTCGGATTCTGTGTCTCCCTCTCTCTGACCCTCCCCCATTCATGCTCTGTCTCTCTCTATCTGAAAAATAAATAAACGTTAAAAAAAATTAAAAAAAAATAAACAAATAAAATTTTCAATTTCTAATTGCTCATTACTAATATATAGAAATATAATTAATATTTGAACATTGGTCTTGTATCCTATGATCTTGCTAAACTCAGTAGTTCTAGTAGCTTTTTTAAAAAACTGAGATAAAATTAACATATACAATTGTATTAGTTTTAGGCATACAACATGATGATATGTACAAATTGCAAAGTGGTTATCGTTAAGTTTAGTTACCATCCATCACCACACATAGTTTCCAGGTTTTTTCCTTGTGATAAGAAATTTTAAGATCTACTCTCTTAGCAACTTTCAAATACGCAACATAGTACACATTAACTATAGTCATTATGCTGTACATTACCTAGCCCGGACTTATTTATCTTATAACTGGAAGTTTGTACTTTTAGGCCACCTTTACTCATTTCACCCACTCCCACACCCCACTTCTGGTAACTGCAAATCTCTTCTCTAAGAGTTTGAGTCTTTTTTTTTTTTTGATTCCACACATAAGTGAGATCATATAGTATTTGCCTTTGTCTGACTAATTTCACTTAACACAATGTCCTCAAGATCCATCCATATTGTCATAAATGGCAAGAATTCCTTCTATTCATATAGCTGAATTATATATATATGCAAAAGACATATATATGTGTATATATATGTGTATGTATATATATATGTGTGTGTGTATATACATGTATATATACACATATATATATACAGCTAGTGTAAATAGTGCTGCAGTGAACATAGGGCTCCAGATATTTTTTCAAGATAGTGATTTTGTTTCCTTTGGATAAATACCCAGAAGTAGAATGCTGGATCATATAATAGCTGTATTTTTAATTGTTTGAAGAATATAATGTTTTCCATAGTGATTGTACCAATGTACTTTGCCACCAATAGTATATGAAGGTTCCCTTTTCTCCACATCCTTGTCAACATTTGTTATTTATTGTCTTTTTGGTAATATCCATTCTGACAGGTGTGAGGTGATATCGCATGGTGATTTTTTTAATTTGCATTTCCCTGATGATTAATGATGTTGAGCACCTTTGAATACAATAGTAGGCCATCTATATATTTTCTCTGGAAAAATGTCTACCCAGATCTTCCGCCCATTTTTAAATCATATTGTTTGGGATTTTTTTCTATTGAATTGTATGAGTTCCAGTCCTACTTTTCTGAGAATTTTTATCATGAATGGATATTGAATTTTGTCCAATTCTCTTTCTACATCTATTGAAGAGATCACATGCTTTTTCTTCTTTCATCTGTTGATGCAGTGAATTAATTACACTGACTTATTTTTTAAATTTTGAACTAGGCTGTATTGTCATGAGGTATTATAAGGATGGAAAAATAAAATTTAAAACTGTCCTTATTCACAGATTGTGTGTGTATAAAGTTAAAAATAGTGTACAAATAAATTAGAATTGGTGTATTTTGAAAATTTGCTGGATTTAAAGTATTTGTATACAACTATATTTCTATATATAAGCAACAGTCAGAAAATGACTGTTTTTGGTATTCCATACATAATAACATTTAAAATCATTTACTAGAAATAAATTTAACAAAATATGTGTGAGATCTTTACGCTGTAAGCTATAAAACATTATTGAGATACCTAAACAAATGGAGAGATATACCATGCCTATGAATTGGAAAACCAACATTATAAATAAGTCTTCTTCCAAATTGATCCATTCCAAATACTGTAAAAACTTTAATAGAAACTGACAAAGTGATTCTAATGTAACCATATATGGTGATTGATGGTAACTAGACTTACTGTGGTAATCATTTCACAATGTATACAAATATCAAATCATTATGTAGTACACCTGAAACTAACATAATGTAATATGTCACTTATAAACTTTAAAAAAGTCCCCAAACTATATCAACACCTTTAAACTGGCTCCCCTCTAAACTCTGCTCAGTCATTTATTTTAATCTAAAGGATATTTTTGAGGATTTTTACCTTTAATTCTGTTTCTTCCTGAATTGTTTCTATGTTTTGGGACCTATCAGGTATTCTGTTCACACTGAAGTTTAAAGATGGGTTTTGTGTGTGTGCTATGTTTGTGTGGTGATAAACCATACAATTATGGTATTAATTTCCTACCTGAGAAGATAGACTTGACTCCAGTGTAGGCCTTCCCCATGCTTTGCAACAACTTGTTTCACACTCTCTTGATAAGCTACAAAATGAATGTTCCCATTGGGTTAGGACTGAGACGCAGATGAAAATACACTCTTTGTGCCCTCTTTCCTTGCCTTTCCATTCCAGCATTTCTTTTTGAAGGTAAAATCAAGGTTTTTTCCCCCTAGAAGGGGAAAGAAGTCACAGAAGTTTTGTGTCATCTGAAGTTTGTGTGTGGTGAGAAGAGGCAGTTGTATTCTCCTTAGTGGTGGCAGTGGTGATGGTGTTACAGGGCAAATGGCTCAGGGAACACCAGTTGATGTGGTATCCTGCTATTTTCATTCCCACCTGTCATTGCATAGTAACCAGTTAGTGGAACAGCATAGGAACCCCTGAAACATGCAGTTTCCAGTGGTCTTTTCTTAGGGTTTTAGTCATTCATTTGTATATGCTATCAACATTTAGTAAGTGATTCTAAAATTTATATGAAATGTATAGGGCCAAGAATAGCCAAGATAATTGAAGAAGAGTGAGATAGGAGGACTTAATCAGATATCAAAATTTATTATAAAGTTACAGTAAATAATACAGGGTGGTTTAGTGCTTGGGAAGACAAATGAACTAATGGCACAGAATAGAATCCAGAAAGAGATCACATAATTTAGGCATAAATTAGAACATTAAATAGTAACGTTAGAGGATCATCATATTGTATTAAAGTTTAACCTTTTCTTGGAAGCTATGTCTGATAACATCATGATTATACCCATGTAGCATTATTTCATCATCATATTAGTAGTATGTTTATTTTTATAGGGGATAATATATAGTCATCTTTCAATAATTAATGTGTCGGTATGTTGAATGCAATTTTAATAGAAGATTGTTATGTTTACCTTGGTCATCTTATAGTGTAAATTATATCAGGATTGTACAGTACTTGCTGAAACTTTTCTGAGTTCAGAGCTTAGTGATTTATTTTTTTAATGTTTATTTATTTTTGAGAGAGAGAGAGAGAGAGAGAGCAAGCACAAGTGGGGAAGGGGCAGACAGAGAGAGGGAGACAAAGAATCTGAAGCAGGCTCCAGGCTCCGAGCTGTCAGCACAGAGCCCGACGCAGGGCTCAAACTCAGGAACTGGGAGATCATGACCTGAGCCAAAGTCAGACACTTAACTGAGTCACCCAAGAGCCCCCAGAGCTTAGTGATTTGATTCCATTGGACTTAAGAAACAAATCTAATCCATGTTAATGCTGATAGCACAATCCCTTTGCATTTTACTAAAGAGTTTCTGATTTCAAGTACAGGGAGCCAACATCACTCTTTTTATTGGAAAATTATTACCGCTATTTTAGGTAAAATTTGTTCAGCATTTTCCAAGAAAGCTGGACCAAAACCTATTACTTTCCTATTTTTAATTTTTGAGAGTTCTATATTAACAGGTTTTATATTTGCCAAATACATCTAGTAAAGAAATCCCTCAACTCCATGAACTTGATCTCAGTGTGAAATTCATGTTGATCTCTCAGAAATCTCTGGTTTGTAATTCCAACAAGTATAATAATGGAATAAAAAGGATTTATGCAGGAGTGGCTCAGTTGGTTATGCATGTGACTCTTGATTTGGCTCAGGTCATGATCTCATGGTTCTTGAATTGAGCCCCATGTCAGGGTCTGTGCTGAAAGTGGAGCCTGCTTGGGATTCTCTCTCTCTCCCTCTCTCTCTGCCCCCTCCCCCCGCTCACATGTGTGCACACACTCTCTCTCTCTCAAAAATAAATATGAATATTTTTTTAAAAAGGATTTATGGCAGTGAAAGGTGTTTGAGTAATACCTTGAAAAAGAAAGAAAATTTTTGTACATACAATAAAAATCTGTGTAGAAAGCATGATCAAAGGATTAAAAAACATAGTATAAAAATAAAATAACAGAATACTAACTCTTTAAAAACAAATAACTACAAGTGGAATTCATGACTCAAGATCTTGGTGTTTGACAAGCTTTTACAGAAGGCAAAAATTAATTACCTGGCATGGCATTAAGTGGTGAAAAAATAAGTAACATTTGATTCTTCAGTTTTCCCAACCAAATATTCAGGCCCTGAAAATTAGTATTGAACATGAAACCACATTTATTTCAGAACTAAATAGATTCACAAAGATATATGTAACTAATCTAAATCAAAGAACCCACTGAAATCAAATAACCACTTACACTCTCAACAAAAGCAGGAATATCTAAGAAGTAAATGCTCCACTATGTCTGTTTGTACTATTGAAAGTGGTTACCAAGAAAGACAGAAAATCTGAGAAGCAAGCAGTCAAGGGCAGTAACTGCTGCCTAAAGAGAGAGAATAAAATTATTGAGAATAATGGAGTGATTTCAGGAGGAAATGAGAAAATCATATATCAATGAATAGAATTTTTACAAAGAAAAATAGCCACAGTTTCTAGATATTCAGCATTCTAGAAATAAATGTATTGCTGACATCTGATTCATAGAACATTAGTAACTAAATCACCAAATAATGGAAAACTCAGGACTGAGGCATTATTAGAGGAGTATAAGATCATGTGTATCCATGTGGCTGAGGAAATCATTTAAAATCTATCTCAACATAAATGACTGACCTATCAAGAAGCCTAGGTTAGGTGTGGTGAACACAGACATCATGATTATCTGCAGTTCCTGACACAAATATTTTTATTTTCATTTTTAGTTATTAAAATTTTTAATGTTTATTTCTGAAAGAGTAAGTGGGGGGTGGGGGGCAGAGAAAGAGGGAGACACAGAATCTGAAGTAGGTTCTAGGCTCTGAGCTATCAGCATAGAGACTGATACAGAACTCGAATTCATGAACTATGAGATCATGACCTGAGCTGAGATCAAGAGTCAGATGCTTAACTGACTGAGCCATCCAGGAACCCCAAATATTTTAATTTTTTTGAAGGTGTTTGGTTGGTTTTGGCTATTAGCAACTCCATAAATAAATACCTTTGGTATAAACCAGCATTTTGGGGGGAGTGTAAATTCCTTAATATACTGGTGTCCCCACCTTTCAGGATATATAAATGTTACTGTTCAGTGATTGGTGGTTATACTAAGGAGTCTGACTGCTATGGGCCTGTAAGACACATCCCTGCCTTTGCCCCTCTGCTCCACATTTGGGAGAGCTGATTAAAAAAAAAAAAAAAAACCTTTGACTCCAAAAGAAGATTCAAACCAAACAAGCTTCTGGCCCCACACAGAAATCCTCTCCCTAGCCCCAGGCCCAGCCCCAACCACAATATCATGCCAGTCTCCTTTCCTTACTCTCTCAAGCCACTTTGGATCTTCTTGGATGTCTGCACTACTCTCCTCGGAGACCTGTCTTATATTTCGATTAACTTTTCCATACCCTCTTGGTGTGTGTGTGGTGTCATCAGTCTCAACATATGAAACAAATATTGAGAGGGTGTCCATACTGTTTCTCAGAGTGGCTACAACAGTAATTAATAACATATTGCTTACCCAGGTTTCTTTTCCCTTATACAGAAAAATCTAAGCCAATTGGTTAGTAGCCTAAAAATTATAAAGCTGTTATATATTTGGTCAAGACTGGAAACAAAACATTTGTTCAACTTAATAACAAGAAAAACATGGGTTCTACCTTTCATTTACTTACGAAACATTTGGGGCAATTGTATTAAAACTGTGTGGATATATCCAATGTCATCAAAGTAGGCTCTTGGCTGCACTCAACTTCTATGGTGCTTATAAGATTCTATTTCACCAAACCTGTGAAGAAGTGACTTCATAGTACCCTCTTTCATTCAGCATGGGAAGTCATCCTACAATAATCCTTCCCTTAACAAAACAAATTCTCCATGTTAAGATTTTTAAAAATTGTTAGGAGCAATAAATACATTTAAATATGTTTATAATCATTGAGTGGGAAAACTGAAAAACCAGAAGCCAGAAAGGAAAACACCAACACATTTGACTGCATAAAAATTTTAAATTTCATTTGGCAAAAGACACTAGAATCAAAATTAAAAGAGAAACAAACTGGAGGGAATATCTGCAATATATACACAAGAACAAAGAGTTAATATTTTTACTATATAAAGAAGTCTTACAAATCAATACAGAAAAGATGAACATTACAGTAGAAAAAAATATGAACAGACAATTCACAGAAAAAAATCCAAATACTATTCACTACATGAAATGATCCTCAACTCCACTGATAATCAAAGGGATGCTAATGGAAACAATAACATATTATGTTTCCCCTGGTATAGGTTTGGTGTGAGACAGATAAAAAACAATAATAATAAAGCCCAAAGCTGGTGAGAGTGTAGGGAAATGGTGATCCTTATGCTGCTGGCAACATAAATGGTGTTGCTTTCCTAAAGGGTAATGTGTATCAAAACATAAACTCTATTCAGTTCCACTTCTGATATACATATACATAAGTATACATTCTGAGTAAATCATGTTCAGGTAACAAAGATGTACATACATGGATGTTCATGGGGTTGCTATTTGTAGTACCTGAAAATTGGAGCAGCATAAGCACCTGTCAATAAAAATCTCGTGAAGTAAACCATGCTATAACAATCCAATAGAATTTCATGCAGTTGAAAACATGGACAATGCCATCAACATAGGAGTAAACAAAGAAGACTACTGTCTGTGTGGTATCACTCCATGTATGTTTTGAAAAATGCATAAAGAAAAGTGGAAAATGACATACCAAATCTTTAAATGGCTGACTCTGGGACTTATGCCCTGGAAGAGAAGGCAGGGAAGGCATGACAAAAGGCCCTAGGATCATTTGCACAGATGCCTCCCTAGAAGACTGAAATTTGGAAAGCAAAACAGAATAATGAAGCCTTCAGGTAAAGTCACCTTCGCCTCTGGCCCCAGCTGCCTGCTGCTCCAAGTGTTCTGTCATTAAGGGTGCAGGGAGATGTCTTCCAATTACAGCAGTCCCTACAAGTAAGGCACCATGAACACAATTGGTTTCGGTAGCCAAATCAGGGGGCTTAGAATGCTTTTTCATTTAGCATCACTGAGCTAGCTATTCCTGGCTGCAATGCCCTCAAGAAAAGGGAGATGAAAGGGTCTGTTGTAACACTGGAATGGGGTGGGAGTGTGGGAGGGGGGGTGTTACAAATTGCTAAGGAACTCTGGAAACCACCAGGACTGACTTAATGAGCTGTGCCCTGGCCTAGGCAGAGGAGATGGTAAAACAAATCTCTTTATCGGGGAGGGAGGGAAATGGCAATGGCTTGCCTTCTGGGAGCTGTCAGAACATGCTGGGGCAGAGTTCCTTCAGAGGCACACTCTGCAAGTTGTCAATTGAAAGACAGAAAGCCAAGCTTCTGTAGGCAGGAAACACCACAGAATAGTGGAAGCAACCTAATGAGACTCTTAGCAGGTGCAGTGAATATCCCTATCTGTAAACCCATCTGCAACTTTCTGGAATCTTGTGCTCGTCATGTGCATGACACAGAGTGGGAGGTAGGTATGGTCTGGGAGTGACCATGCTCATCCAGTGTCATGACAGAGGAACATTTCCAAGGCTATAGAAAGCCAACCCAATGATAGAGAATAAGAGTCACTGGGGCAAAGAATAGACTAGATCAGAGTTCTCTGGGTCAAGGTAAACAACAACAACAACAACAATAACAACTCCTCTCATTCCTCTCCCTTCCTCAGTCACGGCTATTCCCAGAATGAGAGACTGATTTAGAGCCCCAACCCCTGGAGACATAGGGAAGAGCAGAGATTTTAGTGGTTGATATTCCATCTCTTGCTCTCTGTACTCCCACCACCTCCAACAATAGAGACAAAACCTATCTACTGCTAAATATGGGCTTGAAGAGAGAGTACTTGAAAAACAAAATATCTGGTGGAATACAGCTTTTCTCAAAGGAACCAAAGTAGTCTTGCTTTGGATGTAGGCAAGGGAGAAGTTGGGGTCCCACCAATCTTGATACACTCGTCAACTCGAACCCAGGACAGACAAGAGGAAGTTAGACAAAAACAAACAGACTTTCTGCTAAGAGTTCAAAGAAAGAAATGTCTCTACTTTCTTAGTAATGTTTTACTCTTGAATACTTTTAATATTGAAACAGATTAGACTCTTAAATACTGAGAACAAACTGAGGTTTGATGGGGGGTGGGGAAGAGGGGAAAGTGGGTGATGGGCATTGAGGAGGGCACCTGTTGGGATGAGCACTGGGTGTTGTATGGAAACCAATTTGACAATAAATTATATTTAATATTTAAAAAAAAGAAATAGATTTTCTCAAAATTACAAAGTAATTATGGGACCAGACAACCAGGATGGCTAAAAATGGTTTCACTGTGATATCTGAAATAGTTTCACAAGATAGATTTAAACATGTTAACATTTTCATTTCATTATACTGGCAACATAATTAGTTTCAGAATGTAAGTACCAAAGGTGTTGATTCAAATGTAATCTCAGTATTTTAGCTTGGAAATATAAATGTCAATGAGTTACAGTAAGATATTTTTAAAAGTCAAAATGTATACATATATATACATACAAATCTTTGCTTTATACTTTTTTGGCACGTCACAGCTCAAGTAGTGGGATAACAATGGCCGTAAGTGTTAGGTCTTAACCACACTAATGAATTTAAAATTTATAGAATTTTGATCAATGAAATAAAAATAAGAGCTCAGAAATTTTATATATACACATATATGGTGAATTGATTTTCAACAACAAAAAAAGGCAATTCAGCAAATGGTCCCCAAAAAATGGCATATCCACTTTTGAAAGGAAAAAAGGGGAAAAGAAAGGAAGTAGAGAGGGATGAAGGGAGAGAAGAAATGACGAAGGAAGGCTGAAAGGAAGAAAAAAAGTAAAATAACTACATCTGTACTTTCTCACATCCTCACAAAAATGGACTGAAAATGGATCATAGACCTAAAAGTAAAATTTAAAACTTTAAAAGGGCATGATTGAATTTTTTTGGTTAATGGAAATATTCTATATTTTTATTGTGGTGGTAATTACATGACTGTAAGCATTTGTCAAAGCTCAGAGAACTAAACATACAAAAAAGAGTGAAATTTAATGTTTATAAATGGCAACTTAATTTAATTTTTTTTAATTATGAATGCTAGAAAGGGATCACTTTACATAAAACCTATCAACTCTATTACTAACATCAAATGTGACTTAAGTCAGGATAAAAACCTAAATTTTCTCATCTCTTTAATAAGTATACTGAAGTCAATATAAGTGGTTCCTAGAAAATAAAATGAAAAATAAAATGAGAAAATATATTCATAAATATGCCATGGGTTGATTAGTGGGAAACAACCCCAATGAATTGAATAGAGTTCAGAAACCATGAACTGTATACAATTCAGAAACATTGTTATTTCAAAATCATATTTCTTAGCCCTTGAAAACAACTTTTTAAAGACCTGATTTGTTTTTTAACCTCTGGAAACATGAATGTTTCTTCAAAATATAACAGGAAGATGTAAAACAACCAACCAAGGTCTTTCCCTCTTTATCATTAACAATAAAGCTTTTAGTGCAAAAGCAATACAAAATAGCCATGCCACAAACAAGCACTATATTTTTAGCAAGCATGCTACATACAGCAGTTTCCCAACAGTGGAGATAAAAATTTTAAGACCTTTTGAGCCCATCTCTTCCCTGAACGTAAGTTCCTGCATAAGGGGAAAGTCACTTCCGGAAACTTGTGCAAAGGCATTTTCTTTCTCCTCTGCTCTACAGGCATACTTGTGAGCAATGTCATGACAGCCCAGCACACATGCAAGTGTGCCCACTGGCATTTCATTTGGAGGCATGGCTGTCAGCAGGGCTGGTAACCCACACACAGCAGCCTGCTACAAGAGGAGTCCAAAGACTAACCCTTAGATATACACATATTAGATACATGGAATGGGGTTCAGGACACTGTACATCAGCTTCCTCAGAGGCCATGCCATCACCATTACACATGTGTACAAATGGATTTAAACTCTATTTAGACAAAAATTGAAAAATAAGTGGAGGTTTTTCTCCTTTGGGAGGTTAACAGGATACACTGAAAATCAAAGAACCTCCACACTGGAAGCTATATAGTACCACTGCTCATCCAAGATAGTTATTCCTTTACTGCAAGTACCTGAGGAGTTGTCCCTTAGCTTATGCTTCCATGTACCCACCCATGAGAGCAGGAAAAAGTTACTGGCATTCCCAAAATAATTCACAGTTAGAAGTGGATTTTCAGGGGCGCGTTGGGGGCTCAGTCGGTTAAGTGTCCAACTCTTGATTTCAGCTCAGGTTCAGGAGATAAAGCCCCAAGTTGGGCTCTGCACTGACAGTGTGGAAGCCTTCTTGGGATTCTCTCTCTATCTCTCTGCCCTTACCCCCTTCAAAATAAATAAACTTAAAAAAATAAAATAAAATAACTTTTCTAGAAGTTCCTTATATTGAATTAAGACTTGACTACATGGAAATTTTAATTTCCACTAATAGACCTTTTGGTGCCATTGAGAACAAATCCAATCTCTCTTTCATATTATAACTCTCTAAATATTTGAAGGTGGCTTTAATTTTCCATTTAAAAACTTTTATGTCAGCTGGCAATTCGCAGAACAAAAAATAAGTTGTTAAAATAAATATACAAAATTCTACAGTCCAATAAAGTTTACTTTGTGGCTACTAAGTGTTTAGCACACTTCACTTTCAACATGTAAAAAGCTTGGACGTCATCACTCTCCTCTTTACAACAAGCAAAAAGCTGAACAAACTGAAAACCAAAGACTTTTCTTGGACCCATTAGAGAATTGAGGATGCAAGGCTGTCTGCCACCTTGATATCTGGCAAGATAGAAAACCTAGCATGTCACAGCTGAGCTCTGCTTACTTGGAGCAGAAATGCTAGAGCCATAAACTGGTAGGGACCCTTAAATGGTAAATTTGATTAACTTCTAGAGGCTGAGGGTAGACTAGTGTAACAGTGAGAATATCTTGGGGCTCAGCCTTGAGGGCATCTACACTTCTTGAGGGGAGAGGGGGAACCAGCTTCTTATGGTAAAAAACCAAGAAAGATTCCCTCAAGACTGTGGCAGGGGAAGGGGAAAAGTGACATTGTGAAATACACACAGAGAATTCCCCTACAAATGCCCACTCTCCAGTGGGAAGGACTTTACCAGAGACTTCTCCAACCTGGGGAAAGAACATTTCTCCAACTCTAGCCCTCTCTAGCTTTCCTGCCTCACCAAAGATTGTGGGGAGCTAAGAGACATTTCTGACAGTCACATTCAGGGACCGAGGTCCACTAAAAGGCTGAGATTTAATAAGATTATAGAGAGGCACCTGGGTGGCTCTGTTGGTTAAGCATCTAACTTTGGCTCAGGTCATGATCTCACGGTTCATGAGTTCGAGCCCCATATCAGGATCTCTGCTGTCAGCACAGAGCACTTTTCAGATCCTCTGTCACCCTCTCTCTCTGCCCCACCCCCCTCTCAAAAATAAATAAACAAAGGGGCGCCTTGGTGGCGCAGTCGGTTAAGCGTCCACTTCTGCCAGGTCACGATCTCGCGGTCCGTGAGTTCGAGCCCCGCGTCGGGCTCTGGGCTGATGGCTCAGAGCCTGGAGCCTGTTTCCGATTCTATGTCTCCCTCTCTCTGCCCCTCCCCTGTTCATGCTCTGTCTCTCTCTGTCCCAAAAATAAATAAACGTTGAAAATAAATAAATAAATAAATAAACATTAAGAAAATTAGATTTTTTTTTTTTTACCACCACACCATCAGGGCTCCACTATAAAAGCAGTGGATTATTGGGGTGCCTGGGTGGCTCAGTCGGTTGAGCGCCGACTTCAGCTCAGGTCACGATCTCGCGGTCCGTGAGTTCGAGCCCCGCATCGGGCCCCTGTGCTGACAGCTCAGAGCCCGGAGCCTGTTTCAGATTCTGTGTCTCCCTCTCTCTGACCCTCCCCCGTTCATGGTCTGTCTCTCTCTGTCTCAAAAATAAATAAATGTTAAAAAAAAAATTTAATAAAAAAAAAAAAAGCAGTGGATTACACAGACTCTATTTAAGAGAGTCCTTAGTTAAGCCCTAAAACAACAGGAGAGACAAAAGCAAGGACACTAGAGAAATTTGAAGCCCCCAGCATCTATAGTTACAGAAAATATTAAACACAGCCCAAATCTTAGCCAGATTAACATTAACATCTTACACTAAAAGCCTATTTAACAATTACTATTGCCTAACACATAATATTTGACTTTCAACAACAAAACAACTAAAAGCCATGTTAAAAGGCAAGAAGAAGCACAGTCTGAAGAAACAAAATGAGCAGCAGAATCAAACTCAGACATGGCACAGATTTTTTATCAGACAGGGACTTTAGAATAACTGTGATAAATATGTTAAGAGATCTAAGGGAGAAAAGTGCACAATAAACGAGAATGCAAGGGTAAGAGAAGCATAGAGATGGAAACTCTAAGAATCAAAAGGAAATACTAGAAATCAAAACCACTCAGTGGGCTTGAAGAAGTGTCAATAGAAACTTCCCAAATTGAAATATAAAAAGAAAAAAAAAAGAATGAAAAAGACAAAAGTATCTAAGAATTGTTGGACAATTTAAAAATATATAACATACACATAATTGGAATACCAAAGGGAGAAGACATAAGAGAACACAGTAGAAGAAATACTTGAAATAATAATGGCCAAGAATGTTCCAAAATTAATGGCAGACACAAACTAAAGATCCAGGAAGCTGAAGGAACACCAAGTAAGATAAATACTGAAAAAATCTACACCTAGGTATATAATATTCAAACTGTAGAAAACCAAAGACAAACAGCCAGAAGGGAATAGGGCTAAGGTTATTATTAGAGGAGTAGGGATAAAAAATACAGCACACTACTAATCAGAAACATGTAAGCAAGAAAGAGTGGAGTCAAGTTTATATAATCAGCACTGTGGTAAGTGCTACGAGGAAGAGATAATATTATCTGGAACCAAAGAGTTAACTAATTGGAGAAAGAAGATTAATATATTAAAAACAGGTAATCTTAACAGTTACAGCCAAGTTGGGGAGCCCAGGTGGCTCAGTCGGTTAAGCGTCCGACTTCAGCTCAGGTCATGATCTCGCGGTTCATGGATTTAAACTCAGAGTCGGGCTCTGTGCTGACAGCTCAGAGTTTGGAGCCTGTTTAGGTTTCTGTGCCTCCCTCTTTCTCTGCCTGTCCCCTGCTTATGCTCTCTCTCTCTCTCACAAAAATAAATAAACATTAAAAAAAAATTGCAGCCATGTTTAAAAGTGAAAATTCCTTACTCTATTTCTCCTACTTCTGCTCCCTAGGAGTAATTCTGTGTAACTGTTTGGTGTGCCTCCTTCCAAATAATGTTTCAGGCATATAAACAGATTGATGAAGTTTTTTTTTTTTTATTTTTTTTAACATTTATTTATTTTTGAGACAGAGAGAGACAGAGCATGAACGGGGGAGGGGCAGAGAGAGAGGAAGACACAGAATTGGAAGCAGGCTCCAGGCTCTGAGCCATCAGCCCAGAGCCTGACGCGGGGCTTGAACTCACGGACCGCGAGATCGTGACCTGAGCTAAAGTCGGACGCTCAACCAACTGAGCCACCCAGGCGCCCCACAGATTGATGAAGTTTTAAGTGTATATTTAAATACATGATTCTTTTTTTCTTATTTTCTTTCTTTCCCTCTTTTTTTTTTTTAACAAAATGGGATTATAGTGTATGGTTTTGCAACTCGCAAAATCACGGATATCTGTTCACAGCTATGAATGCAGCTGAATGCTGCCCTCCCCCACTCTTTCAGTGACTACCTGGCATTTTCCTGTTGATGGGAATTCATATTATTTATAATACTACAAATTATGCTACCATAAGGACAGAATATGTGTGAGTGTGTGTGTGTGTGTGTGTGTGTGTGTGTGTGTGTGTATGTCCTCGTCCAACATATTCTCATCAATAATGTGCCTTTGTGGTCCTATTTGGAATTCTCCAAATTCTAGATAGAATGTAAATCTTTCTGGGAGAGAGAGGTGGCTTTTCATGGCCTTTTTAATTTGGAGGTTTCTAAATACTACTGGGGAATGAGCACCTTTTCAGGTGGTTATTAGTCACTTGTGTTATTTATTTTGTAAATTATCCATTCTCTATTGACTTACTTGTTTAAAGGCACTTTTATAGTGCCAATATTAATCCTTTGTGTATAAGTTGCATGAAAAGGTGCTCAACATCATCAGGAGAATGCAAATCAAACCACACTGAGATATCACCTCACACCTGTTAGAATGGCTATTATCAAAAGACAAGAAATAACAAGTGCTGGCAAGGACATGGAGAAAAGGGAAGCCTTGTGCACTGTTGGAGGAAATGCAAATGGTGCAGCCACTATGGAAAATAGTATGAGGTTCTTCAGAAAATTAAAAATATAATTATTATATGATCCAGCAATTCTACTTCTGGGTATTTACCCAAAGGAAATAAAATCACTATCTTGAAAAGATAATTAGTTTTGCATGTTCACTGCCCCATTATTTACAATAGTCAAGACATGGGAACAACCTAAGTGCCCATTAACAGATGAATGGATAAAGGAAATTTTATATATATATATATATATATATATATTTCTATCTATAAACATGTATATATACAATAGAATTTTATTCAGCCATAACAAATAAGGAAATACCACCATTTGCAACAACATGGATGGATTTTGAGGGCATTATGCTAAGTGAAATACTGCATGATCTCACACATGAAGTCTAAAATAAACAAACAAAACCCAAACTCATAGATACAGAGAACAGATTGGTGGTTGCCAAGGGTGGGGGTCATGGGGGAATAAACACAGGTGGTCAAAGGTCCAGTTATAAGATACATAAGTCCTGGGGGTGTAATTTACACAATAGTGACTATAGTTAACAATACTGTATTATATATTTGAGAGTTGATTAAGATGAGATTAAATGTTCTCATCACAAAAAAAATGTGTAACTATGTGCAGTGGTGTAGATTAAGTAAACTTATTGTGGTAATCATTTCACAATATATACATATATCAAATCATTATGTTGTATACCCAAAACTAATACAATGTTTTGTGTCAAATATATCTAATTTTTTAAAAAAGAATCCAGCTCTTTCCACATAATATTCTCCAACAATGACAAAATAACAACAAAGACAATAAATGTAATTGATAAATCTAATTGTGCACTAGGAACTGTAAGTTGGAGTAGGGCATCAGTACAGAGATCAAGAGGGCTGGAGTGGCCATAAGGTCTTTATGGAAGAGAGAATTTAAGCTGGGCCATGATGTGTGAATGGTTATGTGGATTGTTAGGAGGCAGGACTGTCCTTGGAATATCCACAGGATAATAAGACTGGCTGACTACATCCCAAGATGTATTCTGGAAGTAGGATGGTTAGGAAATAGTCATCTACAGAGAGATATTGCTAGTGCTATAAGAACAATGGATTTTCTGAATGTAAAGCCGGGGAATCCAGTCCTTCTTTAAAAGACTGGCTTTTTACTTCCCTTTACCCATAAGATGAACAGAGATTTGAGCTGGTGGTAAGATGTCTGGTAAACTGGAAGAGAAGTGCAGAGCTACTGTACTCTTGTTCTCCCTGCTGAATATTCAGAAAAAGTGGTGGCAGCAACCAGCTTGAGAATCCACCCATCAAAGTTTGAGATCTGCTAATCAGAATATCAAGGACTGGGTTTGAACAGTTTTTCAGTTGTGAGGGGTGTGAAGAGGAGATAGAGTCAGTATAGGAATCACAGAATGAGCATGAGGTGAAAGGGGAAGCAGTACCAGAAACTAAGGAAGTTTCTCCCAAAGTGATGATAGTCAGCAGCATCAGCCGTAGCACAGAAGTTGAAAAAAAGGTACTGGATAAAATCTGTTGGATTCGACATAAAGTTTTGGTGGCCAGGTTTTGTTTTGCCTATTATGCCCCTTCCTCCAGTTGGGAGCTGTTCTCTATCCTCCTCTCAAACACACACATATTTTGAACCTGATAGTTCTTGTGGTAGCTGCCTATTAGAATTGGGGCCAAAGTGGACAAGCACTCTAAGCCAACATTAGAATTAAAGTAGAAATGACTCTGAGAAAGGAACCACAGAACAGGAGGCCCAGAACTGTTACTGGCCATTTCTTGCCACATAGAGGAAACTGATCTACAGTAGGAGAAACACCACCAACATGCAGAAAGATATCGGGAAATGAGTGTGCTAGTGACATTTAAGTTTCTGGTTCCATTTCTGACACCCAGCTGCATGCCTATCCTTCTCTGGCCTATGAAACCAACTCCAGTATCATTCAAATAAATCCTCCTCTTCACATAAGCTACTTCAAGGTAGGTTCCTATAATCTGAATCCAAAAATAGTTGTGAGTAATACAATATGGGTTTAAATGCAAATTAGTGGAATGAATTTCTACATGGGGCTATGTATTTTTTTTAAACTAAGTTGACAGGTCTACAACTGCTAATGGTGGATAATGGAGATGGCTTCACATGTGGTGACGTGGCAGACATTCACTAAATGTTCATTGACTTAAAATGCCTCTTCAAACATGCTCTTCTTCCTGGAATACCATTTCTACCTTCTACTCACTGATCTATAAAGTTCATCCCATATATCACTTCAGCCAGGTAATCTTCCTTGATTTTCCACAACCCTTTTCCTCTCCTCAGACTGAGTTAGGGGCTCCTCCTTTGTAATTTCATAGCCCCTTATGCATAACTACCAAAGCACTTTAAAATAAAAAATAAATTGTAAATGTTGCTCACTTATCACTCTCTCTCCTTCACCCTTCCCTGCTCCTACCACAGGACTTCATTGAGCACAGAACCTGTCCTGTCTTCTTCTTTGTTATCTATAGCTTAGCATGTGGTGGGCAATTCTCAAATGTTTATTGGATAAGGGACTGAGTGGATAAAGCACATATTCATGTATGTGTGGAAAAGGGCTAAAAGCCATTCCGTCTCCAGACAAAGATTCTGTAGTTGTTAGTTTAGCAGCCAAACAATACTGGAATAAACTTACTTGCAAAATATTGTTCTAGTTACAGAGGTATCCTTTAGTAGTATACCATTTGTTGTACTGGAGAGTTCCCATCGAGGGTTTTTTAGACATAACCTTCCAGATGTTTCCACCTTGACATAGAACTACCCAAAGGGAAATTATCTGCATAAGAAACTTTTCAGTTTGGTTCAGATAATTTTCTGGAACAGAAAGGTATTTCTTTTGTGCCTGAAGATTCATGTTTTCCCAAAAGAGAAGATAATATTATTTAACACTTTGGCTGTGGGACATCATGGAAAAGAAGAGATTAATAAGTGAAGGGGAGGTGCTGGAGGATGGTAACACTCAGTCCTCAAAGGAATAAATCTTTCCACACATCCAAATCCATTTCTATACTAATGTTACTTCTCAGTTATCTTCTTTGACATATTGTGGGTTTCTAACTGCTGCAATAAAACATAGTATTTTAGGAAATATGTCCTTTTCTTGTTCTAAGAAAGCAGAGCAAAAGAAAGCAATAAGGTGAATATTTTATGGAACTGAGAGGTGATTCCATCTATTACTTAAACACATTTAAGTTAACCTTCACATTTTTACACATGAGAAAATTGAGTTCGGAATGGTCAAGTAAAGTTTGCAACCAAATTTTACAGTTTGGATTACAGTAGGATTCAACTGAAATCTAATTCTAAAGCATAATCATTTTGTATTATGCCATATACCCCCTCAAAGAAACATAACAAGGAGAAAATGCAAATATATTAGAGTTGTAAGCTAAAATTTTAAGCTTGAATACTTATTTAAGAGTGGGTATCCCTGGATGTATTTCAGGGGACTTTTCCCTTCACACTTTATATATTTCTTGGCAAATATTCTTGTTTTTTAAATAAACTGTAGTACTTTAGTAAAAATAACAATAAAGAGATACTAAATTATGTATGTAAAACTAGATTGGTAAAAAAAAATTAATGATTATCTAGTGCTGGTGAGAGATGCAGGGAGAAAGGAGTAAGTACACCATACACTGCTGATAGGTAAACTGAGATGACTTTTTGGAGGGTAATTTCTTTTCTTTAAAAAAAAACAAAAACTTTTTTAGTGTTTACTTTTGAGAGAGAGACAGAGCACTGAGCAGGGGAGGGGCAGAGAGAGACGGAGACACAGAATCCGAATCTGAAGCAGGCTCCAGGCTCTGAGCGGTCAGCACAGAGCCTGATGCGGGGCTCGAACCCATGAACCATGAAATCGCGACCTGAGCCTAAGTTGGACGCTTAACTGACTGAGCCACCCAGGTGGGCAATTACAACACCTGCCAAAATGGTAGGTGTATTATTAGCCTTACCCCACCTTATAAATGGGCTATATTCTAAAAAGTTCATTAGTAAGTCAATTATATAATAAACTTACCTCTGATCCAATTTCACTTCTAGAAATATAGCCTGCAGAAATATTTGTACCGGTACACAAAGATCTGCATGTGTGTTCACTGCAGCACTGTTTGTAATAGAAAGGGGTGGGGAGAGAAGAGAGAAGGAAGAGAGGGAACAGAGAGAGGAGAGGCGAGAAGAGGCTAAACTCATTAACAGGGGCTGATGAAATGTATAGTAAAACCGTATCACAGAATATGATATGATCATTAGAAGGAATGAACATCTATGTGCAATGCCATAAAAGCATATATTTGTACTGACAAGGAACATATGTATAGGTACTGATGTGGAAAGTGAAATAAAATATAATTGAATGAAGAAAGGAAATGAATATATATGTGATAATAACCATTATATCTTTTTAAAGTATGAACATAAGGTCTAGACACATAAAGAAATATGTATATACGTTCCATAGTGTAAAATTACAAAGATTTAGTGACTAAAAACTCAGTAATTTTTATGCTGGTTATTGAAAGGACATTTGTATATGCTGGGTTAAATAAGATGTACTTTTATTTAACCTCACCTGTTTATTTTTACTTTATTTAATGTAGCTATTAGAAAGTTTAAAATTATATGTGTGGCTCACATTGCATCTCTATTGGACAGAATTGCTCTATATACGTACATATTATTTTCAGTTTGGCAGCAAGCTTCTATTTGTTCCTTTAATAATTTTAATACTAAGCTGATATCAATAATTAATGCCTGTAATTCGCAAATCAAATATTTACAATTCACTATAATCTGAGAAATTATACTCTAATTTTCTAAGGAAATTACTTTATTCTGTAGTAAGTATAGGAAAGAAACACCTTTTATCACTGCTCTATTACAAACCCTACTTACAGTCACTTAAAGCTTCCAAACTTTCTGCTCTCTTTATAGAGAAAATGTATACAAAACAAACATCAAGTTGAATAGTAAGTTTGTAAACTTCTCTAGATAGCCATCAAAATAGTCTAACAATGTAAGAATAGTCTCATTAACAACAGCTACTCAAATATTGCATAAATTCTGATCCATCAACCTTGTAGAGATGCTGGAAAGCATATAAACAATTTTCTTTGATATCTCTTTCCCCACTCCTTTTCAAAATATTTTTTCATTTGAATTCACTGCCAATGTCAATCACACTTTAAGTTCTCTTCTATTGTAACTGTTACATGAAATAAACACCTAAACGTGCCTAGCACACTGGCAAAAGATTAATAAATGTTAGTGAGTTTTAATATATTAGCCTTATCCCCACCTTACAAATGGGCTATACTCTAAAAAGTTCATTAGTAAGTCAATTGTTTAGAACTTGACATGTATTTTCATACACACAGCCATCCATAAACACACATATATATTCACATGTACATAAACATACACATATGTACATATAACTTAAAATAATAAATACATAATGTACATATAATTTAAAAGTACTGTTTCAAGATCTAGATACATATGCCAAGAATAAGTTTCTGCTCTCTGGTATCAGAGGGACTCTCTTCCCAATTTTCTAAAGCACTCAGGATACTCTTCAACATATAGTAATCACTTGGCAAATTATTGGCTAATACAGTTGTGTGTGTCCATTCCAGATATTTTTGTTCTGGGGGTTATTTTTGTATGAAAAGAAGAAAACATAAGATAATATCATAATAATATACCTTCTTATATTTAGAGGGCTTTACAGGAAAAGGCTAGACAGAATTTGGCATGAGAAGACTGAAGTAGGTACAATTTGTATAAATCACAGTAACTTAGCCTCAGTGTAAGAACTTTCTAATACCAAACTGTTGAACACTGTGGTGGCTTTTAGGAGGTCTTCTTTGAAAATATGGAATTTGTTTCTGGAATATCAGAAGGCTGCATATCTGGACCATATTATTTTGCTCCCACCCTTCAGAGTTACCTTAATTAAACTGATTGGTGTTGCAGGCTCAAATTTTTAGGCATGGCCACCATAATGAGCTAACCTTAGGGAATAATAACTCTACCTGTTACGGAACTATTAAGTACTTTATGCTCCCTATGTGAACCCCCCACCCCATGAGGAATTTCTAAGTGAAGTGTTAGAGGAAACAGGGTTTTTTTTTCCCTAAAAATAAAAAGAGTGGAAACAGGCTTTTTAAATTGGCTGTTAGGAAGCTTAGAGACAAGTGGGAAGTTCAACTGTAGGAACATAGTAGGCTTCATGGCCTATATAGTTGTTTTTTTTCACCTAGATCTTAACTTCCTTCTCTTATAGGATCTTTATTTATGAAGTTCAGAGTCTCACTAAATGTTAAAAGTACATAAATCTATTTATTTATAAACTGCCTCATATCCTTTATGAATCAATGTAGAGGAAGAATAAATGCATAATTAAGCTTTTCTCTTTTGCATCATATAATTAATTCCTCCTCAGTCTCTGTGTCAAAATATCTATGTAAGAGCTACCACTTACTCCTTGAACACATAGAAATATGGCAATTTATATGTGGAAGAAAGCTAAGGACTATTCATGATTAGACTTTGACTATGAAAAGTGTTTGATTTTTGTATTTACATATATTCATTAATTGCCAAGAAGCGAAAGGCAACCCCACATGGAATACCGAATATATTCTGTTTCCCCCTTTTGAAATTGGTATAGAATAGACACTCCAATTTGTTCATTTAAGATCCATGACCAAATAATCTCTTTTTCCCACATAAATATTATTTTTCATGAGCAGAGCACTTATACCACACTTATACCTACTAAACCAGGGTTTTATGTGAAAATGATTTCAGAGGGCATTGGAAACCCCAGGTTTCTTTTCGATCCTCCAGTGTCTTTAGAAAGCAATTCCTAAGCCACCATTTCCATCACCCTTTTAATCTCCGTAAATTGTTCATAAGAGCTGCATCAAGGCAGTCTGCCATCAATTATGTCCACAATGGCAGCTCAATCATATATGCACTACACCGATTACTCTAAAGAAATATTACGTTTAAGAGAATTAACTATAGAAAAAATCACTGCACATACCGGACAACTTACAGAAAAATAAAATGTCATATGTGAAAGTTTTATTCAGATCTTTCAGAATATTTTATAACGGCATAAACACAATGTGTTGTGCTATGCACAACATTCAGCCTTAACATACTCTTCACAGTTCAAGATTTATTTATGCCATTAAAAAGTGAACTTTAAACGATTATAAGCTCAATTTTAAACTTCCTTTCTTTATACTGTGTAATTTTTAAAAATCTTTCAGCCATTGAAGTTTGCCATTTATTCTTATGGCTAAGTTAGGGGTTTTTTTAATTATTATTTTTTAACGTTTATTCATTTTTGAGAGAAAGAGAGAGACAGAGCTTGAGCGGGGGAGGGGCAGAGAGGGAGACAGAATGTGAAGCAGGGTCCAGGCTCTGAGCTGTCAGCACAGAGCCTGACACGGGGCTCCAACTCGTGAATTGTGAGATGACCTGAGCAGAAGTTGGACACTCAACCAACTGAGCCACCCAGGTGCCCCAAGTTAGTTTTGTTTTTTAAACTTTTTTTTTTTTTTGGATATATATGCTTTTTATTTTGGAAGAGATTTTGAGTAATCTACTTCTTCTATTAGATAATTATATATTATACCATATATCAGTAAGTTGCTTTCACTCAAACTGGTACTGATTTTCTCAAGCAATTCTTATTTGGCATTTTTCACCGAATTCCAACAGTTTGTAGCTTGTAGCACTTTTGTAAAACTTCTATTATTTCTAGTTCTGTTTGAAACCAGTCTGAATGACCTTTGCAATCTTACCTATTGTCATTCCCTGTGTGGTAAATCAAACTACATTTTAAATTTAGTGCTGTACTTCATTTTCCAGAACTTAACAAATACTAGGTTTACTGAAGAGTCAGATTCCATTATTCGTTTACATCACAAACTTTATCACTCAGTTCTCTTTATGGCATTCAATGTTTGGATAAAGTAGATTAATGAAATTATTTATATATATTTTAAAAGCAAATTACTGAACCAATAATTAAGTTGTTTAAAATCTACCCAAATTCATATTGATTTATGAAGCAAACACTAGCCTAGAATGCAGATACATACAACTATCTGTCAAATAGCTCATCATTAGCAGGACACAGGACAAAATTGGGCAGATTATTCTCAAATTATATTACTGTCATAGTTACTTTTTCTAAAATGTATTTTGTAAACTCTATTAATAAATGCAACAAATAAACCATTTATTAAAATATCAAAAATTGGAATTTCTCCTTCAAGTGATGGCAACAAATAACCTAATTACCTGACTTAAGTGTAAAGACTGATATCTTCCTTTATAATTACAATTCAATTTATAAATGTAAGGTGACATACACCTTTAATGAGATTTGCTGTAAGAGATTTTACATTAAATTCACTGAGTTCCTTAGATATGGAAGAACTGAGAGCATATGAGAGAAAAGTTATAAAAGTGCATATTTTTTAAAAAGATATATATAGTCACTAATGAGGTATGTGTAGAGATAGGGTTAAATCTTTATAATGACTAGCTCCTCCTACAAAATAATAAAAAGAAATTTGGTTTTGCCTAAAATTCAAAGGATTCTTTTTTCCTATAAAAAAAAGCTATTTAATGACATTCCAAAACATGTGAAAATATGTCAAAGGTATGGAAATGCTGTTATATTCCAAAAGGTCTTAAACATTCTATGTAAGCAAGATACATTCTAAGTAAGCTTGTTTTTCAGAAATAAAAAATATATTTCAATATTGCCATTGTTTCCCTGATCTAGTATTTTTATTACTTACTCTAAAATATTTTTTTAAACACACAAAAATTCAAATTTCTAGCTCAAGCTCAAAATCCTAGGGTAAGAGAGTTATGACATTCTAGTCAATTTTCATGTGTTTACATCCCTGGGTAGCCTAATGTTATTCTCTGTTACTATAAAACCTTGTTGTACATCTTGACCCTAGGAAGGGAGGCTTCTAGTTTTTGCTTTTTAGGAATCATTTAACCGGACCTCCTTATTATGATTATTTCAACAGCAATATCTTTAACACCTACCGTTCATTCTCACATTGTGTTAATAATCATCTTAATTTAAAATATATTCATTGGTCAGAAAACTATCTTCAATCTAAAATATCTGGATCTCTGGGCGCCTGGGTGGCTCAGTCGGTTAAGCTTCCGACTTCAGCTCAGGTCACGATCTTGCAGTCCGTGAGTTTGAGCCCCGCATCGGGCTCTGGGCTGATGGCTCAGAGCCTGGAGCCTGTTTCAGATTCTGTGTCTCCCTCTCTCTCTGCCCCTCCCCCGTTCATGCTCTGTCTCTCTCTGTCTCAAAAATAAATAAATGTTAAAAAAATTTTTTTTTTTAAAATATCTGAATCTCAAAGAGTAACTCAAGGTATTTTTAATTGCAGAGTTTGCATTTGGTGAAGCAAATATGAAAGGGTGACTGTAGGGATGAGGTGAGGGGTGTCAAGTTCTCTAATTTCATCCTCTTGTTCTCCCAGAGAGAGGTTACCATTTCTCCTCAGCCCTAGTGTCGAGCTCCCAAGCTGCATTTCTGTGTACTGTGGAGAGATGGGCTGAGGATTCGGAGAGGGAAGCATGGCAGGCAGGCACACAGGTAATGCAAAATCCTACCTCTGTGGTACCCCGTTGGGAAAGGGGGAGAGAAGCAACAAAGTTGCATAAATCCAAGTATAAAGTTATCATAAAAGATTGAAAATAATTGAAATGAACATTTAAAACAAAAGATTTTTATGATTAAAAAGAAATGAGGACCAAATTTCAGAAATTGATGAAATCAGCACTTTTCAAGATTTTATTTTTAAGTAATCTCTACACCCACTGTGGGGCTCTAACTTACAACCCTGAGATCAAGAGTCCTATGCTTCACCGACTGAGCCAGTCAGGTACCTCAGAAAAAAATTTTTAAATAATTTTTAAAAACTTTTATGTTTTATCTGTTTTGTTTCCTCTTTATAACCTCAAATTTTGCTACAAAGTACTATCTTGACATGTTTCTTTATTCCTTCCCAACTGCAAGGATGGCATTTTAAAGTTACCTCCACAAAACAGGCATTCTATTAACCAAATTATTTCACAATTATTTTAAACTAATCACAAATGCAAGTGTCTCATTTCTAAAAGTCACTTATCTTCTTGAATGTCAAGCAAAAGTTACATTTTCAAACACAGTCTGTCTTTATAAGGAAATTTGGGACACATTAGAAATCTACTTGCTAGACAGAAAAGCAACAACCTAGAAAAAACACATTTCCCTTTAAGTACTGGCTGGATATATCAGACGGTTTCTCAACATCTCGCAGGCCCCTTTCTCTGAGCTTCTGACAAGACCAAATCCCAAATTTGGAAAAGGCTTCTACTTCATATTTTTTTTTCCCAAATATCTTTGGCCCTAAGGGTAATGGACACATCAGAGATTTTCAACAAATGCCACATTTTTGTCAAGAAGCCAAGAGATCTTAAACTTTTTGTCCAGAAAATTTTCTATCTCTGCCACAAGCCATTTATCAAGTTGCCAGTGTTAAATGGGATTTGTAAAATTACAAAAACCTAAACTATGAAAAAGACAAGGTACCAAACCATACAGAACATGCTACCTCTAGTGTGTAAAATGGTCGTATGCTTCAAATTGTACAGACTACCCCAGGAGAAACAGGTAACAATGCATCTGAAAAAAGAAAGTGAGAGGCTAGAGCAGAGGAATGGGAGGGCCCTCTCTTTTCACTGTATTCCCTTTGGTGGTATTTGCTTCCCACCCCCCACCCCCCGCCGCTGCCCTGTGTGCCAGCATTGTTTTTAAGGAAAGAAACCCCCCCCCCAAAAAAATTCCTTAAAAATACATTTCCTGTGAAATCCAATTTAGTCAATAGTATTTAAGAATCTACCGAGTATAAATTTCCATACATAACTTAGGCAGACAATAATCGGATGAAGTGAATTTGATGAAACGCTTTAATGGAGTATCAGTTGGACTGTTTTAATCTGCGTCTGTATATGAATGTACATATACATCCTCCAGACTACATCTACTTTCAGAATCATCTGCATATATCCAAATAGTGTTCTAGCATAAAAGTACATAATTTCTAAAATGAGACACAAATAATTGAGAAAGAGAAATGTTAAAGATTATGGATTTTTTTTACCCCACAACTACTGACTTCTAGTGAAGGAGTAATATTCAGGGCATCAAGTTCCCCAGCAGCCAGAAAGTAACTCTCAGCAGAGAGCCTCCAGACAGGATAAAGTGCTTTTTTTTGTTTGTTTGTTTAAAAACAGGAGCCTTCCATATGTAAATGAACCCGTAGTAGGAACAAATACAGTTGAAAAACAAAATAAGCAACAACTAGATGTGAACTGCTATCCTGTGGTTCTATAACAAACTACACAAGGTGAAGTGTACAGCGTGAACAAAGAGTAAATAATAGTTATCTGGAAAAAAATCTTAAACTTTTTCAAGTAGGTAACTAATCAACATGAACATTATGACACTAGGTTTCATTTCTGAGACATGTTTGAACTTGAAAAATAAAATATAATGGTTCACAACAGACTTTTTAAATCCATAGATGCCCTAACACAAATATTTTTACTTACCTCGTTGTCGCTGAGAAAAGTTTGAAATGAAAGACTTTCTATTTTTTATTTAAGCGAATACAAGTAAACAATACTATTTGAATTAAACCAGAATTTAAAAGCCAAACTGCAGTTTTCAGGATTCCAGCAATCACAAGTACATATGTAAATGCTTCTTTGTGTGTCACTAATTTAAAAAAATGAATAGGCAATTCCAGTGCAGGTGAGGATGAAGACCTAGCCCAAGTGTTTCATGTTCAGGAAAGACCTGTAAAAGTCTGTGAAAGCAACATATGTTAAATTGTAGCAATACTGATCTTGCCAAGTCAATTAACTGACAACTGCAAACAATTCATGTAACTTCGCCTTTCCTTCTTTTAGTATTTTAAAATACTACTCTACACACTTGCCTGGTTGACACTTTGTCCTCATAGATGACCATACTGATCCCTCCCCATACCCCTTAGCCCCACAGAAGGCAGATTCTTTGCAAAACTCACTGAAATGAACAAAACAAAGATTAAAACAATAAGAGCAAAGCTATGGGAGACATTCCAACCAAAGGGCTGAAGCCAAACAGGAAAAGGAATAGGTAGCACTGTTCTTGCCTTCAAGACATGTACCCTTAGGTTAAACTGGAATCATTTTCACACATCTTTTTCTTCTTCTTAAACAATAAAATCTGGCTTAAGAAAGCATTCTCCTTGTTTTCCTTTCTCTTGCCCCACCAGTATCCAGGAAAACTTAAAAACTGTATCTTCATCTCCCCATTTTCATTTTTTTTAACTGCAAGGTTGTTTTCAAAATTTAGACAATATGCTTTACACACTTCTTTTGTCTTATTCTTTGCCATGTTCAGCATTTGGTGGAGAGAACTTAGACTAAGTTCTTTGCTCTGCAGGTAAATTTGCAAATTAAAGACTGACAAAGTTGTTTTTTTTTTCTTAAATCAGTTTATCTATGGTTTCATATTTTTCAAAAGAAACTATCATTTTTACCTGGTTTCCGTATCCACTTCATATTCCTTGAAGAGGTTATGTATTTTCTGACAACAACAAAAAGACCCCTTTCAAACAACTAGAAATATTTAGGTTTTCAAGGTTTTTTTTTTTTTTTCCTTTGATCATGGTAGTGATAGGAGAATAACCCCTAAGTTGGATATTTACTTGACAGCCAGAGAGGGAAGGCGGGAAGGAGAGGAGAAGGAAGAAAGCAGCAGCAACAGCAAAGGGAAAGAAAACTGTGATGAACTTTACCTGTGCAAATTGAAGACGAAACAGCCCAAGAAATAAAAATGTACTCTTCCTCTTATCCAACCTCCATCCCCACAGATAAAAACAGAATACTTACAAGTTAGCATCTGTGTATTTGTGGGTGTCTCTGTGTGCATGTTTTCTCTCTTCTTTGGATTTGGCTACTTGGAGCTAATTTAGAAGTGCCTGTTTGGTTACCCGCAAAATGACGCTTAAGGGTCTAAAGATGCATAAATTAGAAGCCTTACAAAGGCAGAGGGTGGTCATTGTACCTCATCTCTTTATGCGCTCTTATGGTGGGACCCAAGAGCCTTTTTTTTTTTTTTTTTT
>NW_024412427.1:33078376-33099645 GCF_014898765.1 Herpailurus yagouaroundi | reverse complement strand
TGTGTGTCGTGGGACCCGGCGGGGGGCGGGGGGGCACTGGGCCCCTGGGCGCGCGGAGGGTGCCGGGACCCACCCGGGGTCCCGCGGGCGTCGCGGCCGGCGCGGTGTGAAGAGCGCGGGGCGGCGGCGGGAGCGGGCTCCCCGCGGGCCTGGCGCTCACAGGGCTTGCCCTCGGCTCCCTCCCCAGTCTCCAGGTTCATGGGGCCATCCGCAGGCGTGAACGTGGCCGGCATGGGGTCGCTGACGGGCATCGCCGACGCAGCCAAGACCTTGGCGCCGTTGCACGCGGCGGCGGCGGCGCCGCGAAGGAAGCGCCGCGTGCTCTTCTCGCAAGCGCAGGTCTACGAGCTGGAGCGGCGCTTCAAGCAGCAGAAGTACCTGTCGGCGCCCGAGCGCGAGCACCTGGCCAGCATGATCCACCTGACGCCCACGCAGGTCAAGATCTGGTTCCAGAACCACCGCTACAAGATGAAGCGGCAGGCCAAGGACAAGGCGGCGCAGCAGCTGCAGCAGGAGGGCGGCCTGGGGCCGCCACCGCCGCCGCCACCGTCCCCGCGCCGCGTGGCGGTGCCCGTGCTGGTCAAGGACGGCAAGCCGTGCCAGAACGGTGCCGGCACTCCGACACCCGGCCAGGCCGGACCGCAGCCGCCGGCCCCGACGCCGGCGCCCGAGCTCGAAGAGCTGTCGCCCAGCCCGCCAGCGCTGCACGGCCCGGGAGGCGGTCTGGCAGCCCTGGACGCGGCGGCAGGGGACTACGGCGGCGGCGTGCTCGGCGCCAACCTGCTCTATGGCAGGACGTGGTGACGGCGCGGGCGCCCCGGGTTGGGGTCCTGCCTGCGGTGCGGAGGTTGTGCAAGGAACTTCGAGAACGGATGGGGAAAACACACCAAAGCGGACCCTTGTGTACGCGACTATCAAAAACTAACGAATAGGTCATGGAGAGGGGCACGCTCCGGACCTCTCCGCTGGGGGTTGGGGGACCGCGACGGCCCTGGAATTGAATAATACCACGCCAGGAGACTGAAGTGGTGATTTCTTCTTTCCAGAAGTTCCTAAATTATTCGAAAGCTGGCTGTGTCTACATCCACCACGTTCCTAACCAAAGCTCTCAGAGTTTTAAAAGTAGGAAACGTTGTTGGTGTTTGTAGCTCTAAAAACCAACCCAGCTTTAACAATGAATGCTTTTTTGGAGTGGAACTTGAGAGATTAATTTTCAAAGGCCTCCCCCTTAAGTGCAATTTCATTAATGTTTGATTGAAAGTAAATTGTAGCTCAAGGTGGATCATGCACATAGCAACATTATTGCAGGGGAATCATTGCCATTTAGGTAATAGAGAAATGAAATAAAAATCAAAGCATTGCTTATATGCATTGATAACAGCTTTTTAAATTTAATGCTGATTTTAGAATGTTTTAATCGTTATTTGGCGAATTAGTGTTTCTATATTACCCTGAAAGAGGATATTTCCTTCCGTAAGATTGCAGCTCATTATAAGAAAGAAGGGTTGCAAACTACTTTTTATGTGAAATCTGGTCTCACAGATCAACTGATAAAATAAATGCACGCTATCCTTTCATAGACAAATTATTTTCTTTAAATTATTTGCTTGTCTGAATTGGAATACCTTACCAGAATACTAGAACAAGCAAGCAAATTTGCTAAAATTGACATCAATTAATCTATATTTCAAAGCATGTCAAGGAGAATAAAGTGACTTATTGAAATGTAATCAGAATGTAAAGAATAAGAAATATTTACAATCTTCCCACATCTCGAACTTAATAGGGGTTGCACACCGATCTTGTTGGTGTTTTATTGTACAAATAATGTATTTACTCTTTAATATGCCAAATTATATTTCCTATGTTTCAAATGGATATTTAAATATAACTTAAAAGAATCCGAAGTATTTTTTTTTGTAAAAGTCAAGTGGTCATTTCTTTTTCACTAAGTTGTACAGGTTTTATTTTGGTTTGGCGCTTTTTTTTTTTTTTTTTTTGCACTTTTTGGCATCACATGACAGTGCAGCTCAGTTTACTCACAATTTAAATAACTGGTATTGGAGTAAAAACACCAAAAGCAAGCTGAAGGACTTTAGTTTATATAAAATGAATGAAAATTATAACATGGATAAAGCATGATTTATAAATGATAAACAAATGGTTGCCAAAGACCCTAAAACTCCTATACATTTGAAGTTTTAGAATTAGTTTGAGGCTGAAACATTTCATTTCACTTCATTGTTCAGGTGTTTTTTCTGAATGTGCAAAGTGAATCCTATGGAAAGTGTTTTAGAAATTAAACATGCACTTTCTTTAAACTGTATTTTACATAACAAGTAATAGTAATCATAAAACTCCAGTCCCTTTGACAGAGGGGAAAAAGCAACCACTGAAGAAACAAGGGGATCAGCCTTTATCAAAAGTCTGTGAATGCATTTTTGGAAAAGAACTAATTTTTTGAAAACATTTTACATAAAAAATAATTTGAGCAGAAAATAATACTATGAAAATGGTGCAGTCACACCTACAGAAAATTCTCCCAATTTGGGCTTTTGCATATTAATTGAATTAACTTTTAAAGTGTTTGCCAAGCTAACATAACTATTTTTGATGTGCCAAGTTTCAAAATGTTTGTTTATATTGATTTGGTTTCCTCACAGTAGTACCAGAATTTTGAAATTTTACTTCCAGAAAACATGTTCCAAAAGTCCACAAGATTTGCAATATGTATATATATTTTACAGCCCAATACTTAACAATAATAGCTTATGGACTAAAGGCTCCAAGTAACAAAGAAAGTAAGTCTTCATGGACAGTTTTTCCCCCATGATATAATTTATTTCTAGAGCAAACAGTCTCTTAGACTAAGTGAACTCTGAATCGAAAACAAAAAACAGCCTTCTTTATACAGTATTTTCTGAAAGTGTATTTGCTGTAGGCGTATCTTTTTCCTTTCAGCATTGCTCTCAATAGTAAGGGAACCACTGCCAGAACTAACTGCTGCAGATGGCTTGACGTTCTACACCCAGAAATGCACTGAGTTTATGTGTGCACATCCTGAAAGTAGGATAGGGTTTGGTTCTTGAAACATTAAAATGTTTTTGAAACATGTTTTTGAAATGTTTCATGTTCTTGAAACATGAAAATGTTTTTGCTAAAGAATTCCACATTCTGATTAACGCAAAGCAAGAGCTTTTTTTCCTTCTTTTGCAATTAGTGCTTTGCAGATCTTTTATAACAACACAAATGGCCAGACTAGGTGAAACTCATTAACTGAAGAGGAGGATAAGTGTCTTCACAACCAAAAGGGAGGGCCCGCGCAGGATCTGAGTGGAACAAAGCCCCCTTAAAGTTTAGCAGAGGCCACAGCAAAACTTGGTTCCAGAAACGCTAACTGCAGATGTGGTATTTTTAAAAAATGTTTTGGGGTTGTACAACAAATTTATCTTTTCCAGTTGACACACGGAAACAAAAACCCAGAATCAAAGTTTCGGAAAGGAACAGCAGGGATTGCAGGTACTTTTTTTGTAATCTGTGTCGGGATGCAAATTGAACCACTGGGTGTGTGACAGTGCAGTGTTAGAGGACACAGGAAGGGTGTTTTGTATATGGAACTCGTGGAGGGTGTAACCCAGTTGTCTCCTATTTAAGGCTTTGCTCAGAATTAAAACCTAATGGTCAGAACAAGTAGTCAATCAGACTTTTATCAACACAGATGTTGTGTTCAAACTCCATCCTGCTATCAGTTGTTTACTTTCAATTTAAAGCAAATCAGAGAATCCTGTTCACTAAGTGCAAGCACCTTCCAAAGAGTTGCTTTGCTGGCTGCATTGAATACTGATTTAGAAAGACTTTTGGAATAAATTTGTGAACCACAATCACATAAAGACCCACGGACTGCATTGTTAGACATCGGTTTGTGCATAAAATAATGCATTATGTAGTGGCAATACAAATTTCATTTGTTCAAAGCATAAATG
Source organism: Herpailurus yagouaroundi (assembly GCF_014898765.1). Classification (NCBI taxonomy): domain Eukaryota; kingdom Metazoa; phylum Chordata; class Mammalia; order Carnivora; family Felidae; genus Herpailurus; species Herpailurus yagouaroundi. The sequence goes on along the minus strand of NW_024412427.1, from coordinate 33,095,662 downwards.
ATGTTGCCCAACTGTTTAATGTAACACTAACGTGTGAGGACAAACCCCTGTATGTTAACTATTTCAGTCCAGTTTTTTAAAAATGCTGCTACTTCCCATGTCCAAACCCAATGAGACAGAGAGTTAGGAAACATTTTATTAAAAATTTTTTTTTGGAATAGCCTTTTACTGCTAGTGAAACTGGTGAACATCTGGAGAAGATTCAGAGAAAATGGCAGATGGGAATTGCATTCACATCCCTTCAGGAATTCCCTCTCCCTAGTAAGTATTGAGATAATTTTGTAATTTCAAGATTACTTTTATTATTTTAAAGTTGGGACGTAGTGGAAGCTTCTGGGAGAGTTTTTTTGGTTTCACTGTTTTTGCTTTATATATTTATCTGCAATTGGATAAAATGTGTACCCAAAACTGAATGAAAGACTATTTTTTAAAATCCCTTGTAACCTCTATTTCAGTCATTGTTTAAGTGACTTCTAATAAAGGTTTAACCACTAATACTGCCTAACTCTAAGTTGTGCAAACTTAGAGTTATTTTGCAGTAGTGAATAGCTCTATTCCCATTTCAAATACAAAAATCATACCATGTTCTCTTTTGGCCCTCATTCCATAAATACGAAATTTGAAACAACACAAGCAGTTAACGTTACGCTGCGTGGAGGAAAAATCCATCGAGAACGGGCGGTTGTCATTTTATTGTTGGCTGACTTTTTTCCTGGTCAGTAATAGTAGGACAGTCGATCGCCAGGAACAGTGTGGCGGGATCTCAGCTCCATGATCCTCTGGGGCGGTCGGGAAGAGGTACCGGACTAGCCGGACGGAACCAGCCAGCTTTCTGCCGTCCGGAATGGGGAGTGTTGACTCATCAGACAACGTCTAAATTTTAGATTTCTAAGTTTAGCTCACTTCGGTTATGTTCAGACTTAGAACTTAAAACTGCAGCCTTGGAAGAAGATTTCCATCATCTCTTCACGGGTCCGGTATTTGCATTCGTGCACTGAGCTGAGACGGCGAAACGAGCTGGTTGGGGAAGCTTCGGCGCCGCCTCCAGGAACCGAGGGCGGCTGCTGCTGCTGCTGCTGCTGCAATGAACCGCTCTGGGCCAGGCGGGGGCCGCGACACACAGGCCACCCTGCAGGTCGGGGGTCTGAACTTTCCCGTGCCCGCCCTGCTTGAAACGGCGGCTTGCGGGGGAGGGGAGGCGGGCCGGAGAGTGGCGGGACGGGGGACTCCGGCGGGCGGGGCCGCCAGGGCCGAGAGGAGCGGGTGGGCGCCAGGCGCGACCCCCACGTGCGCCGAGGGCCGAGCGTTCCCCCGCCCGCCAGTGCCCCGTGGGTCTGGGGGACCTTGCCTCGGAGAAGCGGCGCATCTGTTCCCGCCACGCCAGGTCCGCGGCTCCCGGGCGTCGCCTCTATCCCCGTCTGGCTGTGACGTCGCCGCGCCCCGGGGCCCTCGACGCTGTCGGAGGTGCGCCCGATCTCCAACGCGCCTGGGGGAACACCGGAGCTTGGAACCATCAGCCGCACCCCCGCCGGTCCAGACGCCCCGCGCCCTGGCAAGAACATTAACCTCTCGCTCATTACACCCAATTTGCCTTTGTAACGCCAAATGGCTAATAGTTTGTAGACGGCTTTGTATTTTAACGTGCATCACCTCATTTGATCTTTAAAGGTTAGACAACTGCGCATTAAGGGCCCTTAGCGCCACAATAAAGTCACTGTTTTCATGTTCCAAGATTTTAAGCATCTTTAATATTAGACCCTGAATTACTGTGTCTTAAAGATAATAAATTATTGAAATCTGGCCCATTAACTATTTTTACACCTGAATGCGGAGGGAATGTTTATAGCTATAAATATTCTATTTGAAGTTCTAAAAAGCGTTTACACTTGTTGAATAGAATGCATTTTTTCTGGCAGATTCAGACGTGGGAAAGAGAGGAAGAGTAAGGGAGAAGAGGTAGCAAGGGTGAAGGAACGGAGAAGGCCCGTTAAGTGAGGGTTCAGCTGGCTGGCAGGTGTGCTGCGGGGCACCAAACCTCTAAGAGGGAATCTAGGAGGCAGGCACAGCTTTTCCATTAGGCTTTTTTGCTTAAATGTCTTCAAAATACTCTAAACGTTCGTTTTCAAACTTAACAGTTACACGTAACTGAAAGGCCAAGCAAAAACAATTACTTTATAGACAAGCTCATGATAGCTTAAAATTAAAATCTAAAAGATCTGAGAAAATATAGGTTCTGTCAAAGTGTGCGTTTGGGGTGTCTATAAAGCTACAGACAGGAAGACATTTATATGGGCTCCTTTGGAATATGCAATACTTGATTTAGATGGCTATTCATTTGTAGTATTTGGAAGATAGAGACATTGAACAGAAGGTGTTATCACTTTAATGTATTGTGAAGGTTAATATACAATAGTTGTGTTGTTAATGCCCAGCAGAGAGATGCTTTGTCTCAACAATAAAGGACCCTACTCTATTCACCCATCACCAGCAAAGAACTCAATAGCTTCAAAATAACTTCCTATTCAAGGTTAAGGTGGCCTTTTTTCCACATAGGCTAAGAGTAACAAGTGTGCCTTAGCTGAAATATTAAAGCAAAAATGTCCTAAGTTAGAAGGTCAAAGAGAAGCCTTTTTCTACAATCTTAGGCTAGAACAGGCAAATGGAAACAAAGCAGCAAGCGGGCACGCGCGCATGTGTGTGTGTGTGTGTGTAAATTTGTCCTGGCAAACAAGTGAAAACGCATGTGCAAGTGCCATGTGTGAAATGCAAACATAAATATAAGGAGTAATAACAGTGTGCTAAGTAGCAAGAAAAAAAATGAGTGAAAACAAATCTATTATAACGTAAAAAACATGCTAAGGAGTACAGACTAATTAGCTATGAATTAAACTTTTCACCTTAAAGATTTAAAACAAGTCCTTAAAACTGGAGTACAAGTCTACATGAAGTTTATAAAATGTACGTTAACTTATTCTCACAGAGAAGGTATAGTCAAATCAATAGCTGACATACTTATTAATATAGGAGACGGCTGGGTTTTCTTGCTACATTGGTTTTCTTTTGACATCTAATTATAGAAATAGTTTTCTGAAAAAAATGACTTAAAAAAAAACACATTTGGCCAAGATTTTCAATGTTTAAAAACTATAAAAGAATAAAGACACAGGAGACCAGAGGGTTTTTTTTTTTTTTACTAAAGTTCAGAAATTTTCATAAGACAAGTACATTAATGAAATGTTTCCAAAGAAATACTGAACAATATATACTCTAGTTGGCTGAGGGTTCCAACTCAAGAGTTCATACCTAATTCTTGTGCATTAAAAATCAGCATGGATCTCAGATGATCTAGAATACACTGTGTTTTAAAATCCACAGCTGGTTTGATTTTTAACCGTAATGAAAAACCAGTATTCCTATTCCATCAAATGTGTTTTACAAGCAATAATAAATTCAGATCCACTGTATTATGCAACACACATCTTTGGAAAGCAACATAAACAGTGAGATCAGATCAGTAGAAATATACACAGTTAAAAGAAATACACAAAGTACTGTAGTTTTATTAAAAACTACTACTTGAGAAAGAAATCTTTCCACAAATAGCATAAAATTGTAGAACGATGAAAGGATTTGGGAAAGCTTTACAAAAGCCTAATTCCAACTGTATCTTCCTGAGGGTGGTGGCAAAGGGTATTTCCTTCCTTCTCTGGGATATCCCTGAAAATAAGCAAAAGCAAGAGTTTATTTTCTGGATTAACACCTCTGCAAATAAATTAATTTTACATTGCTCTGGAAAAACACACCATAAAGAAGCTGAATAGGTCTTAAAAGTATATCATATGGAAGGTGTCTCATAAATAGGTGCTTTGGGCCCCCAGTTTTATGCAAAGCTCGTTGCAAGGCTGGACTCCAGCACAAATGCTACTGCTGAAAACTACCCAAATGAGCCATTACAGGCACTGAAGAAATTCCCTACAATGTACACAAATGAACTATAGTTAAGTGTTCTGTGGTTCTCAATCTTCCCTGCCATCCCTGGCATTAATTCAAGCCACACTGTAGTAAGATGCCTACATCATCTTTAGACATACTACACTAGAAAAGTCATTTTTGCTTAACCAAGGCAAGAGCTTGCTAAGTGAGTTGAGGCCTAATGAACTACTTATTTTAGGGATTTTTTTTTTTTTAAGCTATAAATTGTAGAGTATTAAGTAACACATTAGATTGTTACATGAACAATTACCGGTGACATTCATAACATATCCTAGTAGACTTGCAAATAACATTTCTGCACAACATAAGATTCCATCAAAATTCCTTTCTAGGCTTCCAGGATTCTGAAACAGACTGTCCTGCCCGCATGTTGTCACGGAGTAGTTTAAATTATGAGTCATATAAACCTCACTAAAATACAGTGGGGATCATAATTAACATTGTTTTTAACAATGAACTTCTGCAATTAATAGTGTTTCAAAACCTGTGATTTAATAAAAAGTATCTCCATGAAAAGAGAGACTGAGAAAAAGAAATGTATTTCTAAAAGGTCCTAAAAGAATTACAAACTTACCAACTAGTTTATATCTTCTAAGTGAATAATTATTTTACCTGCTATAACAGCAGAGAGTCCCTTACAAGGAGGCCTCTGAAGGAGATGGGAAACATGATGAACCATGATCAGAAGGACAGGGCAGTCAGGCCCCAACTCTGTTGCCCAAGTGCAGGCACCACGTGGTTTCAGTTTCCAAATTAGAAGATGAGGTGGTTGGACTGAAGATTCTCCAGGGTTTTTTCTAGTTTATAAGTATGTCCCCATTTCAATAATACTCATTATTTAGACTGCCTAGTATCATCCCATCAACTCTCTAACATAAATAGTCTCAAACGATTGATGGGATTTTTAGACACCTTGGGCTGACAGTGTTCAAAGTAAAGTCTATGAACAGACTTTAATGGATTGTAACAAAATTCTCTCAAAAGATAATTAAAATGATTATTTTCTTGTGAACACTTATAAGAACACACACAAAAAAGTATAACTTTTTTTTCTTAGCTGTCAAAAGAGCAGTCTTACATAAAGGGATGCATGGCAAGAACCTGCATATGAAAATTAATATTCAAAGCACTGCAAAAGACCTGCTGGCAATACCAGGTAAGCAATTTTAAAACCACTTCACATCACCGCAGGTGCCAAACTCCATGAACACCACACACACTAAAACACTAAATTGCAGCATTCTGACCCTGTTCTCTGGCTAGGATTTGATTGCAGAGCATGTAAATACTGACCAGGGTGTCAAATGGCTGGGGGACAAATAGACTGAGACAAACAGACCTCTGGCTTAAATATGCTAAAACCGGATGCTTTACAGAGAAGAAAGTGAAGCTTACACATACCAAATAAATTTGTCTAAGAATTATTATACTGAATCAAGTATGGCTATTTAATGTATGTGCTGCCGAAGCGAGCACAAGTATGGCTATTTAAATTTGGTAAAAAAAAACCCAAAAAATAAAAAACAAAAAACGTATTGATGAAGGAGAGATTTCTTTCCATGAAAAAGGGTATTTGATGAATCAAGATAGGAGACTTCTAAGATGAATAAGGTTAAAAGGTTAAAAGGATAGATTCTTACTTTCAGTTTCTAGAACATTAATATCTATCATGAGATCTAGTTTCTACTTAAAGAACAACATCCTTAAATGATAAAAAAAAAAAAAAATAGGTTTTGGCAACTGGCCCTATTTGTGCTAAATACCACTGACTGCTATGATTGAAAGAGCCTTGGGGATGAAAATTCTTCATGGTGTAACAGATTTTAGTAAGGCAGATTATCACCCTATATACATTTTACAATGAGGGAGCCAAGTTCAGCTGAGCTACTCTATCAGTGACCTTTTCCAGAAATGTTTTTAAGAAAATATGCTAAGTATAAAGTGAGCAGCAGGCTTTTTGTCCCATGGCCCACGCTGTATCACCTGTCTCCCTCCACGATCATCACGTCTGGGTGGATACCCGCCGGGTCCAGCTAGCATCTGGTACTGGTTTGGCTGGAAGGCTGCATTTTGGGTTTGGAGCATCCGGTTCCATGGCAGCAGAGGTTCAGCCCCAACGCCTCTGTGGAGAAGAATCATGTTGGCATTAGGAGTCATATCTGTTATACAGCCCATTGTCTCAAACTATCCAGCATCATCTCCAAATCTTAGGATGATCTAATTTGCCATTTGTCAAATGGGACAGACATACAGTATTAGAGTGACATTTATGTCCCTCATATTCAACGTAGTCTAACATGTTTCATAAAGTATCACCATTTTTTAAAAAGGTACTTAAACTCCATTGAATCAGAAAGGTAGGACTTAAAATATTTTGCTCATTTTCAACTGTGAAATTTCTGTTTGGTTACCCAAAGATTTGGACTCAAGATCACCGAGGTGGCTACATTTAAGATGCTATCCGAAGTGTAAACATGTACACGACAGGAAAATGGGCTTGATTTTTAAAAATGTCTAGACTCGTTCTTGGAGTCCATTCTTTCTAGTTAATTGCAGGTTGTAAATGAATTCTTACTGCTCAGTATTTTGAATCTAGGGTAGGGGACTTGGCTGTTTTTCCCATCCATTATTCTGCTCAATATGTCAAAAGGTCTGATCAGGAGGAAATCTTTTCAAGTTCTATTGATGCAGCTTACAATTGACCATGGTGACCTAGCAACATGAGCACTAATTGGCATGGGCTGACTGGCATTTGGTGTACAGTTTACATGGGAACACAGATTCAACAGCTATTATAACCCAGTTTGCCGGCCCAGATTACTAGTCAAAAGAAATGTTTTTAATTGTCTTCAAGTGCCTATTTTAACTTTGCAGATACAAAGCTACAGGTATGCTGTATTAAATCATAATTTAAAACCGTCACATAAACAAGGTAGCAAAGATACACCTTCTAAGAAAGGCAATCACCATTTAAGACACAACTTTCTCCTTGAGACATTTTCCTCAACTTCCATTTTATAGAACAGTCACTAAAAAGAATAAACAGAAGCAAAATTCTCCAATATATTTCAACACCACATGCTTTGGGGCCATTACAGATGTTAAGAAAAATTACAGTCAAACTTTAAAATTGCTAAAGCACTGACTCGTATTAATGATAACCATACCAGCACAAGAATTTCACCTCCCAGGTCTTCGAGGATGGGAGCTCAGAGCTGGGCTTACTGGGTAGTCCAATTTTCTCACAGCTATTCAAGCCCCAGTCCATCTTCTCCACCCTCCTACTGTCCTTGCCTTCACTTGGAACTTGCTTTTTTTTTTTTTTTTTTTTAAACACCAAAGATAATTCTTTTTGTGTGATGGCTCAAAGAACGACTCTGAAGAACTCCAGAGAAGCCAGCCAATACTGTTTTCTAGTTAGTGGTGAAACCAGAGCTCTAATAAATATAAAATTTGCTGTAAGTGAATCAAAATTAAATAAAAAAAAATCTGTATCTCAGAAAGAATATCCATATATTCAGGCTTTTAATTATTTTTCAGGTTTGTTATTAATACAAATATATTTTAGCAAGAACAGCTCTACAGAGATAGGAATGGTTTCTTCTGGTCTCTGCATGAGGGAGGGGTTAATGTTTTGTACTATAACCAAGGAGGCTCATCAAAACTGGGCCATTCACACAAAACCCACATACAAAAATGCAACTCACACATTGTGTTAACTGTAATCAATTTTTTTTTTCAGTTCTGCAATGATCAAACTCACTCAATTGAGCTTCTGGAAAATCTGCTCGCATGGATGGAATATATTATAAATGCATTTTTACATTATTTTATGTTCTAAAAATAGGTTAGAAACAAAGCCAAAATTTAAAAACACAAAGTCCTCTCTTTGTTCATAATAATTACTTAAAACATTTTTCAGTAATTTTTTAATAAAAATAATTTAGTTGAAATTAAACAGAAAAAACAGTAAGAGGGACAGGAATTACCCTCTTTTCCTTTTTACTGGCAGAGAATCCTTTACTTTCCACAAGTTTACTGTATTTCTATATTAATTATATTAATTTGTAAATAGTTACAAGTATAATTTGCCTTCTATTTAAATCTGGGACATAAGCATTGAGGTTGACAGATTTCAACTATTTTAAATTAGTAGCTATTTATTGAGGCAACCTATCTGAGGCATTCGGCATCATGGATGGCAACACTTTTTTTTTTTTTTTTAACATTACTGTCAATGTTCTATTTTTTTAAATATTTATTTAAAAATATTTTAATTCCAGTATAGTTAATATACAGTGTTATATTAGTTTCAGGTATACAATATAGTGATTCAACACTTCCATACATTACCCTGTGCTCATCAGGACAAGCGCACTCCTTAATCCCCATCACCTATTTTCCCCCTTACCTCGTACCCTCTGGTAACCACCAGATTGTTCTCTATAGTTAGAAGTCTCTTTCTTAGTTTTTTGTCTATGGCAACAATATTCTTAAGTTTCCAAATTTCTGTTTTGGAAAGTAGCTGGCAATGCGAAGTAACTACTACCAATTTGGATATTTTTAATTTATATATATGGCGAAATTTTTAAAGATTTTCAAAGACTAACTAAACTTAATGGCCATATGTTAAAAATTAAATGGCCACCTTGATTATGGCCAGAAAAGAGAAGGCTTCCACTAGCAAGAATTACAGACAACAGGGCAGAACTCGAATGCTCTGTTTACCATTAACTCAAAGTTAGCACTGGCTTATCTGTGTGTGCATGTGTGTGGGGGGGGGGGGGCGGCGGTGTGGAGGGGAGAAGCAGTGTTCCTATTGCATTTTTAAATGAACATATGGATTACAGATACTATCTCAAAGTAAGAAAAAATTCAAGAAACCATGTATTTCATAAAAAAAGGTACACTCAACATTTTCTTTTCTAGTAGGGCTCTCAACCAAACACTAAAAATCATGTGGCAGGCAACTACTGAACTAATAAGGATCAGTAAAACTGGTTCCAGTAAGAATTCTATTACTTACTAGTTGTGACATCTCAGCAAAGTCAAAGTGATTGCTAGTGTGTATCTTCTCCTCTACATCTTGTGAAGTCAGAATGGTTAGACTGGCAAGTGCTCCAGAAGTGAGCGATGTACTCACTGCATTTGCTAACAGGCTAACGCACAAGTTTAGGAATGCCAAATTCAAACTCTGTTTTCTTTAGGAATAAATGGTATGTTTCTTAAAAGACCATAGTCTAAGACATAGGACAGACTTCTATTAAGCTCACATTCAACATTTGGCTTAAGGTATGATTTCCAGTTTCAGGCTAAAACTAAACCAAAAATGAATGCCCCACAAAACTTGCTCCTAATCTGCAGGGTTCACAAAGGCAGTCAGGATAATACCAGTACTTGGCTAGAGCAGAAGAACAAAAACCCGATGGATATCAGGACAATGGTGATGATCTTAGAGAATCTTTTAGTGTACACAGGGAAGGAGAGCCGCTGGGAATGAAAAATGAGCACCTCCTCAGAAGTGGAAGGAGACCCTTTACTTCCTCTAAGTCCCGGCGGCTTTACTATAACATTATGCTCAAGTCAGTGTTCTGAAGAACTCTGCTCATTCAAGTGAAAGTTTCTTAGTAAGAATGCTACAGAAGAGAAACCTTAGGTAAGCTGTCAGATTTGTGGGCCTAGGTTTCCTCATCTGTAAAAACAAGCAAGATCTACTTCAAAGGGTTGCTAGGAGGAATAAATGAAGTCATGTTTCTAAAGGTATATTTACACAGTGCAGACACATGATAGGCAGACAATAAATGTCAGTGATTATTAACAATATGGGAAAGAAGTAGAGAAATTGCCTGAAAATCAAACTCAACAAACTTAATGCAGAAGGATGGTTATTTAAAATGAGATCAGTTCTAATGTGGTCATTTGTAATTTAGGAAAGATTTACCCCTTACTCATTTAATTTGTTTGAAAATGGTCCTATCCTGAGGATGCTGAAGTAGTGCATATGGTGTTCTCTGAGCACTTATACTGAACAAAACATAAATACAGGCATTGTATCAGTCATCTGAAAATGAAAAAGCAACTTGCACTAAGTAGTTGATACTATTAAAGCAACCGAGTAACATGATTTCTTTTATCTTCTTGAAAAAAATAATGAAATGATGTCTGAGAGTGTCTAAAGAAAGGTTTCTTAAAAGGGGAGCATCATTTATAACCCTGTTCCTAACACATTTTATTCATTTCAGATATGAACACATCAGAATGCTAAAACGGCAAAGGCGAGAAAAACAAAACAGATCAGAACTGGGAAGGCAAAGAGGAAAGCCTTAGTATGGGCTTCATTGGGTTTCTGCATTTACTGATGCTGGCAAAACCAGCATAAAATGATAGATCTTAAAAACGCCCTCTAAAAAATTAACCTACAGATGTTACTATAATTATTCATAACATGCCTAGCGGTCTTGTTGTGCAGAGACCACCTGACTTAGGAGCACACAACTTATCAATGAAAGAACACAAGTCAAACATCCCTCGTTATTAAACCATGTCACACTCTTCCTAGTCCACGGTACTTATTAGACTGCAGATCCCATAATCCTCTTCTGAGTCCCTTCTGCGTTTAATTCAGTTCAGTCTTAAGTAGTTAAAGAAACTGTTTTCAGTGGCAACTAATAACTACTGACCTACAGTGACACTGCCCTACAATAGGCTTGTCAGCCCTGAAAAAGTTGTACCAAAGAAGCTGATTAGGACTTCAAGAGGTTTGTAGCAAGAATCAATGGTCGGTCTGTACTAATGCTGTGTTGCCTGCACAGAAATGATAAAAGTGGAACACCATTAGTTATGCCTCATTAAGCTGCGCAACCCTTCTAAAAAGAAATTTGTTTAGCCTGACCAAAATCTAATACAATTTTAAGCTCTCTGTGTTGCATTTTTCAGGGCACCTTAAAACATTCAATAAAATAAAAGACCAAGGACCAAGAAAAGTAGGAAAGTATATAAACAGGAGTCTTTTACTTCAACGTGTTAGCCATCTGTGTCTAAAGAACAGACACAACAGAAACTGTTTGGAGGGAACAAAGTACATTTCAAACCATGGAGAAAGCCCAAACCTCAAATGTTGATGTGGAAAAATACTTAAAAGTCATGTCTGCTTTAGTATTACCTGTCAAATCTTTGCTGCTGGAAAAGGGGAGGAGGACCCCGCCAGGAATCCTGGGGCCTCATATCTGGAAAATAAACAGGGAAGGGTTAACAGAAAATTTTAAGATGTAATCAAAACCATAAAAACCCTAGAAGAGAACACAGGCAGTAATTCCTCTGACAAAGGACACAGGACCTTTTTCTAGATATGACTCCTGAGGCAAGGGAAACAAAAACAAAAACAAAAACTATTGGGACTACATCAAAATAAAAAGCTTCTGCACAGCAAAGGAAACAATCAACAAAACAAAAAAGACAACCTAGTGATATTCGCAAATCATTTATCCAATAAGGGGTTAAAATATATAAAGAACTTCTACAACTCAACACCAAAAAAAGAAAACAAAACAACAAAAACAACAAACACAATCCAATTAAGAAGTAATCATGATTCAGCTACCTATATATTTTTGTGATTAAAAATTCTTGAAAAAAATCTAAGATTGAATATAAACCAAATAAATTAGCATAATTATACACAATGCAAATGTACAAAGATATAAAATCAACTGGGTCAGTAAATGTTTTGCTTTATTATTTTTCCTTTGATAATGAAACATAGTTTTAGGAACCCTGGTCATTATACTCTCATTTCTCTCTCACTGCCTATGTATGTGTGCATGTGTATGTTAAGGTATATATTTTTCACATTTTTTATTTTAAATACTGTGCAAAAGAAAGGTAAAGATTTAGGTTCTTTTCCATAAATACAAACTGAAAGAATAGTAACTTCAATAGAAATCCTGAAATTTTCCCCCTAAGCACGGCAACTGGAAGGAACCCTGCCCTCACCTAGCTATTATAAAGTGTAGCCCACACATCTCTCCCAACACAGGCCAGAGAGATGCTAATAAAGGGACTGCCCACTTTCCTATTGTTTTCTGAGTCAAACCTCTTCCCCTAACACAAAGCTGAATTGGCAATATCTAACTCCAAGAAACAATTACGTGGCTCCTGGTTCTGCATGTAAAGGAGCTGAAAGGAACAGCCCCAAACACTGGTCAGGAAGGCACTCAGTGGCTCAGAAGGTCAGTGTTAACCAACTGCCACTCCATTCCCGTCTCCAGTCTCACAGTCACCTTGGCCACCCTTCTTTAGTGGAGTCCGTGTGTGACCTAATTAAAACAGCTGGTTCCAGGAGTTGTCTAATGAGTTCACTGTGTGAGGACAGTAACCTCCTCCAGACTCCCAAGACCCAAGGACAACAAGGCTTACCATAATGTATTCAGGCTCACATTTTAATGGAAACACAAACTAGAAACATGCTTTTCAAAATTACTTTCTTAAAGGAAAGAAGAAATGAAAGCTCATCTCTGGTTAGGAACCAAAAAAACACAGTCTAGGTTTACTTTAAAAAAAAAAACCAAAAAACGGAGAAAAAGAAAAGTAAAATTGTGCTTAAAAGCCCCACAAAGGAGAATATGGAACAAGTACAAGTAGAGGACCTGGCTGTTCACATGATTCCAGTGTGAACAACCCACTACTACTGCCTTGGACTCCCCTGGCCTCGACAAGGTTGACTATGCCACCTGAAGGAAGTTTCCTACGTGGAGAGGCGACCCTTGGCCAGGGCAGGGGTGCAACCATAGCCTACTGCTCCTCGGCCAGCCTGAGTGTCCAGCAGCCAAACCCAGAAGAGATGCTTCTCTTACAAAGGAGCAGGAAACTTTCACCACCATTACTTTCATGCAGAAACCCATTTTGAATGAAAATGTGGTATCTCTAGTCAATTTCAATTAAGTCTCTTTTCTTCTCTTAAAACCAGACTAGTAATGGTCAAATTGAGGAACACTGCTGAGGAGTTTTCACAGTGGTCATTAGAAATTCCAAACCTGAATGGGAACTCACGAGGCTTACCACACAACCCACAGAAAACAGGGCAAAAAGGATCTCTACAGGCCCAGGATAACTTCTGAATCACTACTACAGACCAAACACAATCAGAAAAAAATCATAATCCTAAGAGGTAAAACCAGAAATTTTTACAAAAACAGCAATCATCATTTGTATGGTTTATTCCTATGGAAAAACATAAGACACACTTACCTCAAAACATACATGACTTTCAACACATTACCATTTATGAGGAAGTGATCTACTGAAAGTAAAATCAACTTTTGCACCACTTTCTCTGATCATTACCTTGTTAAACTTGAAGTGCATTGGTCTATTCATATATTGCACACAAATTAGTTTAGTGAGAATTAGTTTAAATGTTTCCAGAAGTATTTTAAGTGTCTCACATATAGAAAATTAGCTTAACAAAAGTCAAAGGAAATACAGTGAATTTCATTTGATCCTTGTATAGCTCTGTACTTCATATGTCCATGTCCCAGGATCACAGTGGTAATTAACCCTGGAAACATGCCCTTTTTTTTACCATGAAGACTGAATTCTGTGATTCTGGTTCCACAGAATACAAACTCTGCATGGTACTTAACAGAAGCTTCCAAACGGGATCCCTAATAAATTTAAAATCAAGTGAAGGTAACAGAAAGATACATCTACATTAACAAAAACCTTCAGAAATGCTTATCCTAATGTTTCATGACCAATAAAGACAGAAAAAAAGCTTGTATATCTTCTCCTAGAAACAGTACCAATGGAGGGAAAGTCACCATGATCAAGAACACATGTTGATTAGGTTCAAATACGCTACTGGTTAGATTAAGCACAACAAGATCTGTAAGTAGAACTGGAATATAAAGTTCATTAGCTATGAATACTTTCTTTGGGAAGAAGGAACCCTCTCAATAGTCTACTCATATAACTCTAAGTGCCTAGACAAATGGCCAAAGTCCCTATTCCATCACTTTTAGTATTACAGGTACTTCCCACTCTACTTTGCTTTTACTATTTCTCACTTCCAGAACAAGTGTTTTTACATAAGCAAACTCAGCACATGCAAAAACTATAGTTTTTTGTTAAAATCTAAGCAAATTTCCTATGACGTAAAAATTCTAACACAATTATTAAAACATCTCTTGCTTTCAACCCATAAAAGAAAAATAAAAAGGATCAAAGAAAACCTTTAAGGCTACTTTTAAACAGATCTCTTCGTGTGGCTCTGAGAAATATATATAGCCCTTAAGTATTCATAAAACAGAAATATTTCCTGGCTGATAAGTAATGAAGTAGAAGGTAAAACAAACTTATTATCATTCATTTGTATGGCTCTAACAGAAGATCCATTTGAGAGGGAGAAAAAAAAATTCTGAAGCAGTGAATTGCACTTCAGAAAGGCATAGGCGAGAGAGGAAAAATGACAATTAATTTTTTCCTTTGGTCTTTAAAAACTTATCTCTTTTCTAAAGCTCTAAGGCCATATAAACCAAGGCTTCACCAATAGCTCCTCAAGTGACAATTTACCTAATCAGCATGGCAATCACAGGAAAGATTCCATGTTTACTGATTGCACTAATCAAAAATCACTTTTCAAATGCGGCTAATTGACAAGTTTACCAACTGAAATGAAATGAAGTGACATGCTGGGTTCTCTGGGTTGCAGAAATGAAATGCTTCATTCGCATGGAATGCTCAAGACGGCACTTGACTCCAACAAGTTTTCAGTACCCGGGCCAATTACTCATCAGCCAAAAACTGACACATCAAAGACAAATCACAAACCAACAGTAAGAAACACCTACAGCAGATAGAGTTTGACCAAATGGTCTGTCTTGTTATTTTGCACCACATGAAGAAAACAGCTATGACAGTACGAACATTAAAAAAAATTAAATGGCTTATTAGATCTCCATTTTACTAAAACTATTTCTGATCAAATTTTACAGCTCAAGATTCTATAAAAAAGAAGGCTGATCTATCATTTATTATTTTAAAATATTTCTTTTTCTTTCTTTCTTTCTTTCTTTCTTTCTTTCTTTCTTTCTTTCTTTCTTTCTCTCTCTCTCTCTCTCTCTCTCTCTCTCTCTCTCTCTTTCTTTCTTTCTTGTGAGAGAGAGTGAGCACACCATGTGTGAGCTGGGGAGGGGCAGAGAGAGGGATAGGGAGAATGTCAAGCAGGTTCTGCGCTAACCACGACATGGGGCTCAATCCCACAAATCATGAGACCATGACCTGAGCCAAAATCAAGAGTCAGTCACTTAACCGACTGAGACACTCGAGGGCCCCGGGATTTCCTTTCTTGATAGTGGGCACCATTTCTCTGGGCTCATCATATTATCTGTGACCAATTTAATATCTTGCAGTGACCATTCTAGATTAGGACAATTATTATCAGGGAATAACTTGTGAAATGACATGGCTGCCTTCAAGGAAGTCTACTCTCAGAACCCCAAGCTTTTCTAGGTTCTCTTATAACCAAGGGCTATTAAAATTCATTTACTTATCCAAATCCTTCTAAAGCTTTTACAGTTCTGGCTTGATTCCCAATTTTCTCTCTCCAAACCCTCTCCTTTCTGCTGAGCAAGAATCAGACCATATTACTAACTAACAGCAGATGACTTCAATGTCTTCAGGTACTTCAACGTGCACAAAAATCAGACTCAGCATATTCTTCCGTATTCCTTTACCCTCCTGGATTTCCAAATTCTCATTAGTCACCCAGGTGTCCACAGTGCAAAAGTGAGCCTCATCTTCTCTCCCTCGTGTAACATATTCAATTATCCAGCCCTTCAGTTGTTCCTCTCCTATCTTCTCCACTTTGAATCCACTTTGCCACAGATCAGTTCAGATCTTCATCATCCTTCCCTAACTAAAACAACCACCAAGTCTTTTCCATAACCAACAGAGCTGTGGTTTTAGAAAGGAGATGTAACTGTGCACTCTTCTACTTTAAAAAGAGCTTTAAGAAGCTCTTATACATGAATAGGAAATTTATTAAGGAAAAACTGGTTAGTAAAAATTAGGATCAAAGTACCAATTTTAAAAATTATCCCTTAAAACAAAGATATATTATTCCTTGCTTATCAAATTAGCAAGGACTTTTAAAAAATGATAATACCTGGTATTGGTATATCATTACCAATGGTTAATGCCAAGTTGCTTTAACCACATAACAGAAGGAAAGACAAACAACATCATTACCATCTCAACATGGAGGAAAAGCATTTGATAAAATTCAATACCCACTAGAAACAAGAAACAGAAAAAAACTTATTCAATATTTCTTATCTAAAAGAAAAAAAAAACTATAGTAAACGTATTTGCTTATTTTTTTTTAAATTTATTTATTTTGAGAGAGAGAGAGAGAGAGAGAGAACAAGCAGGGTAGGGGGAGGGGGAGAGAGAGAGAGAGAGAGAGACCGTCCAAGCAGGCTCCACACTGTAGTGCAGAGCCTAATGAGGGGCTCAATCCCCCAAACTGTGAGATCATGACCTAAGACAAAATCAAGAGTCAGACACAGCTGACTGATCCACCCAGGCACCCCAGCAAACATCACTATTTAATGGTGAAATATTACAAGTTTTCCCTTTAAGGCTAGGAATGAAACAAGGATGTCTACCATTACCCAATCACACCAGAGGTCCTAGACAGTGCAATAAAGCAAAAAAGACCAAAAGGCATGAAGATTAGAAAGTCAATAAACAAAACTGTCACCACTTACAGATCACATGATTATGTAGGCATAAAGTCCAGAATATACAAACTTTCAGAATAAATGATTTTAGTAAGGTTGTTGGATACGAAGTCAAATTCAAAAATCAACTACGTTTTGGGGTGCCTACATGGCTCAACTGGTTAAGCGTCTGACTTCAGCTCAGGTTATGATCTCATGGCTTGTGGGTTTGAGCCCCATGCCTGCTTCGGATTCTGTGTCTCCCTCTCCTCTGCCCTTCCCCTCCTCTCTCTCTCAAAAACAAATATACATTTAAAAATTAAAAAAAAAATTAAAAAACCAACTACATTTCTACATACAAGCAACTGGAAAATGACATTTAAAATATTACTTCTAAAAACACCAACACACACAAACATCTATGAATATTTTTGTCCTCAATTTTTATTGTGATTTCAACACTTACAGAAAAGCTACAAGAATACAAAGAATTCCCACTGCTCTTCACCCAGAGTTCCCAAATGTTGGCATAAACCTATTCCTCACCTGATGCCAGTTAAAGTGAGAAGGAAAA
>NW_024412427.1:33029807-33077307 GCF_014898765.1 Herpailurus yagouaroundi | reverse complement strand
TGATTATCCAATTTTCAAAAATTACACATAAGAAGAATATAATGAAAAAAATCACTGCTTTAAAATTGCAGGATCATGGGATTATGGGAGTCTGTTTTATTATCTGCCACATTTTAATTAACAAGAACTACAGTTAAAATTCATTTAAAATGCCACTACAAATATGGAGGAAAAAACCAGCCTCTCCACCCTTGTAATCTGTCCCCATTATGCTCCTGGAATTTTGTACCAGTTACTCTAAGCTTAATACCACCTGACTTTTTGCTGTGTATTTCTAAGCCCAAATTCCCCACTGTAGGCTCAATTTAAATAGCGTATTCTTCCTGATTTTTTTCCCATAAACGTTTTCATTCCTACCATTCCCATCCCCTTTGAAAAGATGTTAAGTATAGAGTTCCAGCACTAATCCTCAGGTAGCTCAATGTTACAAGTCACCACACAGAGAGGGCCACCTGTGTCTTGCTCTAAGTCAATCCCTACTTTATAAAACTTATTTCCCATTTTTAATGATGTAATTAAAATAGAGACTAACTGGAATAGATTCTAATTAAAGTCTCTAAGTATAAACAAATTAGATCTCATAAGAACTGTAACAATGGCAAATGAGGAGTTACTCAAAGTAGTAAAAAGGGAGAGGTGACCCCACTATTTGAAGTAAAATGCACAGATGCTGGTAAGAGGTAACTGTTCCTAAAGAAGGCAAACTAAGAACTATAAACTTGCAGGCCCCAAAAGACATGAAATTCTCTGCCTCTGGTGTGACCCTGATAAATAAAAGAACTTTCTGACTTCCTTCTTTCTCTTATTGTTGGAGAAGAATTCTGCAGACTGATAGGGGACCTGAGAATGAAGCACTCAGATTTATACAAACTGCACACTGAGTGAGTGATTTTCTGTGAAGGGAATCCATGTTTTGTTTACAGATTCTCATGTGGGCCTAGGATTCCCTAAAAGATCTAGGCAACATTTCCCAAAGTGTATACCATGAGTGATACACACAATCAATTTCTGGGGGTCTGTGAACAAGCTTTTTGTCTTTACAGTTATGTATTTATTTTGACATATATTTGAAAAAAATACAACTAGCACATCAAACTCCTGTCACACGGTATTGATATACAGTAAAACCTTGGATTGCGAGTAACTTGTTCTGCAACTGTTCTGCAAGACAAGCAAACATTTCCAATAAATTTTAACTTGATAAAATGAGTAGTTGATACGAGTAGTACGTGATGCTGAATGTCACATGATCACAACTGAGCCAATGGTTCTCGAAATTCACTTTGATATACAAAGTGCTTTGGATTACAAGCATGTTTCTGGAATGAATTATACTTGCAAACTAAGGTTTTACTGTAATTTATCTATTCAAAATAAATCAAGTTAAAAAAAAAAAAAAGACTTTAAAAGGTGTTAAGTAAGTAGCTGGGTGATTATGGTGGCAGCAAGCCCAGTGACTGGGCCTTAGAAACATGAAATGGAAGGAAGCTGCATAATGGAGAACACATGCTTTTACCTTTGCTACTCAAACCTCTTTCCAAATCTCTCAAAGTTTACTAGACGCAACAACCTCAGGAATGCCACATAACCATCATCTTGAGAAATAACCTACGGAGATTATACTTGGCTCTAGCATTCTGTGTCTCAATTTTTTTCCCCACCTGGAAGCTGTGATACCATTATGGATAGAAGTGCATGGTGAAGAGCCATTAGATAAAAGGAACTGGCAAGGAATGTGTCAATAAACAGCTGGCTTTAACTGCGGAGGGGTGCCTAGATGGCTGAGTCAGTTAAGCATCCGACTTATGCTCAGGTCATGATCTCAAGGTATGTGAGTTCAGTCCCCATCAAGCCCTGCATTGGGCTTAGTACTGACAACGTGGAGCCTGCTTTGGACTTTGTTTCCCTCTCTCTGCCCCTCTCCTGCTCCCAAATGAGCATGCACATGCACTCTCTCTCTCTCAAAAATAAACATTAAAAAAAACCCAATAAGCTGGATGTGCTTTCAGCATTTACTAGTAAAATTTCAGGGCATAGATAGCTCTTTCAAAGGGACGAGACTCTTGTTGTATGTGGCATGGCTTGATAATATATATATGGAAATATACAGAAATGTTATTTGCTGAATCTTGGGGGGAAAGGAATTAAGCAAATTACTGCACCAAGCAGATCCCCACAAGACCCATTAAAAATATTCTGTACCCCTTCTGTGTTCATTAAATAGAATAAAACCGCTGAACTCCATGGTTTTCATGGAGTCTAATAATGCTCCATTCAATGTCAAGCCACACAGCATACAGAGAAAGAGAGACAGAGAGAATACACTGAACACAGAGGGCTCTGAGAGAGACACCTTTAGAACCCATTTCTTCCTGGATACTAGATTAGGAAAATCTGGGTGGGCTTTAGGTTAAAATATGGGTTTATAATTAGCATGCAAACAGTGGTAGGCACATATCATAAATACTTCACAACAATCTTCACATTAATCTGGTATTTCTTTGACAACTCCAAGATTGATTTTTTTTTACTTAAAAAAAATTTTTTTTAATGTTTATTTTTGAAGGAGAGAGAGACCCCGAGTGTGAGCGGGGGAGGAGCAGAGAGAGAGCAAGACACAGAATCCAAGGCAACTTTAGGCTCTGAACTGTCAGCACAGAGCCCAACGCAGGGTTTTATCTCATGAACCGTGAGATCATAACCTGAGCAGAAGTTGGACACTTAACCACCTGAGCCACCCAGGTGCGCCCCCCCACTTTTTTTAAACATTTTTTTAAATGTTTATTTATTTTTGAGAGAGAGAGAGAGCGAGAGACAGAGAGAGAGAGAGAGAGAGAGAGAGAGAGAGAGAGAGAGAGAGCACGCACATGGGACAGTGGCAGAGAAAGAGGGAAACACAGAATCCCAAGGAGGCTCCATCCGTGCTGTCAGCGCAGACCCTGATCTGGGCTTGAACTCCTGAACCCATGAGATCATGACCTGAGCCGAAACCAAGAGTCGGGTGCTCAACCACTTAACCAAATGAACCACCCAGGCACCCCTACAACTTCGGTTGAAAAAGATTTCTTACAGCAGCTCCCTCTATTTTTGTTAATTAATTTTCATGAAATATTTCAAGCATTCAGAAAGAAACTTAAATGAATGACACTCAGATTTAACAAATGTTAGCATCTTGCTACAGTCAAATCCCCCTGCTGCCATGCTGCCATTGTTTGGTTGGGTAGCAACCAGACAACTAGGAATGACCTTACAAAGAAAATGGTTTTGAGAACCTGGTACATGACTTCTACTTTCTTGGTAAATGAACACAACCATGGAACTCAAAAATAACAATATGGGGATACAGTTTAAAATTAATACAGAATCTATGAAAAGTCTAACCTTTAACTCTTTCTTCCCTCTGTCCACTGCAATTCAAATGCGATGTAACTATTTTCAATGGGTAACATTTCCGGACCACTTCTGTGCACAAAACTGGTTACCAGGGGTTAGGGAAAGGCCAAGATTTTCATAGAACCAGAGTTAAAGGAGTATTACTACCTAAAGCAATGCCTGGCTTTATCCTAAGGAATCCTGAGATACAATATGCATCGTGAGAAAAGGATACTGTCATCTTTCAATCGATTAAGAGGTTGCAATTCCATATCTAGCATCTGATTTAACTGCCCCAATACTTGTATTAATGAAGTAAGTAGCCAATCTCTCCACATATTTCTTTCTGCATACGTTCACTCTAGTAGAGTTACAGATGAAAATAAGAAATCCAGTTCATTAGCTATACACAGCCATAGCTATATACAGTCCATTCAATTAGCTATACACAGCCAAGATAAAAGTATCTTCAAAATTTACATGAAGCATTCTCTTACAGTCCACTATCTCTGCCCTGATAAATCTTTTTAGCAATGAGATTAGGTTGGTTTACCTTTGTTGTAATATTTAACTTAGCATGTAAAATAATCAACTAATAAAAACTTACTTGACATGAGTTTTGGAATCTGGGCTTGTCCTCTTAACAGTGGCCTGTATAAGTTTCCCTGATAGGTCGCAGGTGGTGGTGCAGCATTGCCGTAAACGCCAGCCCCTGAGCCCCTTGGCATAACATGGCTGTAAAAGGACCCCACCAACCAGAAAACAAATTATAGATCTAGCCACCACATCATAGCTGACACAAATTAAGTAAATGCTAGTAGTGGTCTCTTTACTACTAGATGTGATTAAGAGAACACAACCTTAAAAGATTTATAATTAACAAAGTTCAAAACAGTACCACGGATAGTAATGGTGACAGAATATGTTCATTTGCCACACCAAGATTCTGAATTGGTAATTATTTAGGTATTTATTAATTACTTAATTACTAATTACTAAATTAATATATTAATTACTTCATGCAAAAAGTTAGTCTACTTTTCTTTTTTGTATCATATTTCAGTTTTGTCCTTAAGGACCCATGCTGTTGCTATCACTGTATACATTGCTGCTCTGTATCTTGCTATTTTCGACTATATCAAACATTACCCTATAGTTGTCATAGTCTGCAAAATTATAATATGTACACCTACAGAATACCATGGTGACATCTTCTAGTTTACTAAACCATTCCTCTCATTGAGTATTACTATTATTGATAACAATTCATTAGAGATTTGGGCATATAACTTTATACTCCTCTAAAATTATTTTCTCAGGACAAATTCCAAGGAGTAGGAATTTGGATCAAAGTTAAGAGTTATTGTATTGATCATGTATCATACTACATACTTGTTATCTATTACGTATTACATATATGGTAATATATTGAGTAACACTTTAAACAGATTCTGCCACATATTAATTCAGCTAAAACTTTCTTGAGGGTAAAGAAAATGTTTTATTCCTTTGAAATAACTGTCAGAAAGACAGCAAAACCTCTTAAGGGAAAATAACAGAATTCTCAAGCAATACATAAAGCATAATACATATACCAAAGAAACGGAAGTGAATTTTAAAAAATGAAGAAAAGCATAAAAGCATCAAAGTCATTAAAATATTTGCCAACTAGGCTTAAGTATTTATGACATAAACACTGACCTAATGCCTGTGAATGATTCCAAAAAAGCAAAATATACAAAGGATAGCAACCTACCACTCACCCCAAAGTTCTGAATGCAGCCTGATCTAGATGGACAGGCCGCCGGTCCCGACTGAAGCCAAGCTGGGGCTTCCACTGCCGTCCATTGCTGGACTTTTCCCAGTCACTTGGTTTCAGTACTGGTGCTGGTTTTCTGACCATTTGAAAATACAATATTCAGTACTGGGATAAACATTGTTCATACAAAATAAAACTAGATAGTTTATATTTAATGGCCACATCGCTGTTACCTTGCTCCTGGAAGCATTACAGCTTTAAAAATGTAGTCTTCAGCAAACTGTGGGTCTTTAAAATTAATACTAGAAGAGAGCAAAACACAATTTAGTGATTTTAATATTACCTTGGCTTAACTATTTTAAACTGAGGTACTTTTCATGTTTAAAAAAAAGAGTAATTAAAATTCCAAAGTCTTCTCCAAAAATTCTTTTAACTGATAGTTTCATCAAATGGCTGAATATCTCCTTCCCCAAACTAATCGCTAGTACACAGCCTTCATGTAATTTTCTGTGTGGGAAGAGCCATGCTCTCACTAACTGTGGGTGACCACAGACAAAGGACAGACCCTGCCTCAACTCTCGAGAAATACCAACAGGATACTGGAGATAGATGGAAGAGGTTTGCAACAACAAAAAATTTCAAAAAACGCCTTTCATTCTGTTTAGTGTAGGATGAAGACTTTCCCTCTAGCATCTTAGGGAAGATTAGCTCTTGTCACAAAAATAAGATGCAAATGCCACCAGAAACACTTGCAAACTCAGAAAGTGAACACAAATAATCTACGGAGAAAAAAACATTAAATTTCCCAGTTGAAACCCTGTATCATGCTCTATTAGGATGTTTCTCTTCCTTCAGGAATGGTCACACTTTGAAAACTACAGAGTGACTTATTTTATAAGTCTGTACTCTTGGACTGTGAATATAAGCTTAATCAAGCTTCCTTTCTGGTGGGGTGAGTGTGCCCCAAAGCCTGGTAAGTACACAAGTTTTCCTTTTGACACAGCAGTTAAGACTCTGGACACATACAAGGTTTATACCTAAGGATATTCACAACATTAGTATTCATGTTGAAAAACTACAACCGAAATGTATGAGTAATAGTGGAGTGGTTAAAGAAACTAAGGTTCTCCCTAAAAACGGAATCCTCAATTGACATTACAAAAAATTTAGTACGAGAACACCCACTGACATGGGGAAAATACATATACAACAGACTAGACATATATTCACCAAAAAGTTATCAGTGATGTTCACTGTATTATCATCGCCTTTCCTTCTCTGTGTTTTTTTAGTATTTCCAAAATTCCTCCATGACTGCAATCAGTTGAAAAAGGTTTTATTCAAAAAGGTTTTATTGAACTGGTTGACATTTGAGACAGCTAACTTTTTTTTTCTTCAAATACTGCCACTTTATATTATTAGGGTCTATTTTCGTTGCACTGGGATTTAACTGTATATTTTAAGTACAGAAAAATAACTTCATTTATAATAAAAATGCGGAGTTCAAGAGCAGCTGAACAATACTTCATTTACTCAATCCATTCCTCTTACAACTCACTCTTCACTGGCAACCACCTTTATCTCAAATGTTCTCTACTGGGCAAGGTGGCTTAGGGCAGTGTTACAGGTTTAAGAGGGTGGCAGAGAAAATGATAGTTAAGTACAGGAGTTCATTAGGGCCTTCTAGGTACAAAGTAAAGACAGAAAATCGGTAATAAAGCAACACCTGCAACTAAAGTGTCTCAAAGCAGGTATCTTTGTGTCAGCAGGGCTTTTCGGCAGTTTATGAAATAAGCTTTAAGAGTTCCCACAGCACACGTGGTCTCAGAGTAGTGTGGGGGCACAAATGGCGGCCAGGGAGCAACCCTGCTTCCCCTTCTGTTAAAGGAAATAAGAAATGTTTAATAATATTTTCATAAGGAATAAAAGTGGAAAAGGCAACAACAGGTGCAGAAAAGATGCTGAGTCAAAGTATCTGTATACACATGCCTTCCATACATGTCTTTGTGTGGGATCAAAGCATGTGTGTATGGAGAAGAGGGAAGAGCATTCTTTCACAGGGGACCAAGGAAAACATCATCCAAGAGGCCTTGGTATAAGGTGGGACAGGACTGGTTACCAAATGAGAGAGGAAATAAATGTAACCAAGATGTGGAAAGGGGTCCCAGGACCAAGGAATAGCTCAGCTGAATTGGAACAGCAGCTGTATGAAAGTGATCTGAGTGATTACATCCTCAATTCTCCCAAGAAAGATTCATAACTAGTTCCATTCTAAAGGAGCAGGACGACACAAACCAACTTGTTTGTTACACGCAATGAATGCTTTAAGTTCTCAAGCCTTAACTCCCAGGTGGAATCTCAGTTGGAAAGAGCTAGACTGGAGCAAAAAAGTTTGTGAACAGAAGTGGGCAGAAAGACAGGCTGCCTGAACTGGGTTAATGTCCTCAGGAGGCTGTCCTGAACACAACATGAAGCTGCTTCAGGCAGTGAGGGAGTAAATATAATCAAGGAGGCAATTCAAACAGAACCTCCTGGCAACAGTGTGTCAGAGAGCAGAGGGAGAGAACCAAAAGAAGGTCTTCAACATAGTCTAGGCAAGGGCCTTCAATGTGTGCTTGAGATGAGAATGCTGGGCAGACAAAAGAAATGGCAAGTGGAAACACATTGAGGTGAGGGCTTGAGATGAAGATCTGCAAGTCATGTGCAGAAAGACTGGAAGCTAAGTGAAGGAAACAGCAAAGGTAAGGAGATAACCCCAGGGTCACAGGGATAATCTCTCCTGAAGGACAATGGTTACAATCAGAGATTTAGTAAGACAGCTGAAATCAGTGTTTGAGAAAACAAATCCATTTATTTATGAAAGATGCAGTTTACTATATGTCAACTGTTCCTCAATAAAACTGCTTTAAAAATCCCATCCTTGGGGTACCTGGGTGACTCAGTCAGTTAAGCACCTGACTCTTAATTTCAGCTCAGGTCATGATCTCGAGGTTCATGAGTTTGAGCCTGTCACTGGGCTCTGTGCTGACAGTGCAGAGCTTGCTTGTGATTCTCTCTCTCCCTCTGTGTCTGCCCCTTCCTTGCTTGCACCCTCTCTCAAAATAAATAAATCAACATTAAAAAAAAATTCCATCCTTCATGCTCATGCTCTAAAAGGGAAAACATTTCCAAGGTAATAGGAAAAAAATCTCCAACATCTCCCCTACTTCCTCTCAGAGCCAAACTCCACAAAGTGATCTATATACTTAATAGGGAGGGAACAAACCATTAGGAGACAGAAAGGGCGCATCTAAAAATAAGTTTGGAGGTCCCTATTGAAGGGACAAGGGATACTATTTTTGACCTCAAAGATTAAAGCATTCTTTTCCCGTGGACCTTTGAGTACAATTTGAAGACTTACTCTCTCCTAAATGAATTAAGCTTTCACTGGTTGAGATATTTTTTAGTAATTTGTTCCCAAAAATATATACTAAGAACTATTACATTTTTAGAAATTAAAGAACAAAAGAAGCTAAAGCACAACTCAACTGTATTTTTCCAATGTGATAACATCAGCCTCAACTTAAACAAACATCTCCAAAAAGAGAAACACGTAAAGAGGCAGGAACTCATTAGGCAAAGTCCCAAAGGGGAACTGTACTGAGATCCAAGCTTTTAAAGTTCCTTCATTTTTTTCAGGTTTATTTATGTAAGTAATTAAAATTCTTATAGACAGAGAAACTAAAATAATAGAAATTATTTTATTATAATAAAATATATAAGTAAAAATAATAGAAATAATAAAGAAAAAATGCAGATTACTCTGACAAATTTCTACCACCAGAAACAAAAGAGCTTAACTGTAGAGAGCACCAGGGGAAGGAAAGCAGTATCAGGGAGATAAGACAGAAGCAGCTTCAGGGAGGAAATGAGTTAACAGAACAGCTTATACATTCAACAGACTGCCCAGCTAAGGTAAGATAACTGTGTTTAGACGTACACAGCTTCATCCAGCTTCATCTAATTCCGTAAACAGGACTATTTTTCACCACTTCTAGGTGGCACCGTGCTGACTCATCTAGCACAAACTTCTACCCACTGAGAAGCCCTGCCCCAGGAGAAGTATGATGGACCCTTCCCTTGGTAGGGAACTTCCCTATTATTTCATATAATCACCTAACTGTTATCAGAAACACACTAAGGACAAAAATATAAAAATGGTAAACTTAAGCATGGTTGAAAATAACAAAACTGAGCAGTGCTTTCATCTGTATCACAAGTAGCACTTTAGACACTATTAGAAGAAAATACTACAGCAAAGTCTCAACAGGAAAGGAAAGGAATGTACAACACCCCTTTCCAACTCAATTCACTTTAAGAATTACCCTTAGAAATGCTATTTTAAGTACTATTACTGTTTGAGAGTGCTAGTACACTTCACAAAGATAGCAGAAAACTCTAAATATCAAGTTACTGCCTGCACTCCCCATTTGTACCCCACCTTTCCCTGATACCTTCTGTAATTAATGCTAAATCAGCATACCAATGCAAACTGTTCTTGTAGGGAAAACTTCATGATTCATATACTTGACATTTTAAAGCACTTAAAGAGTTTATAGGACTTAAGATGTCTTTTCTGACATTCTGTCAGAAGTAGCTAACCAGGTAGTGGAAGATAAACCCTTCCAAGAGTTTTCACCATCAAGTCTGTGACTAACTGTATATACTCCTCTTCCTCTAGGCTTCTGATTTCAAATCACCTGCTTGCCAGCCATAAGCATTATAGACACTGCAGTAACAGTTACATTAAAAAACTCACATTTTTAAAAAAACCTCCTTGAAGAGATAAAACACTCTATCCCTTGCCTGATTCATCCAAAGGTGACTACAGAAAGTTTGAGAAACACTTCTCTGAAGAAATAAGGGCTCCTGGAAGGCTCTGTAAAACACTGGGCTTTGACACTATGAACACTATGAACAACTGGGCTTTTACACAGGTTCAGAACTATGCTAGGTGCTATGAGAAAAAAAGAAAACTAAATGCTGCTGATGAAAATAACACACAAGAAGATTATATAAACTATAGATCACCTTGTAGAACAGAAGAAAAGCTATGAAGGATAGGCTATAAAGGAACGGGCATTCCAAACAATGAGAGGAAGATACAGAGGTTAGTGTGATAGTGATGGGAAGAGCATGGTTACAAGGAGGAGGGAGGTGTCTGTGAGCAACTGTGTGGATTTAAGCACAGAGCGATGGCTCTGCCAAACTGTGACAGACCTTGACAAAGCAAAGTTTAATTCCACTGGCACTCTAGAGCAAAGATTTCTGAGGACTGGTAGTGCTTTTAAGAGAGAGAAGACTTATAGCATATGCCAACAGAGTCAGTGGGAAGGTGGAATCAAATAAATCAGCTGGGAAGTCACTATAGTAATTCAGGAGAAGAAACTATAAAATAAAGGAAAAAATAAAAACCTACAAAATAGGCCCACTGGGAAGAGCCAGGGATAAAAAATAACAGGGGAAAAAAATTCCAGAACAGTGGTATAGGTACAGGGATTATTGTAGAATGAGAGGCTAAGCACATGGAATGTAATATAGAACTAGAGGCTCCTGAGTCTGGGCAACTGCTCAGAGACAGAAAAGAGAGATCAGCCAGGAGAACAAGTGACAGGCACTGGACAAAGAAGTATGGAACACTGAATGCGAGGTAAAACAAAGGTAGGTGTGTGTGTGTGTGTGTGTGTGTGTGTGTGTGTGTGTGTGTCTACTCCAGAAGAAAAGAAAATTGTGCTGCTGCAGTGGAAGAGAACTTCACTTTAATTTTAAAATCATATGAGGTTGTATATACTTATGAGGTTTTATATATTTAAAGTTAACAAACAATATTCTAAAGATATTACAGCTAAGCAAATTACAATGGTGAAATGCAGGATGAGGAAAATTAAAGGGGATAGCTCAGTTCTATTCAAAGTTAAGCTACTAATATACTGACTGATTTATGGGATCAGAATTAGAAAAGAATAAAAGATTTCCTAGGTCACAGCCGCCTCTATTTTCGAAGGGTCCTTCTAGGAACTTAAACACTTCAACAACCTCTCTCATACACTTTCCTACTACACTTTCCTACTCATACACTTTCCTACTACAAGTAAGACCAATGCGATGGGAAGAACCCACCTACACTCAATGGTTTCTCTGATGTGGAATGGAATACCAGATGCACCCAAACAGAGAAGGGAAAAGATGCCAGGAGTCAAAACAGAGAGAAATAACTGCAATTGGCACCGGAGGCTGCATTCATAGATTTTCCCTTATAGAGCAAACACAACACTGGGATGAACAACAAGCCCCCAAACAAACACACACACAAAAATATGCAGTAAACTGGATCAACCTCATTACCCCTCAGGGGAAACAATGAAAATTACCTCATAAGGTAAAAATTAATGTGGTCTTTCACAAATCTCTAGGAAATTAACTCAAATCAATTTTATTATGAAGCTTTTTTCAACATGTACCTGAATACACACGTAGGGATTTATCTTATACATCAGATAATCTTGTGAACATAATGGATACCAAATAATACCAAAGGCCCCTCAGGCTCATAACCAACCAACACTAACAACACCATACAAACAGAAGCTAAAGGATTTGTTAATTTTGTAATTCTTCCCTTGGACAAGTTTCTCTATCCTAATTAGAAAGGTACGTAAAGTTAACTACTTTTAGAGGGCTGGGCAGAAAGGCTCTTGAAAACATGCAGAAAAACGGAGGAGCACAAGCAAACATGTGACAATCTGAAGACGGATCCAGTGGGATTAAATGACCTGAAGCACCACTGCAAGGCAGAGACCCCAAGGGTGAACACAGAGCATCCTCAATGGATCTGCCCAAACCAGACTATTCGTGTGAAGGGCTCAAGAGCTTGGCTCACAATTCTAACTCCACCCATAACAGAAGAGCTCAAAGACAAAGAGCTAAAACAAATTATGTGTAAAGATAAACAAAACATGTGCGTAAAGATAAATAAAAGCAACTAATCTAGAAAGATTTTCCAAATTCATGACAGTTTTTTTTTTAAATAAAACTCCTTCTCACTTGTTGGGATGAGCACTGGGCATTGTATGGAAACCGATTTGATAACAAATTATATTATAAAAAAGAAAAAAGAAAAAGAAAACATCACATTCAGTCTATCACCACAATAAATACATACATATATACCTCCTAAAATTGCAGGTGCTACCTAAATCCATTAAGGATAGGAAAATGAACATGCTTTCACTTTATAATGATAAATCTAAAATGTTTCCCAAGAATCAGAGAAATAGTATGAGTGGGAAATAGTCTTCCCACACAGCCTTTTACAAAATCCTCGAATCACTAAGATGTGTTTGCCTTAGTCTTGCCTGAAGACTGCAGAAAATGATAGTAACAAAAACCCTGTTGTCAAGATTAGTAATTACATACACTAATTAAGCAAATAGTAATTTGTTGGTTTTTAATTCTAAACAATCATATTATATTTTACACACAGAAAATGCTGTCATCATGCAAGAAATGAAATATAAGTAAGTTTTCCAGGTAGCAGAAATTAGCCCTTTAAGTTTGTATATTAATTGTTGGTAAAAATTTCCATAAAATCATTCTATCTCAACCAAAGTAAAGGATGTAATAGTTTTGTTTTTAAACTCTGCAGAGCCACAACTGTAAATACAATTAAAATAATCTGTTGTAACACAGTGAAGCTGTGTGGGCCTCTGGAGTGTAGAGGTCTGTTTGCTCCTACATACAACTACTCCTAGAAACTCCTACTTTCTACCTCCCACTTACTAATCCGGGAAGAATTAGAGGTTGTCAAGGGAAACCAGAAAGCCGAGAAGCAAGCTTGTTCAATCAGTAACTTTAACAATATACATAATTTAAAGTCAAGAGGCTCTGTTCCAAGGTTTGCAACACAGGGACTTTCGAATCTCAAAGCATTGGTAGATTAATAGCTGCCATTTCCTTGTGATTCAGAGGTCTTTTTAGACTTATTTGCAAGTTACAGAGCTGTGTTTTGGTCAAATGACGTGAATTTTGGAAGACTTACCTGATTGCAGTGTTCTGTGCCAGATCTCGTAACATGGGGACAGGAGAACATACTATTCTAAAGACAAGGAAGACAGTTAAGTTGTAGCCTTCTGGATACGTGGAAGTAAGATATTACTTTAGGAAAGAGAACTCATTAAAATGTACCAACAAAAACAACATAACCAATTATAGCTTTCAAAAGGACCCTGTCTTCCTTGTTTGTAATCTCCTTAACAGAGAACTATTTTCTGCAAAAGGCTCCTATCAGAATTTGTAAAGGATACAAACAAATCAAAAAAGGGGCGTCAGGGGAACAAATAACCAAACAGAAGAATAGAACAGGCACTTTTTAAATGAGGAAAACCAACTGGTTAATAAATATACCACATGGCATTTGATTTCATTAGTAATCAGAGAAAGGCAACTGTAAGCCAACAGGCATCCACTAAATTGACAAAAATTAAGGTGATGACAATTCCAAAGATTTGCAGGAATGCAGAGCAACACCTCTCACAAACTGCCACTGAGATTATAAAATAGTGTAATCACTTTGGAAAACCATCCAATATTATGTAGAAAAGAAGATACACATACTCTGTGACCAAGAATTCCCAAACTCTGATGTCAGAACCCCTTTAAAACATTTCTAAAAATCAAGGACCTCAAAAAGCTTTTGCTTACATTGGTTATGTCTATCAATATATACCTTTTAAAAATTAAAACTACAAAATTTCTAAAATACTAATTTAAAGATAACAATAAACCTATAACATAAATAACATTTTTAATGAAAAACTATATTTTACAAAATGAAAAAAAAATAATGAGAAGTCTCATTGTCTTACATTTCTGAAAATTTCTTTAATATCTGGTTTAATATCTATCTTAATAGCTGGATTCTCTTATCTGCTTCTGATTTAATCTCCTAAGATATCTATCACACTACATTCAGTTTCTGGAAAACTCCATTGTACACTCAAGAGAGAAAGAGAGTGAGAAAAGCAAATATATCACAGCATCTTAGTATTATCATGAAAATAATTTTGACCTCATGGATCTCCTGAAAGGGCTTTAGGAACCCCCAGGGCTCCAGGAACACCCAGGGCTCCCTATACACAGTGACACAGCCACTGGGTTGAAGAGCTGGGCTCTCACCCCAAGTCTTTTCATAGTGCAGCAGGTTTTCTGTTGCTTTGTTTTCTCACTATTACTAGAAAATAAAACATGTAGGCAACAAAGACAAAATGCTAACTAAACTTCTTCCCAGTTGTACCAATTTACACAAATGAATGCTTACTGATCTGGAAGAACGGCTTCTTCATCCAAAGAAAATTTTCCTTGCATCCCATGACATAGTTCAGGAGGTACATCCACTGGCTGTGGAAAAATGCATTCTTGATCATATATCCAGAAGAATGGAAAGCAGGGACTCACACGTCTACTTGTACACCAATGCCCATAGAAGCACTATTCTTAAAAGCCAGGAGGAGGAAACAACCCAAGTTCCCATCAACAGATGAATGGATAAACAAAATGTGGTATATACACATAATGGCCATTAAAGGAATGAAATTCTGACACCTGCTACAACATGGATGAACCCTGAAAACATTAAGCTAAGTAAAGTAAGTCAGACACAAGAGGACAAATACTGCATGATTCCATTTATGTGAGTTACCAAGAACAGGTGAATTCTTAGACAGAAAGTAGAATAGAAGTTACCAAAAGTAAGAGGAGAGGAGAATGGAGATGTATCATTTAATACTGTTTAATGGATACCCAGTTCTGGAACTGGACAGTGGTGATGGCTGCACAACACTGTACACAGACTTAATGCCAAAAAATCACACACTTTTTAAGGGTTTTTAAAAAGTCAAAATGGTACACTTGTTTCTGTTTTATCAAAATTTAAAAAATGCATTTCTGATTAATCAAATAATTACACTGTCTAAAAACACCTCATGATGGAAAAAGAGACCATACCTCTGTGGAACCTGTCTGATAGAGCTCCAAAATGAAGTCGTGAAGTGGGTGATGTTTCCCCACAAATAAGACATCGCCTCCAAGACTGTTTCTTTTAGCTGGGAGGAAAGTAAGGAAAGAATAAAGATCAAACAATTACATCTGCAAGCACAACTTTTATGAGAAAATGAAACATCTAAATTTTATTTTATTTTTTAAAGTTTATTTATTTTGAGAGAGAATCCCAAGCAGGCTGCTGTCAGTGCAAAGGCTGACAAAGAGCTCGATCTCACAAACCGTGGGATCAAGACCTGAGCTGAGATCAAGAGTCAGATGCTTAACCGACTGGGCCTTTCAGGTACCCCAAGAAATCACCTAAATTTTTAAAACTTAAGTATAAAGTTTACAAAAAATAATGTAAAAGTTATAGGCCAAAATGTGTGAAGCCTCTATAAAAGAAAAATAATTTTTGACAATAAGGTTTCAAAGATCAATGACTATCGGAAAAAATTATCACTAAAAGATATCTGAATACAGTATTGTAAGATAAGGGACAAAGTTATCTGTACAGAACTCATTTGCTTTCTTTAAGAAATATAAAACCATTTCATGAGGAAACCCAAACAAATTATACCATCTGATAACAAAGACTATTCTAAGGATGGCTGACACAGAAATTATTTCTATAGGTTTATCATACTGGTGTTAAATAAATTTCCCAATAGAATCTAGCTTCCCAATTTCCCAATACTTTTAACTACCAGTATTAATGACAAAATGCCACTGTTTGTAATAAAATAACATTTTAGGTTAGCAATCTGAGAGAAAATGCCTGTGTTTGAATCTAACTTTTCAAGCAAACTGTTATTGAGGGGAGATGAAGGGAAGGAGGATGGAGGAAACTAATACAACCCAGTATGGAAAAATACTTTTGTGTGTACGTATCATACAAGAACCAAAAAGTCAAAGGATATTCTTGAAGTGCTGCTTTTTAATAAATCTAACAAACACTTGTGAGTTAAAAAAATTATAATTACTATTCAATTTATGGATAATAAATTCTAAGAAGCTGACCTTTCTTATAAAGAAAACATCAAAGGTTTAGGCCTTTATGTGAAATTTGACAAGTGGAAGAAGAGTCTAATTT
Organism: Herpailurus yagouaroundi; assembly: GCF_014898765.1. NCBI lineage: Eukaryota > Metazoa > Chordata > Mammalia > Carnivora > Felidae > Herpailurus > Herpailurus yagouaroundi. The sequence goes on along the minus strand of NW_024412427.1, from coordinate 33,061,009 downwards.
CATAGGGAAATGTAAAGTCTGTATGATATAGACTCAATGTTGAGATCAAGTGAAAGTACAATTCTTACTCTCTTCTGGAGTGAGGTCTGGGTACACCTCTTCTAGAGCAGCTCGCAGCCTTCGCTCATCCACAAAAGGCAACAGAGCAACACCTGGGGGAAAAAATGCACACCAACCACCCAGCTATTAGGATCATCCAAATTCCATTTATCATTGGTCCAAATAAACATTTCTAGTAGAATATCCTTGCTGATGTAAAAACACTTCGAAACTGAACTCTATTTGGTCAAATCTCAGATGCAAATACTTCCCATGTGGTGAGAGAAGACAAAAGTTCTATATATTTTCCATAGTTAAGAGCCATGTTTGCAGAATCTTAAGTCTATGATGATAAAAATTTTAAATTAATTGAACAAGTAGCCACCTGGACACGAGTCTTTGTCTTGCCTGACTTACGAGGATGCCCTTGGGCAAGCCAGTTAATCTGCCAAGGGCTTGAGTTTGTCCTTTCATCTTTCTGACTTGGTTTTCAACTAAAATACTCAACTAGAATAAATACATGGAATGTCTTCCAGCTCTAAAACTTCACAGTATTTTGTTTACATTTTAAAACCTAATAACTAATTTATATGCAAGAAGTTTTTAGAGACTTGCTTAAATAACTGTGGGGAGTATTCAGGCTGAAAACTGTTCTCTGGAATGTGCCAGAATTAAGGTAATTGTTTTATTTCAATCTAAATTCATAATTTTCAAAGAAGCACACCAGTAGTACAATGTCTATTACTAGAAAAATATATGAAGTTATTCAACCAAATGTGTGTGTTGTACTGTATACAATATAAATAGTCTTTTGGCTAAAAAATTTAAAACAAATGGCAAAGAGTAATGCTAAATAGAGCTAAATAATTTTGAAACTACTGACAGTCAAAACTGCTCTACTTGTGATTGTTCCCTTTAGAATGAGAAATGAAAGGCTCCCCAAGTTGTCATTAATTACTTAGCTACCATATTTTCAAAGTTTAGAAACAAGTTCAATTTCATTACCTAGTAGGGAAACATGTATTTTTTTAAAGTTAAAAAGAAACTAACTTCTAGTGTGAAAAGTGATTTCAATATTAACATCTATCATCTGAGTTAGGCTATTTCATTTACTGGTAAACATCTACACAGAAAAAAAATGTAGGGAGCTTTTCAAGTTTTGTTTAGTCATACACTTAAAACCCAAATTATCAAGCAGACATTCCATCAACTCCAAAAGCCAACTCCAACTGGTCAGCAGCTAATGACAACAATAAGGTTATTAAGCAAAAAATCAGCCCTAATGGCCAGGGTGGGAAGAAATGCATTATACCCAGATGTGACAAAGTTAGTGCCTGAGTGAGCTGATAGTAAAAATGACATTACAACCTAAAATTTTCCAGAGTGCTTATTTACAGGTAACCTAAGTAGCAGTAAAACTTAGGTAAACATAGTGCTCATACTCTCTGTGTTCAGATCTTAGTTCTATTGCTCTGTGACTTTGATCAAAATACTTAAATTCTCTGTTCATATATAAAATACACAACATTCGAAATGACTATGCTATATTTCTCTTATATAAATTAACTAAATATAAAAACACAACATTGAAAGTACACATGTTCAACAAATGTGTTTTTTTTTTTTTTTTTTTAAAGCATGTGTATTTATTTTGAGAGAGAGCTCAGCAGGGAAGGGGCAGAGACAGAATCACAAGCAGGCTCCGCACTGTCAGTACGGAGCCTGAAGCAGGGCTTGATTTCAAGAACCATGAGATCATGACCTGAGCCAAAATCAAGAGTCAGATACTTAACTGACTGAGCCACACAGGTGCTGGAATATTACATGAATACTATAAAAGAACAACAATGCACGTTCAATAAATGTTGAAAATGTACCCAGATATATTTTATCTTCTATCATTTTAAGATGCACTCAAGTTAGGCAAGAACTTAAATGTTACCATTACTTTCGATAAATTTTAAAGACATATGAGAAAAACTGTAATAGTACTAAATTTTACCTTAAAAAAATTTTTTTTTTATGTTTATTCATTTTTGAAAGACAGAGAGAGATACAGCACAAGCAGGGGTGGGGTGGAGACAGAAGAGGGGAACACAGAATCCGAAGCAGACTCCAGGCTCTGAGCTGTCAGCATAGAGCCCGATGTGGGGCTCAAACTCGTGAACGGTGAGATCATGACCTGAGCCAAAGCAGGACGCTCAACCGACTGAGCCACCCAGGCACCCCTACTAAATTTTACCTTAAAATATGTTGTGTTCTTGCTACAGTCTAATAAATGAAAATACTTACACAAAATATAAAAATATTAAAGGCCTGAATTTCAACCCACCCTAAAATTCATTTAGAATCTCAAGGGACCCCAAATACCCAAAACAACCTTGAAAAAAATAAAGTTGAAGGACTCCCACCACTTGATTCCAAAACTTTCTAAAGCTACAGGAATTAAAACAGTTTGGTACTGGCATAAGATTAGGAATAACAGGCAGCGAAACAGAGAGCCTATCAACAGGCACTCGGATACATGGTCAAATGATCATCAATAAGGGTGCCAGGACCATTTGATGGGAAAAGAGCAGTCTTTTCAATAAATGGTGCTGGGAAATGGATATATACAGCAGAAGAATGAAATTGGACCCTAACTTTACACCGTATACAAAAATTGCCTCAAAATGGATCAAACCTAAATGTTAAGACCTAACACTATAAAACTCTCAAAAGAAAACAAGGAGGAAGCTTCATGATACTGGATACAGCAATGATTTCTTGGATATGACAACAAAAGCACAGGCAATGACAAAACAGTCCAACAAAAATTGGACTTCATCAAAATTTAAAGCTTTTGTGCATCAAAGGACACTATCAAACAAAGTAAAAAGACAGTCACAAAATGGAAGAAAATAAATGCAAAATCTTATATGAGACTATGTCCAAAATATAAAAGTACTCCTACAATACAACAAAAGCACAATTCAAACATGAGCAAAAAACTTCAATAGACATTTCTCCAAAGATGTAGCTAAGCACAAGAAAAGATGCTCAATATGACTAATCATTAGGGAAATGCAAATAAAAAATATAGTAAGATCCCACTTCATAACCACTAGGATGGCTATTACCAAAAAAACAGAAATAGACACAAATAAATGGAAAAGATAATCCATACTTATGGATTGGGAGAATACTGTTAAAATGCCCATACTATCCTAACCAATCTACAGATTTAATGCAATCCCTTATCAAAATATCACTGGCATTTTTCACAAACTAGTTAACAAGGAATCCTACAATTTGCATGGAACCACAAAAAACCCAAATAGCCAAAGCAATCCTGAGAAAGAACAAAGCCAGTGGTATCACATGCCCTGATTTCAAACTATACTACAAAGCTACCGTAATCAAAACAGTATGGTACTGACATGAAAACAGACATATAGACCAACAGAATAAAACAGAGAGCCCAGAAAACCCCCACACGTATACGGTCAATTAATTTATGACACAGGAGGCAAGAATATACAATGGAAAAGAAGAGTCTCTTCAACAGATGGTGTGGGGAAAACTGTAAAGCTACATGCAAAAGAGTGACCATTTTCTTGCACCATACACACAAATAAACTCAAATGAATTGCAGACTTGAAGGTAAGACCTTAAAGCATAACACTCCTAAAAGACAGTTCTAAAACCAAAGACCCCATAAAAAGGAGAACTACAGAGCAATTTCCCTAACGAACATGGATGCAAAAATTCTCAACAAGATACTAGCCAACTGGATCCAACAATACATTAAAAGAATTATCCTTCACAACCAAGTGGGATTTATACCTGGGATATAGGGCTGATTCAATCAATGTGATACATCATACATCAATAAAAGAAAGAACAAGAACCACGTGATCTTCTCAATAGATGCAGAGAAAGCATCTGACAAAATACAGCATCCTTTCTTGATAAAAACCCTCAAGAAAGTAGGCATAGAAGGATCATACCTCATAATCATAAAAGCCATATACAAAAGACCCACCGTTATTATCATCCTTAATGAAGAAAAACTGAGAGCTTTCACCCTAAGTTCAGGAACATGACAGGGATGTCCACTCTCACCACTGTTATTCAACATAGTATTGGAAGTCTTAGCCTCAGCAATCAGACAACACAAAGAAATAAAAGGCATCCAAATCGGCAAGGAGGGAGTCAAAAGTTCACTCTTCACAGACGACATGATACTCTATGTGGAAGATCCAAAAGATTCCACCAAAAAACTGCTAGAACTGATTTATGAATTCACCAATACTGCAAGATATAAAATCAATGCAGAGAAATCGGTTGCATTTCTATACACCAATAATTAAGCGGCAGAAAGAGAAACCAAGGAATCAATCCCATTTACAATTGCACCAAAAACCATAAAAATAAACCCAACCAAAGAGGTGAAAAATCTATACACTGAAAACTATAGAAAGCTTATGAAAGAAATTGAAGAAGACACACAATAAAGGAAAAATATTCCATGCTCATCAATTGGAGGTACAAATATTGTTAAAATGTCGATACTACCCAAAGCAATCTACATGTTCAATGCAATCCCTATGAAAGTAACACCAGCATTCTTCACAGAGCTAGAAGAAATAATCCTAAAATTTGTATGGAACCAGAAAAGACCCCAAATAGCCAAAGAAATACTGAAAAACAAAGTCCATCACAATTCTGCACTTCAAGCTGTATTACAAAGCTGTAATCATCATGATAGTATGGTATTGGCACAAAAACAGACACAAGATCAATGGAACACAATAGGGAACCCTGAAATGGACCCACAAACATAGAGCCAACTAATCTTTGACAAAGCAGGAAAGACTATCCAATGGAATAAAGATGGTCTCTTCAGCAGATGGTGTTGGGAAAACTGGACAGTGACATATAGAAGGATGAACCTGGAACACTTTCTTATACCATACACAAAAGTACACTCAAAATGGATGAAAGACCTAAATGTCAAGACAGGAAGCCATCAAAATCCTAGTGGAGAAAGCAGGCAAAAAAACTCTTTGACCTCAGCTGCAGCAACTTCTTACTCAGCATGTCTTCAGAGGGAAGGGAAACAAAAGCAAAAATGAACTACTGGGACCTCATCAAAATAAAAAGCTTCTGCACAGTGAAGGAAACAATCAGTAAAACTAAAACACAACCGACGCAATGGGAGAAGATATTTGCAAACGACATATCAGATAAAGGGTTAGTATCAAAATGTATAAAGAACTTATCAAACTCAACACCCAAAAAACAAATAATCCAGTGAAGAAATGGGCAAAAGACATAAACAGACGCTTCTCCAAAGAAGACATCAGATGAAAAAATGCCAACCGACACATGAAAAAATGTTCAACATCACTCATCATCAGGGAAACAAACTAAAACCACAAGGAGATACCACCTTACACCTGTCAGAATGGCTAACATTAACAACTCAGGCAACAACAGATGTTGACAAGGATGCAGAGAAAGAGGATCTCTTTTGCACTGCTGGTGGGAATGCAAGCTGGTGCAGCCACTCTGTAAAACAGTGTGGAGGTTCCTCAAAAAATTAAAAATAGAACTACCCTACGACCCAGCAATTGCACTAGTAGGTACTTACCCAAGGGATACAGGTATGCTGTTTTGAAGGGTCACATGCACCCCAATGTTTACAGCAGCACTATCAACAACAGCCAAAGTATGGAAAGAGCCCAAATATCCATCGATAGATGAATGGATAAAGAAGACATGATATATATATACAACGGAGTATCACTCGGCAATCAAAAAGAATTAAATCTTGCCATTTGCAACTACGTGGATGGAACTAGAGGGTATTATGCTAAGCAAAATTAGAGAAAGACAAATATCATATGACTTCACTCATATGAGGACTTTAAGATACAACACAGATGAACATAAGGGAAGGGAAGCAAAAATAATATAAAAACAGGGAGGGAGACAAAACATAAGAGACTCTTAAACACAGAGAACAAACTGAGGGTTGCTGGAAGGGTTGTGGGAGGGGGGATGGGCTAAATGGGCAAGGGGCCTTAAGGAGGATGCTTGTTGGAATAAACACTGGATGCTATATGTAGGGGATGAATCACTGGATTCTACTCCTGAGATCATTATTGTACTATATGCTAACTTGGATGTAAGTTAAAATTAAAAAAAAAAAAAGAATCCTAGAAGAAACCGTAAGCTCCTTGACTTCAGTCTTAGTAATAATTTTTTTTTTTTTTTTTTTTTTTTTTTTGGCGAGTGCCCTCAGGCAAGGGCAACAAAAGCCAAACTAAACCAAGGGGACCACATCAAACTAAAAAGCTTGTGTTTCAGCGAAGGATACCACCTACAAAATGAAAAGGCAACCTACTGAATGGGAGAAGGTATTTGCAAATCATACATCCAGTAAGGGGTTGATATCTAAGATATATAAAGAACTTGTACAACTTAATACCAAAAAAACAAACTCAATTAAAAAATGAGCAGATGTGAACAGATATTTTTCCAAAGGCATGCAGATGGCGAACAGACACATAAAAAGGTGTTCAGTATCAATAATCATCAGGGAAATTCAAGTCAAAACCACAATGAGATATCACTTCACATCTTTAAGAATGGCTATTATCAAAAAGACAAGAAAATAACACGTGTTTGTGAGAATGTGGAGAAAAGGGAACCCTCATACACTGTCGGTGGAAATGGACACTGGTGCAGCCACTATGGGAAACAGTATGAAGGTTTCTCAAAAATTAAAAATAGAATGAATGTATGGTCCAGCAATTCCCACTTCTGGCTACTGATCCAAAGAAAACAAAAACACCAATCTGAAGAGATATATGCACCCCTTTGTTTACTGCAGCATTATTTACAACAGCCAAGATACGGAAGCAACCCAAGTGTCCTTAGACGAATGGGTAAAGAAGATGTATACAATGAAATATCAGTCACAAAAACGAATAAAAGCTTACCATTTCCAAAAACATCAATGTACCTACAAGGTATAATGCTAAATGAAACAAGTCCCAACAGAGAAAGACAAATACTGTATGATTTCACTTATATGTGTAATCTAAAAAAAAAAAAAAAAGCCCCAAACAAATGAGCAAACAAAACAAAACAGCAACAGACTCATAGATATAGGAAACAAACTGTTGGTAACCAGAGGGGAAAGCAGGTGAGGGGGCAGGCAAACTAGATGAAGTGGATTGAGAGGTATATGCTTCTAGTTATAAGTCAGTCATGGGTATGTTATACTGCATAGGAATACACTCAATAGTACTGTAATAACTTTGTATGGTGACAGACGGTAATGAGACTTAATCATGGGAATTATTTCATAATGTATAAAAATAGCAAATCACCATGATGTACACCTGAAAGAGGGTATTATATGTCAATTATACTTCAATAAAAAATACCTAAATACGTAAAAGCCATTTACCGAATAAAGAAAAGAAAATAACAAATGTTAGCAAGGATGTGAAGAAATTGTAGCCATTGTGCATTGCCTCACTTTTCCTCCGGATGATTTATACTACAATGGTATATACAGAAAGCAAGACATCTGCACACTTATATACTTATATTTTTACTTCACTCCCTTTTATTCTCCTATGCCTCCACTCCCTGTAATCAAAGCATTCTCCACAAAGCACCTTCAAAAACAATCTAAGACTCCAATCCATTTACATATAACAAAATATGACCACAGAGCATACTTGCTAACCTCAATCAATGGGTTACATTTCCCATTATCAATTATCATTCCATTAAAGAAATAATGAAATGTCTTTCACTACATAAACCAAAAGTCAACCCTAAAAATCTCATAAAATGATTTTCAAATGAATACCCCTTTGTCTCACAATTCTGAGTCATGTTATTGGTCATCTGCACCAGAGGAAATAACCAAGGAAAAAGTAAACACATAACTTTACCAAACTGATTATCTTAGAAAAATATATGGGGGAAGACAAGATTAAAATGATTGCTGAAAAGGGCTTTGGCATGAAATAATAGTTGACTTACTGTGTGACAGAATTCTTTATTGTTTTTTACATTCAGTCATCATCACACATTTGCTGAGTGGTAAACAGCACCTTAAATTTAGTAGTACTAATTTAAAATTGACATTCTTATAAAAACTGTAAACAGAAGGAATGAGAAAATAACAGCTAACTAAACAAACAGGAAATGATTACTGTCAAGTATTTAAAACTAAATTTCTTATACATTTTTCATCTTCAAATTTCCATGGGGTATAAGTGAATCTCCACATGGACACAACCATGTTTTTTTATTTGTCAGCAATCTTACAAGGTGCCAATGAGCTACAGACTAGGAGCAAGTCCCAAGTCCCATTAATCAATCACAAAAGAGACAAAAGACAGAATGATTAATCTCTTTCAGTCTAATTTACTGTTTATCAGAATGTTACTAATTACTACTAATCACTGATAATCCCAGGTCGGATGGAAAAAAATGAAATTTTCACATGTAATTCTTAAAATATTTACTTTTTAAAATTATTTTTTATTATGTTTCTTTATTTTTGAGAGGCAGAGAGAGACAGAGCATGAGCATGGAATGGGTAGAGAGAGACAGAGACACAGAACCCGAAGCAGGCTCCAGACTCTGAGCTGTCAGCACAGAGGCTGACACAGGGCTTGAACTCATGAACAGTGAGATCATGACCTGAACTGAAGTCGGACACTCAACCAACTGAGCCACCCAGGCGCCCTAAAATATTTATCTTTTTAAAAAAACTTTATTATTTTGAGAGACAGAGAAAGCGTGAATAGGGGAGGGGCAGAGAGGAAGACAGAGAGAATCCCAAGCAGGCTTCAAACTGTCAGTGCAGAGCCTGATACGGGACTCGAACCCATGAGTGAGTTCATGACCTGAGCCAAAGTTGGACGCTTAACTGACTAAGCCACCCAGGTGTCCCAAAATATTTCTCTTTCACAGAAATTCTTTCATCCCATAAATCATGTTTTCTTACAGTTTACCAAAAGGAGAAAATTATTTTAACAAAAAGGAATAATGTCTAAATTTTACCTTGCCATGCATATTTCTTCCCATTCAAATCAATAGCAAAATCTTCAGGGTAGAAGTCAATTATACTAGAATCCTGTATCAGGGAGAAAAATAAAGATTCAAAACAAAAGTCACACATGCATGAGTTATAAAGAATTTGACATTTCTTTCATTCATGTTATCAGGCCCGATGAGAAAATGAGGTTTTATTCCTTCAAAAACTCGTTATTAAGATATCAAGTCATTAACCCCAGTAGTAAAACAAAATTAACAATTTTATTTAAAAAATGGGGGGCGGGAAGGCATTATTATAGAAAAATTTTAGAACTGACAACTGTGAACCCAAGACAGTCAATGAAGAGTTTACAGACTAATAATTCCTACTTCATGCCAGGGTCTCCCCTGCTTTCTATCTGGCACATAAAACAAGCGCAGAGATGATCTGAGGTAGCCCAGTCTGAACTCTGGAAGCCACTACACATGGTGGAAATAAATAAAAATAATAACTTACAGGTAGGCTGAGAACAAAGTAACTGTTACAAGAATTTCTCCCAGGGGCCTCTGGGTGGCTCAGTCATTTAAGTGTCCGACTGCAGGTCAGGTCATGATCTCGCAGTTTGTGAGTTCAAGCCCCACATTGGGCTCTCTGCAGTCAGCATGGAACCCGCTTCAGATCCTTTGTTCCCCTCTCTCTCTGTCCCTCCCCCACTCACGTGTGCTTGCTCTCAAAAATAAAAATACACATTAAAAAAAAGAATTTCTCCCCAACACAAATTAATTTTATTTGCTGGGTAAGGGTTCTGATGACCAAGGAAAGTAAAAAATAAAAAGGTGAAAAGTATAGAGAACTCAGTACGAAGACACTTACGGGATCACTCATGAGCTTCCGCCATGATGGAGGTAGAAAGTTACCACTTGCAGCTGGAAAAACTCCCATAAGTTGTTCCAGTGGTTTAAACTGCAAGAAAGAAAAAAAGTTTAAGATAAAATACACAATTTTTTATCTAAGCCAAAATTCTATGAATTTTATGACTCGAAATAACTAGGCTTACCGGTTTAGTGCCCTTCTCAAAATCAGATGGCATGTCTGCAATTCCTTCAAAGTCTGAAGCAAATGGTGCATAATGGAATGGATAATACCATTTCCAGGAAGCACAGCCCTAGAATCATCACCAAAAAACAAAACAAAAACAAAAAAACAAAAAACAAAAAACAACAAAAAAACCCAAACCCAAAAACCTATGTTCAGTATGGACACAGTAAAGCAAACAAAACTTAGAGTATTATTAACCTATAATATTCTATTTGTAAAACATGACTTCCAGTGCACATTCCATATATTAATTTTTTCCTATAAGTCCTAAAAGTTGTTTTGATTAACTGAACTTTTACTTTATATCAATGGCTCCTTGATTTAGAAACTACTGCATGGGGTGCGTGGGTGGTTCAGTTGGTTGAGCATCTGACACTTGATTCTGACTCAGGTGATGATCCCAGGGTCCTGGGATTGAGCTCCACATGGGGCTCCAAGCTGAGTGTGGAGCCTACTTAAGATCTACCCCCCCCCACACACTCTTTCTTTCCCCTCCTCCCTCCCTCTGGCCCCTTCCCCCCTTGTGCTTTCTCTAAAAATAAAAATCTTTTTTTCTTTTTAAAGTTTATTTGAGAGAGAGCACGTGTGCATGCACACGAGCTGGGGAGGGGCAGGGAGAGAAGAGAGAGTCCCAAGCACGCTCCGCACTATCAGCACAGAGCCTGATGAGGGACTCAATCTCACGAACCATGAGATCATGACCTGAGCCAAGATCAAGAGTCAGACACTTAACTGACTGAGGCACCCAGGCACCCCCCGCCAGAAAAAAAACAAAAACAACAACAACAACAAAAAAAACCCACAAACTACTGCAAAGCATTTTTAATAATTAGTAGTTAACACCAAACTTTATATTTACAAACAAATTTGGTGAAGATTTTTATCCTTAAAATGTGCTTGGAGGTATTTCTTTCCAATTCTACAGCTGCCATCACCAAACAGAATGAAGAGTGGTGGTAGCTGGCACTTACCTATAGCACATAGATGGTAAGGCACATCACTGAAACAGTGACTGAGTAAAACTGCCAACAAAAGTTTCATTTTACAATTCCCTATTACATTTTCATTGTGACAACTTTCTCTTTACTATAAAAATATTTAAGTAAACCTATCAAAAAGAAAACAGTAAGTTTTACTGATAGAAAAGTCCTCCTAATATGTTTTGATTCTATGCCTAGGGAATTAAAACCTTGAGGACGAAAGTAAAACATGAATTTGCAGTATTTTACAACCTAACTTAATGCATCCAAATTACACTTTCCACTTAATGACAAACTCCATCTTTTCTCAGATCACACCAAACCTAACTTGTTTTGCTCTCCAAGAACGAAACCAGGTATTAACTACTAGTTTTACAATCCCCTCTATGTCTACCTAATCTCTCACACTCTGACATCTCAATTATCAAAAGCTTAAAGTCAGATACAGATTACTCCAATTATCATGCATTTCATGTAACATCACTACATTACACGGAGGAAATGGTTATCATTCAAATGTCTTTCGAATTCTTACTAGTATTTTCTAGGCTTTGTCCTTTGTTCAGTCATTTAGTGACTGTCTATTAATTACTTAGTTATTTTTAATTTCCAATTAAAAAACCATTATACTTTAATCACGTTAAAGACAAAGTACACTCAACCATACTACTTGACACCGAAATCTTTAATAAGCAAAACAAAAATTATCTTTGTTTATATATTAACACTTGAGAAGCTTCAAAGGGTTTACAAACAAATATTATTTAAGGTAATGAATTTCTGAACAAGAAGCTTTTAAAAAAATGAGTCTGGATTTAATTTCATAACACAGCTCAATAATACACATTATTATAAAAATTACTATCTTCCTTAAATTAGGTAGGTTTAGAGGAAAATATTCTCTGTACCTGGTAATAATATCGAAGAACCCAGCAGAGCCCCTCAACGTAAGACTGTACAACTTTACGACGGAATTTCTCATCAGCTGCATCAACATCAAATTTGTTCTTGTAGTACCGCTGTTTCCAACCAGCTTCCCATAGCCTAAAATCCAGGCAAAGCCGGTTCATGTCGAATGAATACTTTCAGTAACTGTTCACTGATTTATCACCCAAACTATTTTATATTTAATATCCAGGTGAAATGTTAATGAGTTAAGCAGTAATGCTAACACAGCTTCATTTAATCACTTCTAAAAGCCCACTTACACAGGACTTACTATCAACTTAAGAGATAAACATCAAAAACCCAAATGATGAGTCTAGTAAGACCATTAGAAAGCAACATTTTGGAAAAAGAATAACTATTTATTAAAGTAGATACTGAGTATTTGTTTGCTCAAATGTTAATACTGTTTTACATGTTTTTTGATTGTGGACCAATTCTAAAACTACATTTTAAGATTCAAATACTGAAGATATTTCAAGGTCCTCTGTTTGTAAAATACATTTAAACTAAATAAAGGAAGCCAATCAAATTACTTAAAAAAAAAAAAAAAAGAGTTACATGTGTAATTTTTTAAAAGGTAAAAATGGTTTATAAGATAATCTAGGAACCAGGCAGAAAATTATGTTTATATCTACTTTCCCCATCTGTGGGCCTTATTCTTCTTTCAGCTAAGAGCTGTTGGCTTAAGGGAAGGACACATAAACACATATATGCATGTTCTGGTAAAACTTAGAAGTAGGTTCACTTCTAATTCACTAAATTCTCATTTGTCACTGACAATACACGTGAACTATACGTTTTTCACTCAAAAGTATATATATATTTTTAAATACTCATTTTTCATTCTCTGAAAGATTTAAACATTTTATCGAAGAACACAAAGAAGCCAAAGAACACTAAAAAAACAAAACAAGACAGATCAAGAACATCAAGATGATTCTCATTTAAGGGCTATTTTATACCATGTGCCACATCTTACAAATTGCAGTCATGTTCCAGAATATACCACATCAATTTTAATTTCCTCCCACCTGCCCCAAGGATTCACAGGACATCACTTAGGAGAAATATCCTCTATGATGCAGACTGTAATTGTTTTACAGAAAATATTAATGAAATACATGTTAAGGGTCCCAAGCATTTCTTAATAGAAGCATTTCTACCTTGACTATTCTCAGCACCGGGATTACACAATAAAGTACTAATAAATCAAGTTAACTATTAAGCTGGTATCGATCAAGATGGCTACACAATAAAACAGAAAACATACTCTAAGAGGAAAATCCAGAGTTGCAGAAACAGAGGATCAGGTAAATGTTCAATCACAAGTCACCAAAGATCTCAGAATCTGACATCAAAGGACGTTAGGAAAATACAGAACCATATATGACACTTGAGAAGTTTCTCATCATAAATGCAAACATACCATCCACGTCCTATAAAAGAAGCATGAATTGTGGACCACTATTGTTTAACTTTGAAATATATCATTTTGCTAAATTCTTAATTAGTTATAATTATTCAGATTGTTGGCCTTTTGCACTTGGAACACAGGGTTCAAATACGGATTTAATTACATGAGAGGCTGTTAATCTTACATAATGATCTCAAATCTCTGGATAAAGAATCAAAATTTCTCATTACAAATTTCAAGTATACAGCTCAAGGGAAACTTCCCTGTCATGAAATATAATTGTACAGATCCAAGTCTGTGGTTTTAAAAAATATACATGTTTATCTCTTTTGCATATTTCATTTGAGGATGAACCTTTCCAACTGAGATTAAAGCAAACTATATTAAGTATCCAAATGTAACTGAACTTTCTGTGTTAAGCAGCCTGAAGATTTAATCTCAAAACAGTAACATTCAGATCACATAGTCAGAGCTAAACACCTCATGTCTAGCCGATCTAGTGCCTGGTCTCAGAGGGAAAAGTGGCTTGGAGGACAAAAACCTGCACGCATACTAATCTAGATACTTAGGTTTAACAGCTATAGCTTACACATCTCACTGGAATTTACTGACTATTCTAACCCTCCACATTAATTACTGGTGGATAAAAAGATCACAGGCAAGCATCTGAAGGCAATGCTGCTCTAAGCTAAATAGCATTAATTAGACAGCATCTATTTCAGCAATTTGATAACAAAGTGTTACCAAAAAATGGTTTCACCTGACATTATCCTCTGGCTCAGGTTCACTGTCACTGTCTTCTGCTTTTCGCTTAATTCCTCCTATCGGAGATGGGGAGCCATCAGAAGTGAAACTTGTATTAGGAGACACTGAAGGACTCTGCAAACAATTATAACATTACACAGAAAGGATTTAATTATTCATTTCACACAAGAAGTTACATCCAACTGCTGTTACAATCATGCTTCATGATAATACATTTTTTAAAGCTATTAAATAGATATGGTAAACATATTTAGAAAATACAAAGACTGATCTTGGCCTATGCCACTTCTTCAAAAAAGAATAATATAGTTTCAAGCTTCCTATGCTTAAACTCAAAAGAATCTGAACATTGTCAGAATAAAAATTATTTCAGAAGAAAAAAGAATTTAATCTTATAAATTTTTAAAAATTATAGGGCTTGATTATTTTTTCTTTGGTGGTTCCTCACATTATGAATTCACAACCACTTTATACCAAACAAATAGCAAAGTTGGGAGGGGGAAAATATAAATACATAAATTAATAATATACAATATAATCAATGCTGGAGACAATGAAGTTAAATGGTAAGTGCTCAACCTCACGCAACCATCAGGAAATCAACAGTTTAAAGACACTCTGCCAGGTAAGTGATAAAATTATTGATAATGTTTTAAAATTCAATGTACAAGTAAAAATCTATCAGTAACTTAGAAAAATGCAGATTTAGTATTTCAAAGACTTAGATACCACTTTAAATTCAGTATTATCTTCCCTTTGTAACTAACTCAGGAAACACAGTGAACACTCTAAAGTATTTCAGTATTTCATTAAAAAATTAAAATTTCCTGCAACTTTAGTTTTTCATGTTATGACCAAAAACACAAGTGGCAGAAAAGGTTTTAATGATAAGGTTTTTCTTCTGTTATACAGAGTATATTAAATGTTGTGAGTAAACTGAATTATTTTTAAATTACTTTATGAATGTAGTTTACACCATAGGTCAAAAAAAGTTACAACAAAGCAGAGCTTATAACTTTCTTTTAAAAATGTATAATTTCCATTTTTTTATGATACTATATGGCCAATACGTTAAAAAAAACACACAAAACTATAAAAATAAATTCAGGAAGGCGCGGTTGTATTTGAAACTGAGATGGGTATTTTCAGTCAGACAGATCTGAGTTTGAAATACCAAGTCCAACCTTTATAGGTTATACAGCCTTAGACAATTTACCTCTGTTAGCCTCAACCTGAAATGGGATAATGTTCTCTTTGGAGGTTATTGCGAGGATTAAAGGAAAATGATATGAACGATACGTATGAAAGATCAACAACACAGGCTGCCTACATGGCGTAAGGTGGGTCACCTTTCAAGAAGTCATCACTTTTATTTTTCAAACCCAACACTAAATCCATTTGGATTAAATTATGAGATGATATTCATAGCAATCATCTAAGTACAAAGAAGTTGGATAAAAAGCAAACTTTCCCAAACTGACAAACAAGATAAAAAAAAAAAAACAAACAGAAAACTATCTTTAGATAACAAATACAACTGCAACAGAAAACAAAAAGTAGCTTGTTCTTTAATACCAAATCTCTACTGCTCTTTTTTTGTTCTCTCTCTACCAACAAAAATAGTCTTTCCTGAACATACCAGATTTATACCAATTTATTCAAATTCCTTTTTAAAAAACTCTTTTTTGCAATCAAATTTTATCAAATGGCTGCAGATATAGTCAAACCATACTTTTCAGAACGCAAAACTTAAAAACACAGATTTATGAGGAAACAGAAGCCAGCTAGTAAAACATTAACAACGTTGACCATCAAGTAGACACTACTCAATACTGGACATGTCCAACAGCTTTAAAAAAAAAAAAAAAAGCACAAACTCTGTAACTCAAAAGGCAACCTTTAAATGAACTGGTAATTCAGCCTTGTGATTTCCTTAAATTTATAACATTCTAGATGAAAAACCCTCTACGCCAAGACTCCAACAGAAATAACTGTGTCAAGGGGAATTAAGATAGGATCAAATAAGCAACCTAATCACCAATCTCCCTATTCCTACTCCCATGGCAGACATTATTAATCAACGGTGGGTCTAGTCCTGTGGAGCTTTAGTATGATACTGGAATCTCTCTCAAAGCAATCACAGCTGGCCAAGTTTAACTCTGCCATACTCCCTGGGATTAAGAAAAAAAGCATTGTATCATCAACATGGTGTCTGACAATACAAGTCACTTAGTTCCACTCTGTGGAGAAGGCAGTCACTATTAAATGATGGACATCAGCCTTTTCTGTTCTATTCAAGTGCCTCATCGCATATCCCACTGTTAATGGTGAAAGGAATAAGACAAGAACACAAAAATCAAACAGAACAAAAAACAGAACAGAAACCCAGGCTGCTTCTCTCAGGAGATGCAAAATCTCAGTTCCCAAATTCCAAATCTAAGGTTCTAAAACTTCAAAATGGAAACTGGCGAGAATATAAATCAGTCTCCTAGTATGGCAAAGATTCCACAAATAGGACTGCCCTGTAATAAAGGATTTGAGCATAAATAGGATAACAGAATAATGAAACTTAAATATCAAAACTTATACAATTTCCTTGAATATATAACAAAAATTTACACTAGATCTCAAGCCTTACAAAACATATTTCCTCTCTCTATAGTACACATTTTCTCTCTTATGCCTACCAACCTGAAATAAGCAATCGTTTTGATTATTTGCTGTCCTTCAATTCGTGGTCTGTTCCCTCACCCCTGCTGCTACCCTGTCATGTGCTCTGTGCTCAGTGCTGCCACTGAACAACAGGAAGCTACTGGACAGAGTACAGCCTTGCTGGCTGAGATGATCTGCTTCTTCAGTTTGGATCACCAAGTTTAAACAAGGAAGGACTGCAGGTGGCAAATCCATTCAGTTCCTGAGTTTCTAAGTACAGAGCAACCAGAATTTGGATAGCGAGAGCTACCTTAAGATATATATTCAAATCTATTCCATTCCTGAGTTGGAGGGTAAGGGTTTGGGCAGTGAGAAGTGCTTATTTTTGACAGACTGGGATTAGTCTGTAAAATGTCCATAACTGATCCCTGGAAAGAAAGGGGAAAACCATTTTTCTCTCTTGTCCCCTTCAAGCTTCTAGCACCCAGTACCTTTGGTTGCATTACAGAAACCCTACAGCCTCTTAGCTATCTATATTTGCATGCATTTTCTTTTCTTTCATGTTATTTAGATATTTACATATTGATAATCATGGATTCAGCAAAGTTAAAAATATCTCAAGGCAAAAGAAATTGAGAAAACTACAAAACAACTCCAGGCTGAGTAACAAAATTCACACACAACTGCAAGAGACCTCTGATGGTCCCCACTTTTCAATGCCACATGAAAAGTAAGTCACTTACAGAGTTATTCTGCATCCTCATTTCATAGGCTGCTTGTCTTGGATTACTGGCTACTTGAGAACCTGGTGAATTTCTTGAACCCAAGGCATGTGGGGTTAATATTCCACCAGGAGAGAAAGCTGGTTGATCTCTCTAACATAAGTGGAAACAAATGTAGAAATTAAAATTACATCACAACACAGATGACAGGAAGAAAAGAAGGCAATGGAACAGGATTCTCACTGTAAGCACTTAAGGAGGAACTGGATTTCTGTTAGCATTTACAAACTGCTAGCACAATTTGATCTGATGGTAACTCACCCTGTAAACAATATCCTGTAACATTTAATAACTGTTTTAAAAGTACATAATACATTGTTCTGATACACAGAATCTACTCATGTCTCATTAAGCTATTCTATGATTCCTGACAATTTCAAAACACATTCAAGAAACAATTTCAGGCACATGAAAATAATAGAACTATTAAGGTTAAAAAAACTAGTCAAGAGTTTAATCTATACTTAGGAAAAACCATTTTTATTTACCCTTCACCTAGCTAGAATTTAACTCTTCACTTCCAATTAGAGCTGTAATTAGTGACAGTTGTGGCTGACTGATACAACACACTTGTTACACAGGTACTGACTGAAAGAAAATAGCAATACATAAGGTAGAAATCAAATATGCCCCTCTGAATCTAGTGGTTTTGAACATACCTGTAACAATAAGGAACTCTACTTTTCTCCCTTCCAGAGTCCCCAACTTGCTTACTTCTAATAAAATATAAAAATAAATGGGGTGCCTGGGTGGCTCGGTCGGTTAAGCATCTGATTCTTGATCTCAGCTCAGGTTATGATCTCACAGTTCGTGGGTTCAAGCCCCGCATCAGGCTCTATGCTGTCAGCACAGATTGTGGGATTGTGTCCTCCTCTCTCTGCTTCTCCCTGACTTGCTCTCTATCTCTCTCTCAAAATAAATAAAAATAAACTTAAAAAATATAATAATAATAGTAATAATAATAAAAGGCAGTCCTTAAACTCCATGAGTTTAAAATCTAGTAAAGAAGCAAGAAAAATAAGAACTAAAGAAGTAACTACAGAGCATTATGCAAGAAGTAAGAAAAATATCACAAGCAAAAGCAGCAGAGTTCAGAGAAAGGACTGCTAATCCTGGATGAGGGTGGAGGCCTTAAGAGAGGCCCTGGTGGAAAAGCTAAGATGTGAGGGAGTCGTGAAGTCAGAAATCCACTCGGAGCTAGCAAGTGCAGGCAATGCTCTGAGTCAGGAGGGACGTGATACATTCAGAAGACAGGAGGGAAAAGCCGGGCGGCTACAATCAGACCGGATCAGAGTACATTCTGCATGCCAGACTGAGACAGAAGTGGGTTCTGAGGGAACTACAAAAATCACGGGTCATTTCCAAGCAGAGAAACAACAGTTTCAGGAAGATTAACCTGACAGATGTAGACAGAATGCAGTAACTTTTAAGAGGATATAAAGGGTTGACTGCTTTTATTACAGAAACAATACCTGATAATGACAAAAAAATTCAAATAGCTAAGTGCCCCATGCCCATCAAGTGCATCCTTTCAGACTCCAGAGCTTAGAAAAAACACCAGCATTCTTTCTCTAGGCAAGACAGCAGCTGGGTAGACATTATGTCCCTAACCAACTCCTATCAGAGAAGAAATAAAGTAACTGCAATGAACATCTTTCTCCCAAACTGTAAACTTAGGCTATTGCCCATCTTACGAAATTAATTAAAACTCACCTTCATTCTCTTTCTTTTTTCTTTCTGTCGTCTTCTAAAACTGTCCTAAAAGTATAAAATCCACATATTCTGTCAAATAATTACACAAAAATGTCAGAGTTAAACATTACCAGGAATGATTTGGGAAACAATTTAAGTCTTAAAGGAAGACCCCAGAAACCTAGACATATATAATTAAACTAGGCAATGGACCATATGTTCAAAGTGGTGTTTATCAGAACCTTTGACGGACACAGATCATTCTAAATGGAGTTTAGATATAATTTGTTCCTCTTAATTTTTTTCACTAAGCTTTTGACATCATTTCAGGAAAGAATACAAGTCATGACAAAGACTCTTGGTTTCACCCTGGAGCAAATAGGCTGTCAATATGGAGAAGATGCAAGTAAGTAAGAAAACAAATAATTCTAAGTTTTAGCTGTATACAGTTAATAACCAAGATGTCCATTTAAAAACAAACTGACAATTTAATAATGAGCTTGTGTTACCTAAAAAGGGCTTGACCGTTCCTAATTCTGTAGCATGCATGGCACAGAGTGGGTAAAGAGAGAAGTGGGGCTCTATACAAACATCACCCCCCTGCCCCACACACCAGGTTCTAAGAAGTCAATCTAATGAAAGAAAGGAAGGAAATTCAGATGTCTGCCCTGCTCATTCTGAGCCAATTTAATCCACAAGAAAGGGTCCACTCTGCATGGATTCTTCCCCTCCGCTCATTTTCAAAATGTAGTCACGGTTTCAATTAAACAGGATTTGGGGTTGATCTTGTTTCCCACTAACTGGCCATTCAAAGGCCTCCCTGGCCCCAGCATTCCTCCCATGCCCAAGATTCTGTGAGAATCAAGGCACTGGAATGTCAACTGAGGTCCTATGACAGCCCAAAACAGGGGCTAGAATTACTGTACTGACCGCCACCTTACTAGCTGCACTTCTCTGCTCTTCCAGATCAGTAATGCCAACTGTAAAATAACATCCTTAAATAAGATCTTTAATTTGTACTTTCTGTCAAAAGAGAAGCTGAATGTTGGATATATGGTGAATGACTACCTTAAAACCTCCGAAGATATGAAATGCACCAACTTCTTTAAACAAGATTTCCTCTCCATCTTTAATGAAATGTCTCTTATCTAGGGCACCAATGAGCTACAGACTGTAAAATTCACTAGTCAGTTTTCAGTCCACATCTGACCATGACTCTCCATCTTGAATCATGCTCTTCACTTGGGTTCCCAGCCACTACACTCACCTGGTTCTCCTCTTTCACTCTTGCTGCATGCCTTTGCTCCTTGACTCCCCAACCTCTAATGTTAGTGTTCCTCTGTGCCTAATACTTGGACTTTTCTACTCTCATGAGAATAGTCATCTGGTCTCATGGCTTTAAACACCATGTAAATGGTGATGAGTCTCCAACCAGGACCTCTCCACCACCTCCTAGTCTTCTTTATCAGTTACTCAGACCATTTTTCAACTGCTCAGACAAAAATGCCTTGGAGTCATTCTTTATAACTTTGCTTCTCTCAGCCTAACATCAGCCAATCCAGTGGCTCTACCATCAAAACATATTCAAATTTCAACTACCTCTTATCATCTCCACTGCCACCATGCTGGCTCCCTTGGATTGCTGCAAAAGAGCCTCCTACCTAGGCTCACTACTTCCATATAGTCTCAATACAGCAGCTAGAGTGATCAATCCTTTCACATGTGCCAGATCTTGTTACTTCTATACTCAAAGCCCTCCACTGATGTAGAATGAAAGCTAAGTCCTCATAATGGCCTACAGGATCTTCCCAGAATGGGCCCTGAATCATTGTTCTGATCTCTTCTGTCACTTCCCTCTTGTTTCCTCTGCTCTTGACATACTGGGTCCTTACTGTTCTGTCAACATCCTAGGTACACTCCCTACAGCCTCTGCACAGCCTATTCCCCCCGGCTTGAAATGCTCTTCTTACAAACACCTGTATAGTTTACTTCTTCACATTCTTAAGGTCTTTATTCAAAGTCATCTGTCAGTGAGGCCTTCTCTAATCACCTTTTCTAGAACTGCAATGACCTCATATCCACCTTCCCAGATATTTTCTCACCTGCTTTAATTTTCTTCATGGCACTCATCACTAACATATTATATACTTTACTTAGTTTTTGTGCTTATTGTCCACTTCTGGAAGAATGTAAGCTCCATAAGATCAGGAATTTTTGTCAGCTTTTTTGTATTTTTTTTTGTTAGATCAATGACACTCAGAATACTATCTGGCACATGATAAATACTTAATAAATATTTGCTGAATATTTGCTGAATAAATGAGCATTTGTGAGATAAGACAAACATAAAAGCTTATAAAATAAAAAGCATCACCTTCAACTGCTCAATTTTAGTAACAAATATTGATGCATCACTTTTCTACCATCTATTTTGTGCTATGAACTCCTCTGGAAATCAGTCAAAAGCCACAGACACACTTTCCAGGAAAAAACATATACCTGGATACTTTTACATTGAATTTCTGAGGGTTCATAAATTTCCCCCAAAGACCAACCTTGCTGATGAACACTGTATGATGTCAAGGAACACCAAAAAAGATCCAAAGCTGTAAAATACCCTCTCTGCTAGTCCAGTTGGAAACCATATTAAGTATTTTGGTATCTATCAAATCCCATAATCCTGCTCTAATGCCAAATATCACCAATATTTATTAGTACAAAGTCTGCTAAAGCCATGTAAGAGCGCTGTTCTAATAAAAGTTTTTATATCAAGTAGTACACAGTACATACGTTTTTTTTCTTAAGCATTTGTAAATGGAAGTGGGTCAAGTGGAGCCACTGTAATTGTTGATGATTTAATTAAAAATGGCTATTCTGGTAGACATTTGATATCCCAAAGTTAGTTCTGTTATTTGAACCTTACATGTGAAAATTTCTTGCCACCACAGTGGATTACCAAGTACCAAAGGCTTCGGAAGGAATGCTTACAGTCCACTCACTTTGCTACATAAAATGGTACCCAAAGTTCTAAGAAAGAGATCACCAGCTACAGTAAAGAAAGTTGAATAAAATATTGTCAGATATAATGACATGTTTGAATCTGACAGGAGGTCACAAAGCAACGTAGCAGTATTACTATATTGCTATTTGCTCAAAATAGGCCTATGAATTCGCTTAAGATCTGAAAGGACTTCCTTCATTCTCTAAGAAGCTATTATCTGCTCATTTTACCCACTGTTTGCCTTGCCCCCCTTAACCCTCCCCCACAACCATCCTCCAAGCCCCTCTGCCTTCAGGCTGCTGCCCTTCCTCCTCACTGACTCCGAGGGCCTCCAAACCCCTGGCCACAGACTAGGGGCCTGTCCATCTTTTTTTTTTTTTTTTTAAATTAACTTGTTTTATTTTCAACTTTTTAAAATTTACATCCAAATTAGTTAGCATATAGTGCAACAATGATTTCAGGAGTAGATTCCTTAGTGAGGGGCCTGTCCATCTTGCTTGGACACCTCAGACAACACAAATGGATTCTCTTCTCTTTAGGGATTTCCTCCCCTCTCTAGAACTGGTCCCTCCCCCTCCTTAAAGGTCCATGTTTCTCAAGGTTTCTGTTGGAGGCACTTTCACTCCACACAGGCTCCCAGGGACTTCAAGTTCACACCCATAGCTTGAAGTACCCCCCACCTGCTAATAGTTCTCCAATCTCCTTTCAGAAGACTTCTGCCCTGAGCTTTACACAAATCCATCTAATTGCTTCATGGACTTTTTCCTCTCCAGTATCCTATGGCCTCTCAAACTTAGTATCTCCAAAATCAATTCAATTTCCATCTTGTCCCCACCCTAACCTGCTCTACCCCAAGTGCTTGCTATTCTCAGTGAATGGCACCAGGAATCTCCCAACTGCCTGAGCCAGAAACCCAGACTCTCACCTAAGCATTTACCCTATCACATGTAATCAATTTCCAAGTGCTTCCAAGTGCTTCTGCCTTGGCTGATGCAGTCCAACCCTGATTCCCTACACTCTACTACCAGAGTACAAAGTTCCTTGGTCTTAACCTGTCTTCCAGGGCATAAATATTTCCTATAAAACATGGCAGCCACAAGTTCAATCCCAGCATTCTTCTAGTGTTGGCATCCTCATTTCATAGCCTACTGATCAGACAGGTGTTTAGATTTATATCTTAAGATCATGAAGAGAGAAAAAATTACAATGCAACTCACACAGTGTACAATACATAGTTCCACACAGCAAGCATCACAACCTTTATAAAATAAAGCACTGACCACTCATGATTATGTTGGTGTTTGATACACTATAATAATATAAGAACGCACTCAAAGAGGTTAAAAGTACAATCACAGGATCATCATAGCCTATTAGAGACAGGAGCAATTTAGCTACTGCAATAGAAACACTTTACCTCATCATCTTTTCTCTTTTTAAAAATGCTATCCTCAACTTCACCAACTGCTAACATGATCATCTGTACTCTTTGCAGATTGACATAACCACTTTCTGTAAGGTAACCCTGTAAGTGATAAAATACATGTAAAATGATCTTCTTATAAAAGCAAATACTTCTGTTTTGAAATTATTCAAGAGTGAACTTACCCCAGTTTTGTGTACCACATTTTTGTATATGTTAACCAAACGGTCAATTGCACCTTCCCTGCCACCAGGAAACAAACATTACGCATTAGGACCAGTGTGCACTGTAAAGGCAAGACGGCTAAACACTAGTGTGAAAACTTACACAAACACACATACCTAATTTCTAATGATGGCAGGTGAGGAAGGAAGTCATTTCCCACAAAGAAGCACATGAAGACCCAGTCATCAATGCTCCTCTCGACATCAAATGTGAATGGTAGGCTGGCCATGGTGAGCTCTCTTTCCAAATACTACAACGAGAAAGAAATGCTGCCATTAAAGCTATCAAAAGCCACCCTGCTTCAGAGCACCGATCCCAGTGTTTACTGCTACATACCTCACGAAGAACATTAAGACGAAGGAAGATAAATTCTCCTTCTGCACAAGGAAGACTATCTGCAAGTTCATCATGCTGCAGGAAAGTGAATCAAGATTAAACAAGTATACTCTAAACCGTCTCATTTTTCCCAACTCAATAAATATTGTGACTTTCTCTAAAGAGAAATTTTACAAGTATTAAAAAAAATGGAACTCACCAAACCATCTTAAAAAATTATCCATAATCCCAATCACACCTAGACCAGGGATCAGCAAACGCTTTTGCAAAAGACCAGATAGTAAACATTTTAGCCTACAGGACACACATATGGTCTCTGTTGCATATTCTTTCATGTTTTTCTTTTTACAACTCTTTAAAAATGTAAATACCATTCTTAGATCATTTGTCAAATCTGGAGGGCTGTAGCTTATCAACCCCGACCTAGAGCCAGCCAATATTAACATTTCAAGGTATATGCCTCTAGACCCTCCTCTGTGAATATACAGTATATTTTTTACCTCCTTTTTTCACTCAGCATGTCTTTTAAAGAGGCACCATATTCTCAAATCAGATAAAAATCCATTCAAAGGGGACTGAGTATAATCAAGTGAACCCAAAATATGTAGGAGCTAGGGGTAACTTAAAAGTATCAAGATTAATATATTTGATTTATACTTCTTTTTAAAAAAATAACCATCTGAAACAAATACTTCTACAAACAAATCATGTACAAGAAGCGTTATTAACTAGGAGACCTAAGACTCGTGTAGATAAAATAAGCTATGTTAGAAAAAACGGAGAGAGTAGAAAGAATGAATGCATGCATGCTTTTCAAACCACGTTTCCTTTAATGAGTTCCGAAAGACACATTTCTGTGAGGGGTAACAGAGCAAGTAGGTAAAAACTGAATCAACTAGTCGGTGCTCTTTAAAGTCTTTTTTTTTATCCATTTTAAAAATGAAGCAACCTATGGAAACCAATTTGACAATAAATTTCATATATAAAAAAAAAAAAATGAAGCAACCTGAATATACTTAATGCCATTGAACTGTAAACTTAAAAATGGTTAAAATAGTATATTTTATGATACATAGACTTTATTACAACAAAAAATAAAACAGAAAAATTTTAAATGACAGAACTACCATCTCAAAGTTCTTACCTTTCCCTTCTTTTCTCTTGGCAAACCTTCACAGTCCTTGACCTCATGTCCAAACTGATTACAAAGACCACATGGTTTGGGTTTGTTTGGTTTGAATTCTTCTCTAATGATGGTAAAGTTGGGTTCGTGTGTAGCAAGGCCGAGCATAATGAGATCAGCTATCAATCAACAATGACAAAACACTGAACAGTAAGCACTTCGAGAAGACCCTACCACAAACAACGATAGAGGACACCACCATGACAGAAGACACCAACACAAAGAAAAGCCCAAACACATAAATAGAAGTGGCAAAGCCAAAAAGCCAAAACTTCTTAGTAGTTCTCAGCTAACAAGTTGTCCTCCAGACACATGGGCACAGAATGTGGACTACCATTCAAGAGTCAACACTTGGGGAAACCTTCCATTTGAATAGCATGTGCAGCAGTATCAAAAGATTGAAAAATATATAAATAAACATTAATCACAGATTAAACAATACCAGTTCCTTCTCAAACATAAAATAAGCAAGGCATTTTAGAATTTCCAGGCAATCATGAATAATCCATTACTACACACAAACCCATCAGCTTGTTTTGCTTTAATCGAAGAGAATCAAACCCAAAGAATAAACTTACCATCTGCTCCACATAAGCAATGATGAGTGTTTGGGTCATGGTTAGGCTGGGCTAAAGAGGGGGGAGAAAGATGTATTATATTTTTATAAATGTATTTTATACCACAGGAATATATTTTCTATACAGTGGCTTATCTTTTTAATAGAACATATAACAAAATATTTATAAGGAAGTTTTACCTCTTTGTCGTCTAATATAATCCATGATTTTGTGTTCTCCTTCACCAGGAGCACTAGCATCAGATAAAATAACCTATAAGAAACAGTTTTTAACACTTTCAGTTCATCCCCAATTTTCTAGCACAAAAAAATCAAAACTGAATACCTTAAAATAAATTGGGATAATTCTACTAAGATAGTGTCATTAACTGGGAAATTTTCATAATGTGTGTGTGTTAAACACCAAAACTGTTTCATTGGTAAACTTATTACATGGACTAGAAAAATGAAATGTTTTGGTCAAATTTAGCTAAGGAAGAATTGATCAGCTTACAAGTTTCTAGTATTCTCACTGCTACCCAAGGATACAGCCACTAAGTATATAAGCCCTGGGAATAATCACTAAAAGATACCCATTAAATATAATTTACTATGTCTAGTTTATAGTGAAACCATCTTTGTACTTAAAATTACATAAAAGTTCTTCATTTAAATTTTACTTAAACACTTAGGAGAACACAGCTCTTCTTTAAAGGCAGTCCCATAACTTTAATCTTGCTGCATTTCAATTTATAACAACAGAAGTTTTAACTTAAAAATTGCTTTCCTGTATATATATATACACACACACACATCTATCTATCTATCTATCTATCTATCTATCTATCTATCTACCTACCTACCTACCTACCTACCTATCTACCTACCTACCTATCTACCTATCACAGGTTCCATTTTAAAGCTTCACAGTGATGGTAAGAGGACAAAATTGGCATTGAGAGAAAATTCAGCAGTCTAAAACTGGACCATGCAGGGCACCCCATCTCTAATAACCCTGGAAGCTTCTCTTTCCTCCGACAGTCAACAGCATTTTACGGGGGGGGGGAGACAGTATCAGTCAAATCAAAGTACAGCCTAAAATGATCACTCTTATCTTTCTCGAGTACCAAAATGTGAAACTTACTGTCAAGTTTTTCCACCCAGGGTCATTATTTAAACGATCAGCTATGTAATAGCGAAGGCATTTAGCAAGATTGTCCATGAACTCAGTTCCCTAAAATGATAGAAGGAAATAAATTAACCTACCATTTAAGAGTTAGCAATAGCTGGCAAAGTATGAGACTACTTACTGGTGTAATACAGTTGCTGTCAAATCTTTCTTTTATTTCTTCTGGAGGAAGAAAGCCACCTAGAGAAAAAAGAGGCAATGTTTTGTTCTCCCCATAAAAAGTGAGGTAAATTACCCAGTATTAAACCAGAACAAGAAAAACAACCAGTTCAAATACAAAAGAAAGGGAAGTGTTGTCACCTGAGGAATAAATGTTCCCCATTTTGGGAAGAAAGTAAGATTCATCCCTACAAATTTAATACAACACTTAACATGACCATCAAACAATATACGGTATACAAAAAGATACTATAATATAGAAATATGAAAATTATGGTATTCTTCATGATGCCCTCAACAGCAGAACACACACACACACACACACACCACAAACACACACAGGTTAGGAGTTCTCATTTTGACGATAATTCCTGAGATAAAGGCACCTTAGAAAAACAAAATTAAAGTGCTGAGTTTATTACAGCTTTATATGATAAGACATAAAATTATCACTTGGGATATAAAAGTCCTATTTGTCGTATTACTTTTTTCAAGACAAATATATTTCAAAACATCTTCAAGAAAGAAGACATCTTTAAAATCAAAGACTATCTTTCATAAATACAAACACGTTTTAGCATAGTAATCACAAGCTGCAGCTATAGTTACTATGCAGCTGCACACATCTAGCAAATTCAAACAGAAAATGTATCATAATTGCAGGCCTGAGCTGACCATGCTAGCGTATCCTTTTTTCACTGGCAAAGTACACTATCCTCACCCAATGAATCATAGCTTTCTTGGTCTATCAGATTGCCTTACCTAACAAAACACCAAACAAATCATCCTGCTAAAGCCACACCGAACTCACAGGTAAGTGTCTCAGTAGAGAACCAGTCCCACTAAGTATCAGGACTCCCTGACCTTCCTCCCCTCCAAGACTGTGGCAACTTCTACCCATTAGTACCCACTTCTCTCCCTTATGTACCCACTAGGAATTCCAAGGCTCTAGAGGAACTACAAAAATCACCCCCCAAACCTCCCCCAAATCAAGGGAACCCTGGGTACTTCACTGCCTCAATGCCTGTTGCATCCACCTATACTGAAGTGTGAAAGCCTGTAAATATGGATCACATCATCCTGGGCCTCCTCTCACAGACCTCTGAGTTCCAAAAAGAAGCAATAAGCAAGCTACCAAGACTGATTTGAGGAAAATGTATACAAAACTGTAGCTTTCTACCAGCCCGCATAGAAAAAACAAATAAGAAGCACTCTTAATGTATCTCTCCTCTACAGATACATAAAAGTTAGCTGAAGAGCTGTGCTCACCTTGAAAGGGATTGACCATCTCCTTTCCCTACCAGAATTCCTTCCTTTTTATTCCCAAGTTTCCCTTTTACTACAGAGTTTGGAAAAGAAAAGTTTGTTAGTGGGAGTGACGGAGTCCATTAACTATTTTTGACAGTGAACATAAATCTTCCGTGGATATTCTGGATCCTAATTAAATTAAAATCATTCCTGTTCCGAGGGAAAGTTCACACACCCTCCCCATTCTATATATATTTCATAAGAAATCCAACTTCGAGATGCATATTCTTTACCTTTTGACAGTATTTCTTCCCTGACTCGCTGCTTCTCCACTGCTGCTTCCATTCCTTCTTTTGATGCTCTGAACCTCCTGGAACGCTGCTGGTTCATTTTAGCACGTGGTGCCTGAAAACATTATTTCATAGTCACTTGATGCTATTTGAAATATGTCCAACTAAATCTGTACATTATTTTCAATCAGTTGTCCTTATAAAAATAGTATACTAAAATGGAAAAGTAATATACATTATCCTTTCATGACAGATAACTCCTAAGAACTTAAATTTTGGGCCAAGATCCTAAAAGCTAACTTCAGTCAGGTGAGTGACATGTCAAACAGACAAACATCCTAAGAAGCCACTTAATACTGCAGAGCCCACAACCCAATGCCACTTCCACTGGGTTATAGTCCTTCAAGGCACCCAAGAACAGCAGCTCACTTTATTCAAAGACTCAGCCAGCATGTGATGAGTAGTTACTAGTACATAGAGGACTGGGAAGACCTTACATCCATGCCTGCCTAAAAGGAAGGATGGTCTCCACATGGGATTCACCATGCCCCATGAAAGCAACAGAAAACTACTTCTTAATCTGTAGGACCTCAAGGCACTTCTATTTTTTTTAAATTTTTTTTTTTAACATTTATTTATTTTTGAGACAGAGAGAGACACAGCACGAACAGGGGAGGGTCAGAGAGAGAGGGAGACACAGAATCTGAAACAGGCTCCAGGCTCTGAGCTGTCAGCACAGAGCCCGACGTGGGGTCCAAACTCACGGACCACGAGATCATGACCTGAGCCGAAGTCGGACATGTAACCGACTGAGCCACCCAGGCGCCCCAAGGCACTTCTATTTTGTATTTCCCACAATAAGGTAGGAATGATTACCACTCCGTCTCTACAAAGCAGGTAGAGAGGGAACAAAGTTTTAACAGGAAATACTTTTAAATCACTCTTACCAAATGTAATTTAAAATCACTGTGTAAGTTTGAATGAAGTGAACTGGACTCTAAAGTTTTTAAATTCCTGAACTTCATTTTGGGGTTGGAAGGAACTCTTGAGTATCCTGTCTACATAAAATAAATTATTTTAAATTCTCTTTAAATAGTTCCCTTTCCTACAAAATAGTTCTATTTTGTATTAAAACTATTAAATTATCTTTAAATAGTTCCCTTTCCTACACCTAATCTAATGTAAGTACCAAGTTCTTTGATCTACATTTACATTTAAACAAACCCATGTTATAGACACGAGTGAACAAACAGGCAGACAGACATACAGACACTCATACAGATATGCACATAGTTTATACTTGACCTAGCAGTTAAGGATACACTGGATGTAAACTGACAGATTTTCTTCAAGAAATTTCACCAATGTGAGTCAGAATATGCTCCAAATAAGATATTCTTATCTCCTCTATTCTTTATTGCACTTTAACAGAAACTTAATAAGTTATCAAGTAGCTAAGATTTTTCATTGAATAAAAAGAACCTTACAGAAAAAGTTCATCTTCTTGTACCCCAAGTTTTCTAGTTCAAAATCATTCTATTATCTACTAGGATTACTAAATCTAAAAGAAAGAGAGTCTATTTGTATAAAGCTAAATAAATTTTAGGGTTATAATTTACTTTAATTTTCCTTGAACTCTGATATATAGTGTGCTGGTCATTTAGAAGTTAAGCTAGCTGGTTTATCATCCTAGGTCAGTAAGTAAGTTACTGCCCTCTTAAAGCATTCTGATGACTGCTCACTGCCTATAAGATAAAACCCAAATTCCTGAAGTAAGGCCTTCTCAAGTCATTGCTTGCTCTATTTCCCTTTCTGATCTAAAACACCTATGATTTCCCAAATTTGTCAGTGTGATTAAAGGCATGGCTTTGAGAAATCTGGAAGGCCTTCTTTCTTCCCATCTATTCCAGCAATTCCACTCCCCTCCCCACCTGTTATTCTTTATGCTTCAAGAAATGGGACAAAAGTGGAGCACCTGGGTGGCTCAGTCGGTTAAGCATCAGACTCTTGATTTCAGCTCAGGTCATGATCTCATGGCTGTGAGATTTGGGTTCTGCACCAAGTGTGGAACCTGCTTAGGATTATCTCTTTCTCTCCCTCTACCTCTCCCTCAAAATAAATTTGAAAAGGAAAAGGAAAAGGAAAAGGAAAAGGAAAAGGAAAAGGAAAA